>NC_136792.1:22736083-22898583 GCF_951216825.1 Electrona antarctica
GCTGTTTTCCTCTCTCATCTTTTCTCTCTCTCTCCCACTTTCTGTCTCCCTTGATCACCCCCTCTCTTTTGTACGCTTGTGTGATGACATGATGGATGGGCAGTGAACTCAGGGATGGAAACCTAATATGACAGGATTAGTAGGAGGAAGAAAGGGGAGTACTGCAGATCAACGAGGGAAGGAGACAGAGAAAGAGAGGCAGCGATTCTCCAACCTGTGGTCTTGGGCCACATGGCGGCCTGTGAGCTCAAATCATTGGCAAAACACTGAGATTGTAATGATAATATGTCATTAACATTCTTCTGTATACAAAATATTTGTATTAAGATTTTTCATGACAAAAAGCCCAGGGGCATTAAGCATAATGGTGTATCAAATCTATATACAAATGTCTCTGTCACGTCTCTGTACGTCTAACTGTCTGTGTGTATGTCTGTAATACACATAACCCGAGAACCGTTCGCCCCGCCCACTTCAAATTCGACACATGCGTTCCACACCCCCCACAGGGAGTGCAGTGCCCGGTGTCGAGTCGGTCGGACCCACGGTTGTTCAGAATCGCGGCTCGCCACAAAAGGCCTCTGCCCGGGCTTTGGACAGGGCCCCTGCCCATTTGCTGCATGTCTCTCCCCTTCTCTCTCCCTCTTTCCTGTCCATCTTTACTTGATACTATCCATAAAGGCAGAAAAGCCAAAAAACAAATCTTAAAAAAACAAAATCACACCGTGTGAAGTAAGGGGCGCTCTTATCATCGTACATCATCATGACGTAACATGACGATTTGCTCAGCCATACAGTATATGACGTAAATTCTCCTTTCATTGTCAATGGCAAATGTGACACGAGTTAGGACAAAAAGCTGTATATAGGAGGGGCTTGCGCCCCTCAAAAAAAGTACATGCAACGCGCTGTCAGGCCAAAGCCGAATGTGGCATGCGCCTGGACCGCTAGGCCAGCGGCACCCCATTAATAATTAATATTAAGAGATTAATATTAAAACAAAATGTCATGACATTGTTTTCCTTAAATGAGTTTTCATTGTGATGCCGATAAATAGGAACTTATGTTAATTAGTTAGTTCACCTTTGAGATTTTGGGGGCCTGCCTGATCCAGAAGAGGCTGGGAACCACTGCACTAAAGAAATGGAGATGTTTTGTTAGCAGCGTATGCGAGTCAGATCGGGACACTGTCTGCCATTCACAACATTTTCGGAAATTGTAGCAGCAGCCAGCCTCCTCAAGCCGCTGAATAAGAAGGGATCTTTTATATCCTCTCTCTCTCAACCCTCACTCTGCGTTTCCTGGGACCTCAATTTCCTGTAGACCAGGAGCAGTTGGTTGCCATGGCAATGATATGATACCCCCCCCCCCCCCCCATTATTTCCTCTGTGAGCGGTTAAGTCTTGGTCAACAAGCAGGCACACACAACAGTGTCCAACATACACAGAATAGCTTGAACTAATAGAACAGGAGCGGGGTTTCAGTCTGTTAATGTCAAGCATTCATTTTGGAAGCATTGTTCAGTATCCTGAAAAACATGAGTAGACCTGTTTTGGAAGCAAGGGTCTCTAACCACTTTCAACCTGGCATGACTATTTTGGCCATGTCTATTAAAAACATAAAATAAATATACATTAAAAACAACAACCAAAAATGTCGAATCTACTGCAGATATTTTTCAATTAGGGCTTATGGTTTTACATAACAATCGGCTTTAAAAAAATCATGATTTCTTCAAAATCTCTATTTATTGTTTTCTTATCATTTATAATGGTACATTTATTATACTTAAGCCACAATATTGATTAATAGGATGATGGCAGTTACAGCAACATACTAAAATAATGTGAATATAATAGAACTATACCCAGTGTGTTAGTCAGTGAGTTTTAGCCAATAGCATCTTTCATGGTTCCTGACAATATCATGATGCATTTGTACTAACAAGACACAGTGGTCAAAATGCCTCCATCCAATTAGAAATAATGAATCATCATACAAATAAAGGGCTGTGAACAGCAAGCCAAAGGTGAGTGCGAAACAGCCACCCAACCCACTAACCAACCAACATGCACCATGCCCACACAATCAGACAAAAATACTAGCCTAACATGATTAATTTTCACCATATAATTAAGCAATGGGCATAATATACTGTTACTGTAATATTACCAGGGCTTTTTAATCAGCTCAGTTGAGTCCCTTCCTCAGCTGACTGGAGACTGAGAGCAAGGGTGGGATTCCTGAGTGCTGAGTGGGACGGCATGTGGCCTCACGAGGTACGGCTGCTGGAGAAAGGAAACTAGTACAGAGTGAGTGAGAAGGTGTTGGCATATGACGAGCTGGAAAGCTGTGTGCACACTCACAGTTCAAAGTTCAATATAAACCCAGCTACTGCCCATCTCCCTTTCTGTATTGCTGAGCTAGTACGTAAGGAAAGAGAGATACAGAACATCGCACTGAAACGCTACATGTTGGCTATGTTGACAATGACAGTTCACAGGAAATAGAAACTTAAGGAAATCATGAATTGGCTAAACGTTATGTACCAGAAAGGAGATGAGTTTCTCTGGTTCTGCGTCAGACGCAGACATGAATAGGCACATTCATCAGTAGGCCTACTGATGCTAATACAGACCTTAATATTGCTAATACCAACATTGATACGCATACCAACACCGAAAATAGATTGCAACAGGCATGATGTCTTTTTGTAGGTCAAACCGAAAGTTACTCCCACACATGGGTTCCTATCGTATTTCCAATAAATGTTTTGCAAATATGTCTCACCCACACTTCATATATTGATGTTTGAACCGCACAAGGCAATTAATATAAGCACATAGCAACTTAACATCAGCTTATTAACAGGAGTCATTGTATGTTAGAAGGGGTGCATTGCGGTTCCTTCTCTCCAAACCTAAACAGAAGAGTAGGAGGAGGGTGAGAGGGGGCAATGTCCCCCCTTTTTCTCCTCTCCTCTCCTCTCCTCTCCTCTCCAGCCACAGCCTCTGCCCCCAGGTGGACATGGCTGACTTCTTCTGCTCCCCTCCACTTGATTCTCTCCTCTCTCCTCCTTCATTCTTGTTTCTCTCTAGCTCTCTTTCTTTCGCTTCCTCTCAGCTTTGTTATCTCTACCTTGCAGAGGACACATTCTCCTTTGCCAACCACTTAGGAAAACAAGTTTCTCTGAGAGCTCTCTCCTCTCTCGCTGTTTTTCCTGTCATGTTAACCCCCCCCCATCTTTCCCCTCCTTCCATCTTTTTTTTTTAGCTAACCCAAGTTTATTTTTGGTCCACTGTCCATCTATCTCTTTTCTTTCTAGGTCATTGTTTTTTCATTAATATTCTTTATTGGGACGAAGGTAAGTAAAAAATAAATAACATCTGTCTTTCTCTTTTTACTAACCAACCACCAATCCAATCACCAATCCATACGAGATGGACTAGCACACTTGAATCAGCACTGGGTTCTCAACATGTGGTCCTGGGACCCCCTGGGGAACTCAAAGAGGTTCCAGGGGGACCTCAGTTAAATGATGAATAATTAGGAACAAATGGAAACTTACAGGTCCATTTGCACACCCAGGGGGGTGCCAAGATATTTTGTTTTTTGGGGGGGCAGATGATTAGCTTAATGTGTAAGTTAAATTAGAATTTGCTGTCAAAATAGTTTAATCATTCAACAGAAAGCAAACCAACATACAGTATACACAGGGTATCTTGACATTTCCAAAATTTTAAGATCATTTTAATATCAAATTGGCCAAATTGTCAAATATTCTGTAAGGAAGAAGCAAAGATTGTGAAAATAGCCGATATACAAGCTCACAATGCCTCGCAGTGTAATTGCAGAGCTTGTAGTTTGGCTATTTTAAAAATATTTAATTGTTGAAACGACTAACGAGTCAAACTAAATGTAATGCATACAATTCCAAGTGCTTGTCAGGGTGGGGCGTCCCCAGTTCAAATAGGATTATTCATGGCCTGAAATGTTTGGGAACCCTTGCACTATGGAAGATATTGTGTGTGGATAGTGTAGACGTGTGTGACGTGCTTGTGTTCTACAGAAGATAACAATTCCCAACTGGCCCCCGTAAAATCTGAATCCCCCCCCCCCGCCCCCCCCTTTTTTCCCCTCACTGTATATATTTCTTTTCCCTTTTTACCTCCTTTTTGATGAATTCCTGTTCTGTCTATAGAAGTGTCTATTTGTACGTCTCTAAATGTTTTGATGATTTGAACATGGTGGACCCTGTTGGAAACAAGTGTAATGCTTAATTGGGTCGTCCACTCACAGTTAACAGCCTTTGTATTGAGTTTGTGCTTGAAATGTACTGTAATTCTGCAAACTGTTAATAAATTCTTCAATCAATCAATCAATCAATCAACCTGCAATCATCCATGATCAACAGAAAGAACAACTGTCTGCAACAAAGACCAGGCCAATGAGGCCATGTAGAGCTGCCTGCCACCCGAATGACTGGAAATTGTCTATTGGCCTCTCATGTTGTTTGCATTTCGCTGACATTCCAGAGAAGCTTATAACACAGTACATTTAACAGTGTAGTGAGCAGACAGGGGTTACGTTACGTCCTATACAGGTATGCAGGTCCGGGTCGCTATTTGGTGACATGTCATTATAGACAAATATTTGAAATAAATATTTCAAGTCGCGATGTGATGCGCTAGCTTGTTCAATTTCCTATTTCCAGATCAGGTATAGTAGGCCTAAAAATCACAAATAGGGCCAATTGTCTACCACTGCCGACAAGTCAAAAACATCAACTAATATTTGCAACCTCTCCATCTCCATATATTTTCTTCCTATTATTATTGGTTGCATTGCTGCTAAAATGAATGAAGAACCAGAACAAAATTATTTTACATCTTGATACTTACAACACAAGATGTAACAATATGGGGACCTTGACCTTGACAACCTGTAATCATACATCAAACTGTCAATGACTGAATGAGTGAGTCAGAGACATACATTCATAACATGCACATACTAGTGCACACATCATATTTACATATCATTGCTGTTGAGCAGAAACCTTGTATCGCCATATTTCAACTTCCTTGTTCCTCCTTGGTATCAGTCTCCATTTAGAGACCTTGAAAAATAAAAGGTGAAACATCTCCTGTAGAAAGAAGTACAGCTGTCGGTCTCCAGATGCAATATTCTGTTTCACATTTTTATTAACTAAATGTCAACATTCAAGGATTTGACCTCTGGAAAATGTATACGCAAGCATTTATATCTAAACACCTGCCCGTATCCCAACAACCTCTGCTGTTTCTCTCCACTGGAGAGTATTATAGCTTAGGCCACCTTCAAAAAACTACGCATTATAATACAGTCTTGTCCTAGTTTTTCTTTTTAAACTGGAAGTGTAGAGGGAGAGAGAGAGAGAGAGAGAGAGAGAGAGAGAGAGAGAGAGAGAGAATGATGCGAAAAATTAGTGGAGGTACTAAAGTTAGCCTATATACTGGCTGTGTATACAAGAGATTTGCCGCTGATTCTGTGAGATTAGCTCTGGACACGGACACACACACACACACACACACAAACACACACACACACACACACACACACACTCACACACACACACACACACACACACACACACACACACACACACACACACACACACACACACACACACACACACACACACACACACACACACACACACACACACCCTCTTTGTAGAGGACTATAGCCTCAGAGCTATACGCCTTAAAAGCTCTTGTCTTTCAGTGCAAAGAAAACAATTAAGTGCTACAAAGTGGATAGCAGGTAAACAGCATCGGCCTATATTAGTTTAGACTTTAAACATACATGCTATCTAAATAACATACTTAGAATAGCATCTGTGTATATGCAAATCATACATCAATTTACATACACAGCATTAGGTGAACAAGTGACATACATCATTCTAGATCACGTACAGTACCTAGCATCTATCCAAATAGGTAACAAGAGAAATATGTTTACGACTCTCGCGAGTGCGTGCATGAGTGCATGCAGGGTGTGAGTGTGCGTGCATGGTCAGGGGGGTCCTACCTCAAGTGTCGGATGTGTTTTCATTACTTCCTGCCCTCTCTAAAGCTGTGACCCGGGGAGAGCCACGGCCAAAGAGCCTTTTGTTTAAGTGACCCTCGACCCTCTCCTCTCCTCCTTCCCTCTCTTTCTTTCATTCTTTCCTTCCTTTTCCTCCCCCCTCTCTCTCCCCTTGAACCTCAAACATATCCTAATGCCAAACTCTTGGAATTGATCATCAAAGAGACCACCGGGGCAAAGAACCGCACGCACCGCACGCACGCACACACACACACACACACACACACACACACACACACACACACGCCCGTGCACGCACACACACACACACACACACACACACACACACACACACACACACACACACACACACACACACACACACACACACACACACACACACACACACACACACACATTCCTGTGATGTTGCCATAGCAGCAGAGCTTCCTGAAGGAGAAGGAGTGAGTAGGTCAGTGTCACCTCCAGGGCTGCAGTCAGACAGACAGACAGACAGACGGACGGGCTGCTGATGACATGGAGACAGTTCATTCCTAAAGGTTAATGTACAGCTGGAAGCCCCGTGGATAGAGAGACGAACTTGGATGCTGTGGGTGTTAATCTGTCCCAGCGATTCTCAACCTGTGGACTGGGGCTCCACTGGTGGGCCGTGAGGATATTGCTAGTGGGCCTATACCAATTGGCAAAACACTAAGATTTAAAGATTTGAAGATAAGAATGATAATATAACATCAATATAAAAACCATTAATATTCAAAACATAATCCATGGTATTGTTTTCTTTAAAACCTTGGAAAGATTAGTTTTCATTGTCATACAGATAAATAGGAACTTAAGGTCGACTAAATCAGGTAATTTTGTCGACAATAATGTGTTTTGGCGGGCCTTGATTGAGTCGTACTGCTTGATTTTACACTTGCATGCTGAAAATAGCCGCTCACCATGCGTTACATTCTCTACAAGATCACATGGCTATGTTCACTATAAATATTTTTAATATAATACGGTAATAATAATACGGTAAATAATAATAATAATAATAATAATAATAATAATAATAATAATAAAGGAACAGTTTTGGAAGAAATGTAACATGTAATGCCATGCACCATTGTATATGTCATGCTATGTGATGACTTTAAGAGAGAATGTGTTTTTAAAGCAGAAATAACATGCATTTTAAAACTGATATATTTAATATCATATTGTCTATGTCACTCAAACTTATTTCTAATGGTTTGAGCCTCAATCACCACTCTGATATAACCATATCCTTGTCATTTCGTTCTGGACTTTGAAAGCAGTTTTAGCTGCAATACCACAATGTCCTGAGCTGGTGGGGGTGCTGATATGCAGATTATTTAATATTTGAGTCATTATAATACTGATGCTAGATAAAACCAGGCTTGTTTGCATTCCATGCCAGCTTGGAAAATCAACAATGGCGGACATTGTAAACAAAGTGGAAATGCAAATTTGGTGAACTGAAGACTGAAGAAGAGGATGAATTATACAAAGTAGGGTGGCATTGATGACATCACGATGAGGACAAAATCTGTTGAGCTGTTCCTGAGAGCAATTTCCATTAAAGCACCCGATTCAAAATTGGTTATTTGTGGGGATAGAAAACACATATGGGAGCCCCAAAACACATTGAAAATGTTTATGTTATAGGTCCTTTAACATAGCTCAGTTTGTGTATTTCAAGTAACATACAGGTGTCAAATTACAGTAACAGGTAACCTGACTGGTTAGCTCACACAGGGAGTGACTCTGTGTGTGTTTGTGTGTGCGTGCATGCATGCGTGCGTGCGTGCGTGCGTGCGTGCGTGTGTGCGTGCGTGCGTGAATGAATGCATGCAAGTGGGACAGAGAGAGAGAGAGAGAGAGAGAGAGAGAGAGGAGAGAGAGAGAGTAGAGGGGTTAGTGGTAGAAGGTGGTTGCCAGCTGTGTTGAGCAGAGGTTGAATAGATGTGAGGAATTCCTGCTGCCACTTTATAAAAGGAGGAATGGAACTTCTTAATGGCCCAGTGCCACTGCTGAGAGCCCCCTGCAGCACTTTGGACCATTAGGCTAAAACATCTCTGCCATTCTGCTGTTACATGCACACCACCTCCTCCTAATACCCCAGGCCCTTTTACACACCTCCTCTAATACCCCCAGGCCCTGTTACACCTCCTCTAATACCCCAGGCCCTGTTACACACCACCTCCTCTAATACCCCCAATCCCTGTTACACCTCCTCTAATACCCCCAGGCCCTGTTACACACCACCTCCTCTAATACAACCAGTCCCTGTTACACAGCTCCTCTAATACCCACAGGCCCTGTTACACTTTACTTTACTTTAATATAGCCTTCTGCTGTTTTGTTGCTGTTCTGACAAAATCTGTAGTGAGTAGAATGTCATGAGCTTTAGACGGTAGACCATAAAGATTCCGTCATCATGGTGACTCAATAACCTCAAAGTCTGTTGACATAATATTGTTGCTCTGCAACAGCCTTCTATTTGAAATTCAAATGACAGCTATTGCTGTGTATGAAAATATGTCATGACCCTAAAACTCATAGGGAACCCGTACAAAAACATCTCAACCATTTTAGTTGCACACTAACTCAGATGCTACTGGACCTGTTAAGTGACAACTTCCCTTTGTTCCTTTTGGCTGTAAATGGCCTAAAACATATTTCAAAATCACTATCATGTCAAGCTACTGTAACTGAAATACATGTATATTATTGTTAGAGGTGTATACTGTATAGTGTATGGGTATTTGCATAGACTGACCTTTTTGTCTGTGTGTGTGTGTGTGTGTGCGCGCGCGCGCGTGTGTGTGTGTGTGTGTGTGTGTGTGTGTGTGTGTGTGTGTGTGTGTGTGTGTGTGTGTGTGTGTGTGTGTGTGTGTGTGTGTGTGTGTGTGTGTGTGTGTGTGTAAGGATGCTGTAAAGACTGTACCTGCTAAGGTATCTGTCTGCACACATGGAACGCATAATCAGTGAGTTAAAAAGGTCACAGGTGTGTGTTCCAATATCCAGGACATCCATATCTTTTTTTCTTTTCTTTTTCTTACATCAAATGTTTATGATGTCTTACAGGGACGACTCTCAAATGTATTTGCGTTTGGCCACGGACCCCCATCTGAACAGATTTTGTGCCAGGGACCCCATGCAAGATTTGTGGTGTTAAATGTTTCAAACCTATTTCCAAGATGTTTTTCTGTTTTTTAATTTGAATTCTGTCTGTGCCAATAAAACACAAAACTAAATATTAGAAACATGACTCAATATTTGGGTATTAGTAGTAGCGAGGATTTCCTGTTGTCCACTGTTATGTAGAGATGTGTTGTCCACTGTTATGTAGAGATGTGTTGTCCACTGTTATGTAGAGACCTACAGTCTATATCCCTCTTGACCGTGGTCTTTAGTAGCTCTCATTGGTCACTGTGAGTGAGCCATCTGACTATCACATGAAAAGAATCAGTCATAAAAAAATATAAAAAACAGAAGTCGGCATGATTCAAAGGTACATGAAGTTCAAGACAAACAGAATTGGTTTTGATGTGAAAACATGGCAACGGCACACACTGTTGTCACGGAAGCGGGAGATAAGACAGCTAGCATATCCACCTGCTGTGGGTGTTGAAAGGTAAACATATCAGGAACTAGTCATAAAAATCAAACAGTCACAGGCCACCTGGGTCATGGTGTGTCAGCAGCCTATAAGACTACAGACATTCTTCACAAGTAGTACAAGAGAGCACCCATGGAGTTATGATTTGCATGAAAGAGACAAAATCACTGGCCATAATGACATAATTATACTATACGCCCAGGATTTTTCATCGCTGTTTTCAGCACCCACAAGCACCAATGCCAATCCAAAACCGATTACAGTAACTCAATAAAATGTATTTTTATGTTTGCACGCCATGTAATTGTTTTGTGTATAAAACAGGCGTGTGGAGAATGAAGGCTGATCACCATTGTTAATTGATCTGCCTCCAGTATATTGTTCTGTGCCGACCATGTGGCTAGAGAGTGGAGCTGGAGCCAAGGCCTATGCAATATGCACACTTGGGCTTACTTAACATCCTTTTGTGAAATTTTGTTTCTATAACCAACATTTTCACATTTGTTCCTTTTTATTTTCCTTTTTACCATTGACAGCCCATATACTGCCTGTCTCATAACAATATTATATATTGTGCGTACATTGAAAACCAAGAGATCAGAAAACATGATCTATTTTATTTTCCTTCGCCGATTATCTGGCAAAGGTCACAATAATTATAAAATATTGTTTAGTCATGCCGCATGCGCTTGTCAACCCGGCTCTCATCGACTTCAATGCATTCCACAAACTTCCGGCTCCAGTTTGCCTCCCTAGAACGTGTTGGTTCTGTGTGACCCCTCCTTGTTCAAACCCTCCTTGACTCTGGAGTTGCTCTGTGACATTGTACTAAATGCTGCCACAGGTCAGGTGGCTGTCAGGCCTTTCACAGATTGCATGATGACGATAATTTAAACTAGGAGACAGTCAACATCCCACAACAATATTAAATATTCAAAGTTCACTCTACAAGTCTACATACAGTGCAATGCAGCAGTTCATCAATTCGACGGCTATTGAAATACCTTATGGTTTGAATACAGGATTTACTAAAACACACACAACGGCCAAAAAAAGTGATTCTTAGACTATTAATAAAAAGTATTCAGAGCATGACTCACATTGCAGTATGGTGCATATAATATGACGAGTTGGGAGGATACCAAATACCAATAATGGAACCAGCCTTCCTCCCTTCTTAAGTAGTTTCTTCAGCCTGTTCCTATATCTTCTGCTGTAATGCTGTCACACAGCAAACCACTGCATAAAAATAAACACTATTAAGCTAAAATGCTCTGACAGTAAACAGTGAGGCGTTTGCTACTAAACTTGAAATATCCAAGTTTCCACATGTAAGAAAAGTTTAGCTGGGCTTGTCCAGTCTAGACTGGTCTAGACTGGACAAGCCTGTCTATAGATTGTTCTGTCTGGACTAGTTTTGTATTGATGTGAGTAGCCTGGTATTTGTACTAGGAGGTGACTATTTCAAAAGAGTGACCTTTGACTTAAAAAAGGAGCAACCACAATCCCTTTTTCTTTTTAAAATCAATGACCAACTCCTTTATTTTTGTAATATTTAATGTCAAGGAAGTTGTCATTGCACAAATGACTTAATGTCTGTAACCTTTGTCTCTGTTGTTTAAAATATGGCTCTCTATAGCAGAATCATCTGACAATTTTTGGAGGTGACATGAGGCCTGTAGTCTTCAAAATGTATACTTTTGTACATTTACTTGAGTAGGTTTCAACACAAACTTCTTAGTTCTGTTTGAGTATTAAGCCAACTATCCTAAGAGTAGGCTACTTCTACTCACCCCTGCCATCACCCCTGCCATCAACTGGACGTATTCCCCCTATATGCGGTAATATTAATCACATCATATATTTACATCTTGGAAGGAGAAATTCATCAGTTATAAATCACATATAGGTTGGTAGGAGAGTAAGATTAAGGGTGAGTAAGGATTCAATCAATTTCAACTACTATCTTGGCTCCCTCCCCATTCACATGTCATTTGCAGCCTGTCACGATTATTACATAATCATCTAATCGCAGTTATTTGTGTGACAATTATTCGTCAACTTAATTTGTGATTGTGACAGCCCTACTTGCAGACTATTGTAAAACAGACTACAACAAGCAGACTAGAACTGGCAGGTTTCTCAGGGCGTCCGCTGAGACAAGTTAAAACATGAACAATGGGACGCTCTGCACGTCGACCGAGGAGGAATGCAGTGGTGGAAGAAATACGCCAACGTAAGTAAAAGTAGCAATACCACAAAGTAAAAATACTCTGTTACATGTGAAAGTCCACATGTATTCAAATTTTGACTCAAGTGAACTTGTAGATCTGCTATTTTCGAATAGCCCAAACATAAAATAGGGCTTATGTGCTTAATGTATGTTTTGTAACAATAGTAACTAGTAACTAATGCTGTCAAATAATTGTATTGGAGTGAAAAGGACAAATTTGGCTCTGAAGTGTAGTGGAGCAGAAGTATAAAATGTAAAGTACCGGTAAATGTACCTCAAAATAACTTAGTTACTTTGCACCATAGGAGGAATGCAGCAGACATGTCAGCCCTTCCAGGTATGTCAGGAGGCAATTTCTGTACTATACGTCATCTCTTCTGTCTTAAACAACAGGTGATGGTGAGTCTGTAAACTTCCTATTATTGACTTCAATGGAGCTCCTTTGACTGTGTCATAGTTTGTCAGGGAGATAGTTTTAACACACTTCTGATAATTGCCACCCTCTTAAAACATGCTCTGTGTGGCCCCTCCAAGACGTCTCATGTCATGTGTGAGCAACATGAGTGATCTTTCCCTCTCTCCCCCTTCCTCTGAGAGGGAATAATCACAATAGGCCAGGGCATAGCATGGTCTTCTGGCACCACTGGAAAATCATCAGTGGTTCTCAAACTTAACCATTTCAAGGACCCCCATTTCGGTAGGCTATGTATCAGGCCAAGGACACCCATAAGACTGACAGTGTACAAATGGAACCAAATGGACATGTAAGAGTCCATTTGGTTCCTAACTATCAAACATTTAGCTGGGGACCACCTAACCCTAACCCCCTTGAGGATGCCTGGGGGTAACCAGACCACACGTTGAGAACCTGGCCTAGATTGTGTCTGTAGTGGGAAGGCGGCCACATGCATTAGAACAGACTTAATTATCCTTTCCACCTTTGTCATTTATGTTAGGGTTATGGTCCTGGTGGGGGGCAGGCAGGCAGGAACAATATAAACCTAATGGACCAACATGATAATGAACAGGAAATTCACCACACTGAAATAGCTACAGCATAATTTATGAGATCATTTACATTTGCCTAATTTAGAGAAATTAACATAACGCGTGAAATAATAAGTCGTGACTCGCGGGGTAGCCTAGGAAAAATAGCATAATAAAGAGGGGGAATGATACATTAGGGCAGGCTACAGTGAGGCCTATAATTTCGTAACTAACAACCTCTAACTGAGTCTATTCTAATAGCGTCTGCCTTCTTGTTGTGTTGAGTACAACCTTTTACCGCAACCTCTTCACAAACTGCAAATTGCTGCATGAGAGGGGCATAAAAAAACTGCAAACAACCGTAAGGCACTGCAGTACGTGTTGGTCCACACAAGCACCTCACTTGTGGGAGAGAAGGGGAAAAAACCCAAGGAGGAGCAGGGTGACTCACACACGCAGTCAATAAACACCACACTCCCACATAGGAACAAGACAGACAGATAAGCGCATATTACGCACTGTTCACCCTGCAACCGAACAGCTTCCCTTGATCACCTCCAGACGACGCACCAGCTCCAGCCTCTCTCTTTTCTCTATCCCCCCTCCCCCTGCTCTCTCGTTAACCCCCCCCCCCACACCCCCCGTCTCTCTCTGTCTCTCCCCCCTCCCCCCTCTCTCTCTCTCTCCATACGCAACTCCCCCTTTGGTGCCAAGCCCCGCCCCCAGAGCAGGTTACGGGGCGGTGACTGGCTGGCCGCGGAGCCACACAGAGAAAGAAGCACACAGCGTTCTCCGTTCCCCGCAACTAACAGCTGCGAGCTGCCTGCCCCGTCCTCCTCCTCCTCGTCTCATCTCCGCAGCGGGACAACGGAACTGACTGAAGCCCCGGCCGGCAGGGCAGCCAGAGAGAGAGAGCGAATGCTAAACGGGCGCTTTGTCACGCAGCACCAGGCCAGCCTCCTCGCAGTCCGACTCCGGGACCAGAACAGGTCTCGACACGGATCTTTACCGCCCGGACTAAGGACACCCGATGTACGCACGGAATTCTAAGCGCAGAGGAGAGTCGAGAACAGGAGGGGTGAAGTGGATTTTATTGAAAAGGTATTAACCCGTGGCGTAGTTTGTCTTTGTGTCATACACGCCGAGCGAGCGGAGACCTGCTACGTACTTCTGCTGGGGGGGAACATTGGCTCAGGAGAAAAGCTGCGCTATAATAAATCAACGACCCTGGCTCGTCTGCGTGCTGCGGTGCCCCATGCAGGCTTTCTATAACAAATAGCTACAAATAAAGATCGTTTTAAAAACTCGACACTTTGACCTTTCCAACCCCGGGTTTTTGTGTAATAGTTATTACGAAAAAATGCTTTAAAACGTGGTTTGAAGAGGCGATATTTCTCGGTCGGGAGTCCCATCGTCGTTTAGCCTACTCGTTTTGGTTGCTCCGCCGCAGTCTGTGAGTGTGTCTATGTGTGTGTGTGTGTGTGTGTGTGTGTGTGTAGGCTACGTGCAGATCAGAGTTGCTCGCTTGGCTCTGTGCGGCATGTAGACGACAGAGGCTGTGTGTGTATCAGCCGCCACTGATCAAAATAGTCCCGGGAGGCGGAGGACGTTTTGTTAGTTTCACAATGATCGTATCTATTGCTGCAGCCTGCTGTAGCTAAGCTAGAACCTAAACTACAACAATGACGTCGGTACAGAGGAATATACAAATAAATACATAATCCACTGTTAACTATTTAACTATCGACAGTTATAAATGGATAATGTGTAACACACTATCACAGCCGTTTAACTAGCCTATCTCCGACCTTAAAATACATGTAAACACATTTCTTTAGGGAGAGAGCCGCTTTCCATTCCAGCAGACTGTAGTAGAAACACGAAACCTTTTCCAGGAAGGGAAAGACGAGTTTTCGTGGCTCGTTTTACTGGTGACCATTAAAACCATTAATCACCGCATTGTGTCAAGGATGACTAACTAGTTTGACATCTAGAACGAGTTGTGTGCACGGGGCTTTCGAAACTCGCAGGCTATGCCTATCCCAGGTGTGTCATGCAGGTGTTTTTTTTATTGATCTGTCCCTGACGCTTTTTGTGTGCCTTTATCTCGTCTCTTTCAGGACCGTCGGTGGGTTTTAGGAGGCGACCATGGAGAGTACTTTGCATATTCTGCAGAAACCGGCGGACTCCAGCAGCGATAAGGGCCTTGGAAGTGTCCCTGCCGGAGGGCTCCCCCTGGACATGAGCCTAAGCATGGGGGGACGCGGGGATTTTACGGAACAATCGATTGTCGGACTATCGGACAAAATTCCTTTGGTGAAGCCGTATTTCAAAAAGAAACAGAGGAAACTCGATACCAAATGCCTGCACCGGGCTCTGGAGGACCCTATCCTGACCACATTGTTGAGCACGGACACGCTCGTGAACGGGGACGGGGTCTTCGTGACCCCGAACCCGCCTGGTCGGATCCCAGTGAGCAACCTGTGCGCGGCGGTCGTGGTGAAGCAGGCGTGCATCGGCCAGGTGTGCCTGAAAGCCCCGAGAGCTGCCGCCGCCGTCGTCACGGGGCTGCTGGGCTGCGACGCGGCGGACACGGAGATGGCCGATACCACGGCGGAGCTGGAGGAGACGGAGAGGAGCGGGGAGAGGCCCAAGCTCGCGTCTTTGGATATTCAGCGAGTCGCCATGGATTCTAGCCCAAACGGCCACCGTTTACAGCCTTCCCTGGGCTCGGCGGCCGTGACGACAGTGACAATAGCGGTAGTGGCCCCTACCCGGGACACCCCCATGGTTGCTCCCCCGCCTCTTGGCCACCAAGCGGGGGGCTTCAAACCTGGTGACCTCTTCGCTTCTGAAGCCTTGCGGGGGGCAAATTGCCTTCCCATCAAAGACAGCCGTGGACAGCCTCCCCTCCCCCATACCTCCCGGCTCGACAAAGGAGTGATATTTCAGGATAAAAGCGAAGAGGCCTCCCTTGACCTGGTCTTTGAGCTGCTAACCCAGCTCCAGTATCACACGCACCAAGCGGACTCTGTGTCCATCTGTGTGGATTTCCTACAGGGTCTATGTGTATACGGCAGTGACTGTGCCCACCACCACACAGTGCTGCCCTACCATTGGCAGATCCGCAGAAGCAGTAGTCAGACTTGGCAGAGCATAGCAGATGACTCTCAGGAACAGCTGGAGAGGCTCTACTGCAACCCGGACAATGAGCAAATCAGGCTCAAATTTCAGTAAGTACTAAGTAGCCACTGCTATAGGCTAGGAACCTTCATTATCTGCAATGAATAGGCATTGTTATAAGCTAATAAGCTGTGTCTGTATTGGCACAGTGCTGGGGGGGGGGGGGGGGGGGGGGGCTGGGGTCAGTTCAATTTCAGGTTAACTGAGAGCACAATGCACATGCTAATGAAAAAGTCCTTCCAATACTTAGAGAAAACAATACAAACTATAGTATAAACCTGTTATGTATGGTATGTATTGCATGTATCCCATGCATCTGTCTGTCACACATTTAATGAGTTGATGTAGCCTGTGTGAATTCCTCTCATGTCTGCTGTGCTGCCTTTTCAGTGAAGTGATTAATGTGTCAAAAAGGGGACACCTGCTCTCTATATTGATGACACAAAACCATAACAAATAACATGTTACCCCATGTTGCCCCCCATGTAAAACCGTCTTTGGTTAGAAAAGTGCTATATACATTTGAGATATTGACAACACAACACTTGTACCACAGAGTCCCCTACTTGTTAGAGATATCCTGTTGTGTAAACACAGCTAGGTATATGGGTATAGAGGTCCTCGGGTGTTATTGGGCTACTACTTGCAGACTGTAACTTTTGGTTGGGCTACTGTAGTAAACTGATCCCATACTTGTGGCTTGGTGACTGGTGCAGTAAGCTGATCGACTCATAGGCTTGTGGTGTGGTGGGTTAGTAACTAGCATGAGCTTCCTCTTTAGTTTCACCCCTTCTGTGTCAGCTAGCTGAAATTAAAGTTGAGCTGAGTGAGGACTAATAGACAAATGTATGTGTGACCTTACTCATACTTACTTTGTTTGCTAATGTATGAGGGTTGGGTTAGAGTACATAAGAGTGCTGCATCGCGATGCATTGGGAGCTTTTAGGGCGGCCTTTTTTTCCCGGTGCACGACACATGTAAATCAGGCATTCGTCATCATGGTGGTGTGTCTGAGTGTTCATTGGTTATGTTCACTGTACAGTACAGTATGGTAGTGTGTCAGTCACTGTGTCATGTGTTTTTGTGTGCTTTGTAAGTCTACGTGTCAATCACCCACCTGTCCTGCTTTATGGGTGAAGATACAACTGGCACATTTATTTGTGTTCCCCCATCTCCCTACCGAGTACATTTTTTTCTCAATTGATTCAAATCACAAGTCCACTAAGGGATGTCCCTGCTACCAAAGCCAGCCTTATCATTGGCTGGATCTAAGCTCAGACCAGGAAGTAAAGCACCCGTGGTGTAAAGCTGTGAACTTCCATGACCCTGCTGCCTGGTGTGGTCACTGACATACACGCACAGGCTCTCTCTCCCTCCTTGTCCTGTGTGTCTATCTCTCACTCTCTCTCGCTCTGTCCCTCTCTCTCGCTCTCTCACATACACGCACACAAACACTTGAGCCTGCCTGGCACGCAGACTCTCACACGAATCCTCTGTGCAGACGAGCTGAGCGGTTTGTCATGCTCACACGCACGCCTTTTAGCAGACATAGATGAACTTCTCTCTCTCTCTCTCTCTCTCTCTCTCTCTCTCTCTCTCTCTCTCACACACACACACACACACACACACACACACACACACACACACACACACACTCACACTCACACACACACACACACACACTCTCTCTCCTCCCTCTCACATACACGCACGCACATCGTGCATGCAAGCATTTGGCAAGCCTGGGTGGGTTGACATGAAAAGCATGCACACTTGCACAGCTTCCTGTATCACGCACGCACGTACGCACGCACGCACGCACACACACACACACACACACACACACACACACACACACACACACACACACACACACACACACACACACACACACAGTATTATAACGATTATTTTTCATGCTGGGTTTTTTATGGTTATTTTTCAAGTTACTTAACAGGAGTTCACCCACCTACAAGGTAACAAAAACTAAAAGAAAAAGGAGTAATAGATCATTTTGACCAAATATATATATATCTCTGACAAGGCATATCAGGGAGTCTGGAGACATTGTATCGGCTTGACGATATTTATCATCGCCATATCGCCCACACACACACACACACACACACACACACACACACACACACACACACACACACACACTTATAACATTATACCCTTTTACCCTAAACATCTTTAATGGATTATTGAGGCCACAAGAAGGTTTTTTTGCGCATGTGTTCATGTTAGTCTGTCAGTGTGTGCCTACATCTGTATGTCATTCCTTCATCCAACCTTTATTTAAACAATGGAATCACTTTGAACTTAGGGGAGCCTATCTGTGTGTGTGTGTGTGTGTGTGTGTGTGTGTGTGTGTGTGTGTGTGTGTGTGTGTGTGTGTGTGTGTGTGTGTGTGTGTGTGTGTGTGTGTGTGTGTGTGTGTGTGTTTGTGACATGTGTGTGTGTTTGTTTGTACTGTAGATTGAGGTTTTCAACTGAAACTCCATGCAACGTGCATATTGCTCCACAAACAGGATATGCAGTGCACCTGTCAGCATCAACCCAAGTCCTCTCAGAGGCTATTTGAATGTGTAATGCCTGAATTCTACTTACTTGCACATCGTATACTGTGTTGCATTTTGAGCAACTGAGCTCTGTTGCTCAAATAGCTCTGCTATTTTCAACGTGCAGATCTGGCAACTAAGTATAAATCAGGGTTTACACTGTTATTACTAGTACTGTATGATTCAGACATCACCATCTGGCTTGCTTGACAGAAATGTGCAGCTATTTCCTAGAACATATTGGAATACTATGATATTAGGCTATTATTTCTTGGCTGTTTATTCTAAAATTAAATTTCATAGACTTTTGTACTTTTTCCTGTACTACTTCCTCCTTTAATCAAATTAAATCATTCTTATCTTCTAGTTTTGCCTTCAGATTTTAGGCATTTTTGTCTGTAGCTGGCCTCAAACTAATCCAATGTCACTGTCAGAATCACTCATGATTCTGTCTCTACTGGGTCTCAATATTAAAGAATGGAAAGTACAAGTACTTGTATGTGTTCCTGAGCCAGTGTCTCGGAGTGACGCTAGATGTACTCATTTGGCTGCAGGGCTGATCAAATTGAGCAACCCCTGGTGTAAACGGCGTTGCTGGGAGAGCAATGAGAGGGAGATACTACTCAGCGCAGCGGTGTAGTTTAGCTTGGGACGTACAGTTCTCTTACTTAATGGGTTGCAGCCTTGGTCTTTGTTAGACTGGGTGTGTGGGGAGTTCTTTTTGTGCTTCCTGTAGAGGCATCCAACCTGTCGCTCAAGGCAACACACAAGGCATTGCCTTGGTAACCAGAGCCAGCTGATAACAGTGTTAGTGATCTAAAGAGCAGCAGATGACTAAACAAGCTCTACTGTTGGTATGGAAACAACACAGGACTATTTTGGCTGCCGCTGTAGTGTAGGTGTGTGTGTGTGTGTGTGTGTGTGTGTGTGTGTGTGTGTGTGTGTGTGTGTGTGTGTGTGTGTGTGTGTGCGAGCATGACAAAGACAGACCTTTGTGTGTGTGTGTGCGCGCGTGTGTGTGTCTGTAGGAGGAGTGCTGCTGGTCACAGATGTGTATGATCCATAGCTCAGGTTAATCCCATCCATATGATAAGCACTAGCAGGAAGCGGAGCCAGACTAATCCTCCTCAGTTATGTACTCTGCAAAAAGGAGGAAACCTCCACACCTCCCCAATACTGGAACTAAACTCACTGTACCCAGACCCAGGGCTGCTAGTCATCGGCCCTGTGGTGCAGTTAAGGGGCCCCTCTGGACGTTTCTGTTGGGTGGAAACCATGTCCTAAACCGTTCCTTTCTTATTTGAAGAATAGTGATCTACAAGCTTGAGATCTGCTATTTTCATGACTTTTGTGTGACCCTCTTGTATGAATGATGAAGTAGGGCATTTAATTTACAAAGAAAACGTAAAAAGTTGAAATATGGTACACTGTAAGACATGTACGAATCGATTATATTCATTTGTGTGAGCATTGTTTTTAGACACAAGCAGGAGGAGGCCTTCGAAACAGGGATTTGACCCATAAACATTACTATGTTAGTAGTACTACTATTTGTTGAATGATAAACTACTTTAAACCCCTATTTTGGACATGTCAATATAGGTGAAACATGTTTTGTTTGTTTGTATAATTTTAGTCGCTATTTATCGGTATCACAATGAAAACACATTAATCAAGGTTTTAAAGAAAACAAATGGCATTATTTGTATTTCTTTTTAAATATTAATATTGTATTCCGATTTTCTTTTTTTTTGTGTTTGGCAAATATTAGGGACCCACTTGCAATTCCCCCATGACCCACCAGTGGGCCCCGGCCCACAGGTTGAGAATCACTGAATGAGGCTATCCATTAAGTGATTTGAACAACAATGAAAGGTAGCTCATTCTTGTGACATTTGCAAGTTTGCTGCAACTTTAATGTGCATGTGGGACGCATAGGCGGATGACGTATGTTGAGAGAGAGAGAGAGAGAGAGAGAGCGCTCTTTTGTTAGTCAGGCGATAAAAGGCTTGCTTGTCATTAACTGACATAAAGAGTCACTGAGTGAGCACCAAGGGCAGAGCGCCCTGACACCGTGTGTGTGTGTGTGTGTGTGTGTGTGTGTGTGTGTGTGTGTGTGTGTGTGTGTGTGTGTGTGTGTGTGTGTGTGTGTGTGTGTGTGTGTGTGTGTGTGTGTGTGTGTGTGTGTGTGTGTGTGGATCACATGGTATCTTGTGCTACCTTTTGTATCGGTGTTTTGTCTGTGAAATGTATGCAATAATTTAAAGCATGGTGTGTGTCTGTGTGTGTCATCTGGACCCCTTGCGTGTGTTGATTGCGCGGCAAACAGATAGCATATCAGATAATGGGTCTAAATGTGTGTGTGTGTGTGTGTGTGTGTGTGTGTGTGTGTGTGTGTGTGTGTGTGTGTGTGTGTGTGGATAATGGGTCTAAGTGTGTGTGTGTGTGTGTGTGTGTGTGTGTGTGGATAATGGGTCTAAGTGTGTGTGTGTGTGTGTGTGTGTGTGTGTGTGTGTGTGTGTGTGTGTGTGTGTGTGTGTGTGTGTGTGTGTGTGTGTGTGTGTGTGTGTGTGTGTGTGTGTGTGTGTGTGTGTGTGGATAACGTGTCAGACAGCCAGAGCCAGCCCATGAAATGAATCAGTGAAGCGAGGTCTGGCCCTGCCTCCTGTTACTCAGCATCTGAATTTAACCCTCTCCTCGTAGCTCACCCAGCCCTCCGTAACTAATTTTACATGACGATTAATTGTCACACAAATAATTTCAATGAATGATTTAATTGTGTTTTTTAGTTGTTGTTGTTGAACATCCTGGAATATATGAACAGAAATTACATTTCTGTTTTGCTTTTAGGCTTTGATGTTGCACAGGGCAGATATAAACTTAGGTTGGCTTTTATAGATCACAGTAAACCGACAGGAAATGGGGAGAGAGAGAGATGGGGCTCATTGGGGAGTGACACACAGCAAAAGTCTGCAGGATCGGGAGACGAACCCGCGACACACTGCCATCAGCAGCCTAGGTGCCCGGACCGCTACACTAGCCGCCCAGGCCATGACAGACATATTACATGACTTTATGCTTTCCAAAAAACACTAATAGTGGAAATAGGCGATCTATGCGCTCACAGCGCGTCATGGCATGTTGTGAGCTTGTAGATCTGCTATTCCCACTATTTTTACATAGTCTCCATATCGCTGATTCTATCCATCCATTCTCCTTCTGTAGTGTACGTATCTATGTATCTGCCCATAAACGCTCTCTCTTTGCACTATTTGTAGGACATTTCTGCTTTCTTATTTGCTTTCCTTTTCTCATTTGTCCTTCTAAATCTCGTAACACAATACAGGGAATGGAGTTGTGCGTGTGTAGTACGTTTGTGTGTTGTGTGTCTGTGGCCCTGTGAGTGTTCCTACCTCCAGGCGTTCGCTATGCCTCCGCACTGAAGCAATATCCTCTCTCGCTCACTCTGGTTTTGTCAGGATGTCTCTCTCCCTCGCTCACTCTGGTTTTGTCAGACTGTCTCTCTCTCTCTCTGTATCAGTTAGATCGGCTCCTGTGTTTTGCAATCTATCACAACATTAAACACAGTTATTTCCTCTGTCACAAAATGTCAAAGTAATTTTGTTTGTTTTTCTTTCCTTCTATTTTGTGCCGGTTACCTGGTTTACAATTCTCAGTCGGACAGAGAGAGACCCCACCGCCCTCGCTTTCCATCTATCATTACATATGACAAGTACACAAAGACACAAGAGAGAGAAAGGTGGAGGGAGGAGGATAATGAGGAGAGAGAAACGAGTGAGAGAGATGTGGGAGAGACTTGAAAGTTGAGAGAGAGAGGAGTATGTCAACACAGCCAGGTGGAGAGGAGGGATAGAGAGAAGAGACAGGATGGCAGGATGGTTCCTTCATTACAAACCATACATAACATGATGCTACATCTGCATAGTATCGTAGCATTATTTGAGAAATGGACATTTTGAAGACAACTTTTCTGGGCCTCACTCCTCACAAGAGTAATGGGGATTTTACGGTTTAAAAGGATTTTTGAGTTAGCCGTACACTTAGGAAAATATTCTTTTCATAAGGATTTATCAGGTATGCCGGATCTATACGTGTGTGTGTGTGTGTGTGTTTGTGTGCGTGCGTGCGTGTGTGTGTGTGCACGCGCGTATGTGTGTGTTATGGAAAGGCAAAATAAAGAATTGTAGAAAGTGTTTTGTGTGTCTGTTTTGTGTGTTTGTCTCTGTTGGGGGTGTGGGTGTTCATGTGGCGTGAGTGTGCTGTGTTTCCTGGTCAAGCAACAGAACCAGTGAGGGAAGTACAATATTTAAACACTTCTGGTCAATGAATCGTTGGCATGAGGAAGTGACACCTAATCCATGACATGATGAGTTGTGTGTGTGTGTGTGTGTGTGTGTGTGTGTGTGTGTGTGTGTGTGTGTGTGTGTGTGTGTGTGTGTGTGTGTGTGTGTGTGTGTGTGTGTGTGTGTGTGTGTGTGTGTGTGTGTGTGTGTGTGTGTGTGTGGGGGTGGGTGTGTGGGTGTGGGTGCGTGTGCGCACGGCTGCACGCACATGAGGACACAACGTAAAGAAGCCTTCGTCAGCAGATCTATTTGACTGGCTGACTTATTGACTTGTCGAGGCGTGACTGGGTGAACCTTTCGTGTGTGTACATGAATCTTTTGAACTAGTGTGTGTTTGTGTGTGTGTGTGTGTGTGTGTGCGTGTGTGTGTGCGTGTGCGTACACTTGCGTGTGTGTGTGTATGAGAGTGTGTTTTTCTCTGGTCTGTGACGTGTACAATAGCATGACTGATGCTGGTATGCGGGTCCTTGTCTGTCTAACCGTGAGAAAGTTCCAAGGTGTGCGTGCGTGTGTGCGTGCCTGCGTGCGTGCGTGAGAGAGAGAGAGGGAAGAGAGAGAGAGAGAGAGAGAGAGAGAGGGAGAGAGGGAGAGAGAGAAGAGAGAGAGAGAGAGAGAGCGTGCTGAGAGAGAACAGAGGCGGGTGCCAGATGGGGCCTTTTTAAAGGCCACTGTACCAGCAGAGAGAGGAGCTTGCCTAGTGGTTACGGTGATTATACAAAATACCAGCAATATCCTATAGAGTTGCACCAATCCCTCCTCTTTTATGTGTTCTTGTTGCACGAGCCACATCTCGCCTATTTCAAAGGTTGAAACACCCTTCATCATTTTGCCATCAAACTGTCTCCTCTCCTTTCATGTAGCCTCCATCTGCCCCGCCTGTGAGAACTCAAATGTTATGCAGGTGAAATCAATATAGGAATATGCCATTTGCTGGCAGGTGAAAGCTATAAAGTTTATAGCTTTCACCTTCCAGCAAATGGCAGGTACTAGTGTCTAGGTCTGTGTGTCTTTGCAGTTGACGTCTACTGCATCCACATATCCAGGCAGGCCCCTCCATGTTGCCATGCCAACACGAGTACAGCTCTGTGATTGGTTCAGAGTGCCATCAAAGATGTCTCTCTGACCCTGACCTGGCCCTCTGTCTCTGTCTCTGTCTCTCTCTCTCTGTGTGTGTGTGTGTGTGTGTGTGTGTGTGTGTGTGTGTGTGTTGTATTTTTCATTTTTTTCCATTCAAGGGTGTGTGTGCGCGCCGACGCCGTGTGCACATGTTGGGTTGGAAGAGAGCCTCCTAGGGGACAGGGTACTACTACAGAATTCTGTCTATACTGTGTCGGTGGAGAGAGTGAAACCTATCATCTGACAGTCATTCTTGTACAATGGGCTCACTTCTAGCCAGTGAAATAATGGTAATATTAAACTTACTCACTTACCTGGGGACCCCCTGGAATCCCCACAAAGATCACTGGGGGTCCCTGGACCCCACATTGAGAACCGCTGAGTTAAATAATAACCTCACTAAAGGTGTGAGAGACCTCGAGAGCCTGATCTTTTCAGTGTTAAACCATAGCAAAGTGTTGCAAATGCTTTATAATACTGTGTGTGAGTTCTGTCATCACCTTTTAATGAGCTAACTTATGATGCCTTATCACAGGTTAACACACAGGTCAACACACAGGTATAAAGCCATTGTGAAGTGTTGTTGAAGTTCTGTACCCACATATGAACCTGTGTGAACTGTGAACAAACTTATTACTGAAGTCAATTTAATATATCCTCTTAAGATAACATGGAACATGCCAAAACCTGAGGCGTAACAAATGATTGCTTTGTTCGTCAGAACCTCTCTCTCTCTCTCTCTCTCTCTCTCTCTCTCTCTCTCTCTCTCTCTCTCTCTCTCTCTCTCTCCCATCATCCTTCATTCTTTCTATACACATAATAGTCAGCAGAGCAGCACCTGTTTCATTCTTCCCCATTCAAAGATGCTTTTTCTGGTAAATCACTGAGCAGGAACGGCCGACTCAGTTCTCACGCTAGTTGTGTTTTTGTTTCCGCACGTGCTCAGTTGTAGATCCCTGTTTCATTTCCTTCCTATTGACAAATGCATTGATACTTGAGTCAGCAGAATTATTGATATTGACGCTAAGAAGACGTGTGTATTTGATAATATAAGATGACTTGACACTTATTAGCACGTCCTGAGTAAAACCGCATATAGTTAGTTTTGCTTACTAAGTGGTGTGTTAGCAAATGTGGTATGCTCACTGTGTGTGTGTGTGTGTGTGTGTGTGTGTGTGTGTGTGTGTGTGTGTGTGTGTGTGTGTGTGTGTGTGTGTGTGTGTGTGTGTGTGTGTGTGTGTGTGTGTGTTTGCGGACATGGGTGTGGCTGTATGTGACTGTAATCCAGGGAATAGTCACCAATGATGTGAAACTATGACTAGACAGCTTTATTTTCAGTGAAGGAACAGTATCGGCATATTGAGTTTCACTTCTCCAGGCATAATAACATTATATCTCATATTCATGTTGCCCTTTCAAGTTATGACTCTCTCTCTCTCTCTCTCTCTCTCTCTCTCTCTCTCTCTCTCTCTCTCTCTCTCTCTCTCTCTCAGTCCTTCTCTTTTACACCACTTTTTATCCAGAGTAATTTCAGATGCTTTAATTATCGGTAGATAGAATGTATACAAACACCCCCCTCTCTGTATGTTATGTGAGTGTTATTAATGGACAAGAATCCACGAGAAAGAATTCTTCACACATTCACGCACACAACATGCAGACATCCTTTGACCTTACATTCAATTAGTGTTCAGGCACAAATCAATGAGCCTATTAACACTTTCAGTGTGTGTGTGTGTGTGTGTGTGTGTGTGTGTGTGTGTGTGTGTGTGTGTGTGTGTGTGTGTGTGTGTGTGTGTGTGTGTGTGTGTGTGTGTGTGTGTGTGTGTGTGTGTGTGTGTGTGTGTGTGTGTGTGTGTGTGTGTGTGTGTGTGTATCACTTTGTTCAAGCAAGTATGTTTTCATGGCGTTTTTTATGGTTATTTTTGAAGTTACTTAACAGCACAACCACCTAACAAAAACTAAAAGAGAGTAACGGTAAGGAGTAAGAGTAAGGAGTAATACTTTTGGTGAAGGAAACTGTCGTTCTACAGAAGTATAAATTAAGGTATAGAACTGCAAATCATAGACTGTGCATTCACTGTCACAATATGTACGATATCTCTGAAAAGGCATATCGTGGAGACATTGTATCGTCTCTACGATATTTATAGTCAGTTAAAAGTGTGTGTGTGTGTGTGTGTGTGTGTGTGTGTGTGTGTATGTGTGTGTGCGTGCGTGCGTGTGTGTGTGCGTGTGTGTCCTTGTCTCTTTCTGCCTGCTGTCCATGTGCATGGCATAGCGTGCCAGTGTGCATTGCCCAGATGTGCACGAGTGGTATGTCTGACCCAGAATGGTTTTGCCGGAGGCACTTAAGACACACACACACACACACACACACACACACACACACACACACACACACACACACACACACACACACACACACACACACACACACACACACACACACACACACACAAATACACAAATATGAGACTTTGACCCAGACTAATCCAGACAGTTTGGGTTAGGGGAGGAGTCATGTACAGAATGTCAGGAAACATGCCTCAGAGACATGCAGTAATAGTGTGTTTCAGTTCCACCAGTCATCACCCCATCTGTCCATCCATGCTCTCCTCCATTGTTCTCAGCAAGGACTTGAGGGTTCCAGGGGGTCCACAGACCCCCTAACGCTATATACATTTGCTATTTTCCCCAAACAAAATCTTGAAAAATGTTACCAATGGAAAATTGTGATGGCGTCTGCAGTCAAAATTTTCAGTACTTGTTTATTTATTGTATCTTTCATGGATTTATTGTTTAGTTTTGAATAGTAATAGTTACTTTGGAATATTATTTTGTTAATATTTATATTTTATTATGCTGAAAAAAGGGGTATTTACTCGCGACCCATAAATATGTGTCCGCGACCCACAAATGAGTCCCGACCCAGTGTTTGGGAAACACATCTAGAGCTTATTCGCCAGGCAGATTGTGTATTCCTGCAACGCCTGCCATTCACATTCAGTAGACCATCTCCAGGCTTTATATCCTGACGATAACCAACGATTATAATCTCATTTGCTCATGTTCTGTCACAGGCACACATAGGAACAGCATGCAAATTCTTACACTTTGCATGTTGTTGCATGTAGTGGCATTCCCCCAGACACATGCACTCGCACACACAGGCTAGAAAAAATACATGGTGATTGTGCACGCATGCACATGATTGATTGCCTTTCTTTCATCCTATGAAATATGTGGGTTCCACGTTTAAATGACAGATTGTTACGTGTTCCATCGATGAGGCCGCTATTGCTTGCATTTGTACAATTGTAGTGGAGAGCTTGTAGAGGGTGTGCCAAGATGCTTTTAAATATAGGTATTGGCAGGTTGTTTTTTCTGGGCTGGTTTTTAAAGTGTAGGTGTTTATTTGTGCTTGTTTCCTAATGTTGTTTACCGTAAACCAGTTATATACTCCAACAGGGACATTTCCATGTCAAGGACCCCTAGATTAATGCATTATTCTATCAGAACATTTCTGAGATTGTACTTCGTAATTTGTGTACTTTGTCCACCGCTGATTTTAACCGGACATAGGCATGGAGTCTAATAATGCCATGGCCTCCCTATTAGTATTCCCTATGTGTACCAATGATGGTTCTAACGGCTGTGTTGTGTTTGTGTGTGTTTCCCAGGGGCAGGGTGTTCTCGCTGGACTTTGGAGCGATGCGAGTGTGTGACATGGAGTTTGATCGCGTGCGACGATTGACCACTCCCCCCAACCCCGTAACCACCACACCCACGAACCCTAACACCGCCCCCAACTGTCACACTGTGTGGAAATACTACTGCAGAGACAACTTTGGCTGGAGGGAATACTCAGAGGTGAGTGTGTGTGTGTGTGTGTGTGTGTGTGTGTGTGTGTGTGTGTGTGTGTGTGTGTGTGTGTGTGTGTGTGTGTGTGTGTGTGTGTGTGACTGTGTGTGACTGTGTGTGAGTGTGAGTGACTGTGTGTGTGTGAGTGTGAGTGAGAGTGTGAGCGTGTGTGCTCTGCAAGCCACTGAGGCCAGACACATTAACTCGGCACACACCAGTCAATCTACTAACCTAACACATTGCTGGCATCAATACATCACACAAATCATTACAAATTGACTGCACTCCCCTTATTTTCTGTCTGCATTTTGTGTGTGTGTGTGTGTGTGTGTGTGTGTGTGTGTGTGTGTGTGTGTGCGTGTGTGCGTGCGTGCGTGCGTGCGCGTGCGTGCGGTTAATATTTCATCAGCATGGTGTTTTGTTTCGATGACAGTCCCCTCTTTGCATTTCCTGTCAGCCCCGCCCCTCTCCACCCCGCTACACCTGTCATATTTCTCCATCATTCACATTGTCGCTGTCAGGTGGAATCCTTATATGTCCGAAACCTATTTAAAAACACAAAAATAAAACAGTGAAAATAGCCGCCCTACAAGCTCACTACTTTATGATACACTAGGCTAGTGCATTATTTACAAAAATGGAGGTTACTGCCCGACAGCGAGGATATTTGTATCAGTCTTCATCCATGCCCCTCCCATGTCCCTCCCATGCCCCTCCCATGCCCCTCCCATGCCCCTCCCATGCCCCTCCCATGTCCTCCCTCCCCAACTTTGTCTTAAAACTTCCCTCCCTCCCTTCCTCCTACAACACTCTTCCTAAACAGTGTCCGTTGTGAGCTTGTAGGTCTGCTATTTACAGCGCATGACGCTGTTGTGCGACGGAACATAAATTAGGCTTAAGTGTCATACCGAAAGCACATATCAAATGGCAATATTGACCAATAAAGTATCCTATATCGGAAGTGACTGCAATTTCTTTAACCAGTTTCAACTTTGCGTCCCTTCTTAGGCATGTCATTACAAGTGTAAATTGTAAAACTGCAAAGCATTGCAACGCAGATGGACAGAAACATAAGCAACGGTTTTCACAATATTCTACAGATCCTGTGTGTGTGTGGGGGGGGGGGGGGGGGGGTTACAGGCATGCAAAGAAAATATACTTTATGTAAAACTACATTCACGTGATCCAATTAATCAATCTAATTCCCTCTTGTCCTCCTCCTTCATCCCCCAAACAGCCGGTGGTGCGTCTGATCGAGGAGGCGAGCGGGCGCGGTCTGAAGGAGGTGCGTTTCATCACTCTGCAGAACCAGTACATCCTCAACATCAGGGAGGGTTTTCAGCAGAACGCCGTGTTCGGCTTCAGGCGGCAGATCAAGAAGCGTCCGGCCTACATGTCATCTGTGATGCTCACACCCCACTTGCAGTAAGTCACAGAGACTGCCCATATTTGCGATTAATCACGTTCAACATCTAATTCTTATTTCCCAGATTGAAAGGTATAACAGGGCTCCTACTACCCTAACAGGTCCATTTGGTTCCATTTGTATACTGTCAGAGTTACAGATTTGTAAGTGTCCATTTAGATTGCCCTCAAGGGAATACTGGTCACCCTGGGCACAATTCTGGCAAACTCTGTCTCTACCTGGTATTCCTAAGCGGCAGTAACCTCAGTAAACTATGTCTGAACCTAACCTTATTCCTATCCTTAACCTCAGTAAACTATGTCTGAACCTAACCTTATTCCTATCCTTAACCTCAGTAAACTATGTCTGAACCTAACCTTATTCCTATCCTTAACCTCAGTAAACTATGTCTGAACCTAACCTTATTCCTATCCTTAGCCTCAGTAAACTATGTCTGAACCTAACCTTATTCCTATCCTTAACCTCAGTAAACTATGTCTGAACCTAACCTTATTCCTATCCTTAGCCTCAGTAAACTATGTCTGAACCTAACCTTATTCCTATCCTTAACCTCAGTAAACTATGTCTGAACCTAACCTTATTCCTATCCTTAACCTCAGTAAAAAATGTTGCCAAATAAGTTGCCAAAAACCTGACATGTGACAGAGGTCACTAATCGGGTTGGAACTCTACCTTCATGTTATGAACAGTAGCACGCTAAGCTACAGTGAGTGGGGGTTGACATGTAGCAACAACAATGTTTCATTAAAGTATTTATAAGGCACATTTTAAACCAACTGGAGTTGACCAAAGTGTTGTACAAGTATAGTAAAACAGTAGAATTACTCAAGTTGAAATGAAATGCATCAGAATAGGGAGCATGGTGATTTTCATCTTTACCGATACTAGACCGATGGAAGTTGGCCCTACCCGGCTATGCAATTCCCGTTGTACCCGTGTCAGAGTACCCGTTCTGTGTACCTTTATTCATATGGAGTTCTGTGTCAGGCATGCCCGAATATGGAGTGTTGTGATGTCAGAAGTTAGAACAGGCCAGCTCCATATATGGAGTATATTCTGGATAACCATAGGTGGGGCGAACGTTTTTCGAGTTAAGTGGATTACAGACATATGTACAGACGTACAGAGACATGGTGCATTTATAGATAGATATACGTATGTATTTGTTGTAGTGCTAATGATCTATTAGCCACATGAACCCAAGCATCCCTATTCTGAGGGCGAACATTGGGGCGAAACTAGCCAATGTAAAAAATGTACTATATTTGCAGAAGAGATTTTGTGAAAGGGGGAATAGGAGGGGGCTAGTACAGAGCCCTGGGGGACTATGGTCCATGAAGTATATAGGGTTCAAGTGGTTAACAGCCATATGTCTCTGCAACACTGCTGAAAAGCTCTGTGAATGAGAAAACCACAATCCCTACATCCTGTGTTTTACGATTAACGATAGTCCTCCTTAGCGATCTTGATTTACAAACTTTACAAAAATATGAATTAGGTCTATGTAAAGGCAGCTATAGAGAGTAGAGTGTATGGGCGTGCCAGGCCAGAGTTTGGGAACATCAAAATGTACAAAAAGTAAACGTGTCTCAATCTCAATCTGGATGTGGATGTCATCATAAATACTGTTGCTTCTATTAGACTATGATATCCTTCAACAATGAAACTGAAATGCACTGCGATGCCTTCGCCTTGTGTGCTTGTACTGTTTTCTGTGCAAGATATGATGCATAACAAAATGTGAATCAGGCTCAAGTGGCCTCAAAGACTTAAGTAGGTTGAGCACCTGAAGATGAACCTGGGCTGAATGAGGAAGGAGAGAGGGATGATGAAAGTGTGTGAAACAGCTACATATGTCATGTTGTCCTGCATTTGACCACATTATAAGGTACACTATGTGCCTTAACACAGCTCACTGCTCTGTGGCACAACTTGTGGGTCAGTCTGTCTTTTTGGCACTCAGTCTTGTAAAAGTACGCCCAGTGTTTGGGACATGGTGCTACTAGCTCATAATGGGTTTTATTATTAGAATGTACCCCTTGGTTTTACATGAAGTCCCTCTACCACACTACACTCACTCTCTCTCGCTGTCTCTTTCTCTCTCCATATTTGGTATATACACTACAGTGGTGTAAAAGTAGCAATACCACAATGTAGAAATACTCTTACAAGTAAAAGTCCTCTATTCAAAGTTTTACTTGAGTAAAATTATAAAAAGTGTTCATCAACTCATCAAAATATACTGTACTTGAGCAAAGTTAGTACTTCCTCCACTGTATATATTCACTCACACACACACAGTCTCTCTCACGCACATACTGTTCTCGGTATGTGCTACAACACTGTCACCAGTACACAATGCGTTCTAGCTGGCACACAGTGTTAATGCCGCTGGCATTCCTGCCGGGGCCAACAACCTCACGACTCGCTAACACTTCCACGCAAAGTTACATTTTAAGAGGGTGCAACATTAGCAGCCTGAGCTTGCAGGACACCCACATCATTCCTCTCAAGTTTAGGTCACTGCAAAAGCATCTTAACTTTGCTCTTTGATGCATTGTATCTCAGCACGTAGTCTTAACCAGTCTGGGTGGCTTGCACACCATAGCATTCCTTTCAAAATCAGCTCTCTGCAAGGATCTTAACGCTTACGCTTGACCTTTCATCCATTGTTAGTCAATAGAACACTAGCAAGCAGAATATTATAGCATTCCTATTGAGGCTATTATACTGATCTACAAAGCGAAAGTGCAGTAACTATGTTTTTTGAAAACACTCAGACTTGTCTTAAAGGTCAAATTGGCCTTCATGATTTTCGGGGATAAACATTTACCTCAAGAACAGATATACAATTAGTGCAATATCATCTTTTATCAGTTTAATTCTTTCCTTACTTACTGCACTTTGGCTTTGTAGGGCAGTATAGCCCTCTCAAAGCGATCCATTATAAATATAGATTAGAGTTCAGAACTTTGAACCAGGGTGCTATAGAGTTCTTTCCGTGGCTAGCTCATTCAAAAGCATCTTACTTGTGTTATATCTATAATCTGTGTACATCTCTCGTCACTGTCTGGCTTTTTGTGTTTATAAATGAATGCCCTACTGTATTTTATACTTCATTGTGGGACAGTGTCACATAGAAGGTTGCCACCCGACAACAACAATATGTACATTTTTCCACTACTTTATGACTTTCCACTTTCCAGTACTTTCCACTACTTTATGACACTCTTGTATGATGAAGTAGGGTGTTATTTTACAAAAAAATTAAAAAAAGATTAAACGTTGAAATTCAGAGATTCTGTCTGACAGCAACAATATGTATATGATCAAATGGAAGAGGGGGAACCACAGTACATAGAGACAAAGGGGGAACAGAGAGAGAGAGAGAGGTAGAGAGACGAAGAGGATGAGATCTAAATGGCTTCCAGACAGACAGACAGACAGACAGACAGACAGACAGGGTGCTGCGGGGAGGACTGGGTGAGTGTGAAATGTGACTGTGGGGACTTGGAATGTGGAACGAGGGATTTGTCTCTGGACATTCATCCACTGGTTCATTCCCTCCCGTAGCTGCCTTTCTGCTTGCTCTCTCTCTCTCTCTCTCTCTCTCTCTCTCTCTCTCTCTCTCTCTCTCTCCCTCCATTTATGCAAAGGAATTCTAGCCGAGCCTCGTTGTGAAATATACATGTAGACATTTACCGGGAATTTTTAACAGCAGATATTCTGCCCCTGGCCTGCCGCACATTACAGACTAGAAGGAAGCATATGCGCACGTGTGTGTGCGTGCGTGCGTACGTACATGTGTGCACGTGTGCGTGCGTGTGCACAGACTGTTCATCCAGGAACAGTTTGTCCTAGACTTTGAGGTTATTAGCTTGATTGGCATTTTCTCTCTCTCTCTCTCTCTCTGCATCAATTTCTTGTTATCTGTCTTTTTCCATTTCACACCAAGCTCTTTCTGGCAGGCTTCAAAGCACACAGGGAATAAAGACATTGATCGAGATGGAGAGATCGGGACTGGAGAGACAAGATAAGAAAGAGAGAGAGAGAAAGAGAGAGAGAGAAATAAGATGAGAAACTGTCCCATTGCCTCAGAGAATCACCACGATCACACTCCTGACAACGCACTCACACACACACGCTCGCACACACACACACACACACACACACACACACACACACACACACACACACACACACACACACACACACACACACACACACACACACACACACACACACACACACACACACACACACACACACACTGTGGCTGATAGGGCTAACATCGTTTCGGCTGAGTGAGAGATAACTGCCAAACCACTGTTATTGACTCAAATGTGCTAGACAATAGTTTTCCTGCGTGACACTTCTATGACAGCTCCACAATGGCATTCATTTTCTCTCTCTCTCTCTCTCTCTCTCTCTCTGTCCCTCCATCTCTTTAATCAATCTCTCTCTCTGTGTCCCTCCCTCCCTCTCTCTCTCTCTCTTCCTGTTGTGTTGTCTGGTGTCTGGCTTTCATTTTTCCTGTGTCCTGCTGTGTATGCCTGGTGATGGCCTGGCCCGCTCACTGTGCCGAGCATGCTGGTGATGTCATTGTTGACAGTTAACTGGTGTATGTTTTTTTGTGTTTTTATTTGCGGACGGGGGGTGGGGGGGGGGGGGGGTTGCTTCTCTGCATCACGCATCGGGTTTTCCTTTTTTCATGTCGGAATACAGGTTTGATTAGAAACACTTGGTGTATAATATAAAGGCATATGTGAGAAAGGCGGCGTATTGTAATGGAAGCCATGTTGGGTGATGTATTCATATTGTCGCTGTTGGGGAGAAACTTTTTAAATGAATGCCCTACTTACTCTAAGTTAATCATACAGGAGGGTTGTAATGTACACCATAAATGTAGTGAAAAAAATAGAGCTTGTAGATCGGCTAGTGGAATGGCTTTGGACATCAAAGGTTTCCACCTGAGTGACGACCAGTGAAGATATCCTATGTGGATGGGTAGGCCCTGTTATCCTCATTGTACAAATGGAACCACATGGCATTTACTTCCACTGTCTGAGTCATGGGGTCTGTGCTGTCAGTGGCCTAAAGCAGACAAAACCACACCGAGGTTCCTGGAAATTAAAAAGGTTTAAGAACCGGTGTGCAGATGCAGTATTGTCGTGTGATGTGGCCTTCGTAGTACCTTATTACCTTATAAGTGCTTATTAGTCAATAATATTATCAATAATTTTTCTGACATTAAAGCATAGTTACAACGCAAAACCCCTGTCCATTTACAATTCAGGCATTTAGTAGACGTTGCTATTCAGAGACAATAAACAAGATAATTAATCACATATATAGAATGCAGAGAGAACAGTATATATTGCTTCAAGAAACTAGGATGCCAGGTAAACAATGAACCCAGGCATCTGTCTAAACAACATGCTATCTGTTCCTGTTCAACACAGGAAGTATCATTATGTCTAAAGCAGTAGTTCTCAAAGAGGGGTCAAGGCTCCCTCAGGGTTCCAAATGGAGAGTGTGCACCGTCAGAGTTATGGGAGTCCATGACATTAAAATGTTGTCATTGTTCGTATTCATTTCATTGTATTTTGTTGGTTTGTTTTTGAAAAATATGCGAAGCACTTCAAGTGTCGGAATTGTAACTAACGATGTCTTTGTCTTTGCATCACAATCACAATAAAGATATTTGAAAATAAGAGTTTTGAGTACCAGTGGTCTAAAGCTCTGTTGTCTCATTTTTCACCAGGACGTTGGGCGGCCTCCTCTCTTTCTCTCCGCTCACGCTCTCCATCGGCTCCACGTCCTCCTCTTCCTCCTCCGTGGACCTGTCCGTCTCGCACCCTCTGTCGCCCACCTCCACCAACCCCCCCAGTCCGTTCCCAGAGACCTGGCTGCCCATGACCACCAGCCAGGACTTCCTGCAGGTTCCTGTGTCCCGGGACGACCGTAGCTACCGCACCGTCTACAGCCTGTTCCACAAGACGGTGCCCGAAACCAAGTTCCGAATCATCAAGATCCTGCGCGTACAGAACCCCTTCCTCTGGGAGAAATACAAGAGGTAAATTAAACGAATCCTCCAAACATTCCCATTTGAAAATATTTTGTGCCAGGTATACCCTATACAAGATTAGTTTTTACGAGTTTTTTAAGTTGATTTTTATGCTATATTAGGCGTTGACACTAAGGGTTTCCACCTGCCCCTGGCAGGTAAATAAAACCTTTGGGCAGGTGGAATTGCGACCTCGCCCTAAGGGCGACTTACTGGTGTGTTAAGGTGCGTTCAGACTTGGATGGTTAGAGCGGCGTGATTACATACAAAGTCAATGCAAAGACGAGAAGTTGCACGAGCGCCGCGAACGGGCGCGGTGCGACCTGGCACAGCACAAACGGGACGAACCGAGGCGAATATTTAAATTCAAGTATTTTTTTTACTCGCCAATGATCTATCAGTCCGTCATGGGAAGAGATCACCTTCCTCACATAGTTCATTTCAGTCCAAACGTTTGAGGAAGTGACCTAGTTAGTTCACTAAAAAGAACCTGTTCATTCATGACCACCATACTGGTACATATAGAATATTGAAATGTAAAGGAAATGGGAAGTGACATGAAGGGAAATTCATGATTGCCAACATAATTTCCTCTCTGTCATTCAGTCGTTTCCCTTTTAATCCTTTAGGCTTATGCCCTTTTAAGTCTGAATTCAGTAAATTGACATATTGAATACAAGTGGACATGTTGAATTGTGTAATAGACGTTTAGGGGGGAAAGTGACTATCAATTCATATGGATTTGTTATCCCACAGATTTTTAGAAAAACCTCAAAAGGTTGGTGACAGGTGCATAGGACAAAGTGCATATAATAAAAAGGGGATATTTGGATAACAAAGAAAAGGACCTGCACACTGTCAGAAACTTTGACGTAAAGTTGTAGGAAATACTTGCCATTAATACAGTGGTTGCAAAGGTATTCATTGACTGCCTGAGTCCCGTGGTGGGAGTTCTGGTCTGGTTTTGGTGAATATTAAAAGTAGTTCCGGTCATTTGGTGGGGGGCACTGGGGAATCCACAAAACTATAGCGTCATTTTATTGTTGACCTATTTCTACCATATAGCCCCAACTTTCGTTTAACTTTGACCTCACTGTCACATGGAACTACATTTATGTGCTGCTGCTGGCGTAGTGGTACTGGGCACTTTGGAAATTGTTTTCCCTCCCAGTGAGTGACGGTGGCAGACTTGTGGAGAGTCTTTGGAGCGTGTCTCCAGCAATGACGTGTGTCTCATGTCATGTTTACATTCCACATGCGTCACTACGCATGCACTCTGCTTGCGTATATACAGTGGTGTGTTGAGGCAGTCTAGGATTAACTGTGGATTTGGTGCTAATCAAGTGTTGTTTTTTTTTACTGTTGATATATAGACACTTGTTTTTTTTACTGTTGATATATAGACACAATCATGTGGTTGCTTGAGCTTAGTTTGTCTGAACTACTCACTTAGTTTGTTCAACCGTTTTTCTGATTGAATTCTATAATTTCATCCTTTCATCATATTATAACTTTAAGCATAATATTTGGAAGAATTTCATACAGTGACCGTATGGAATATACTGTCTGTATGAGTTCAGTAAGGACCTCTTTTCTGTTGACGTTGCATTTAGTAATTCTACTAATTGAGTCACTAATAATGTTCTAAGACATTGACACCTATTATCACCATGTTTTTTTGTAAATGAATGCCCTTCTTCATCATTCTACAGTGTCACACAAAAGTAGCAAAAATAGCAGATCAACAAGCTCAAAATGAGTTGCGATGCGCTGCGTTTTCTTGCAGATCGGCTACTTTTGAATTTGAATCCTGAAAGGTAACAGTTTTGAAAATATGGGGTTTCCCCCCCGACAGCAACAATATTCATATTCATCCACTTCTTGCATCCACTGCATCGAACATTATTCAAAGCATGAATCAAGCAAGCTGATCTAGACCACAACATTTTTGCAACGCTGGCATTTTACAAACTGCACGGGTTTGACTGACATCGGGTTTGTGATGCGAGTGCAGATCCAACACAGATATGGCACAGCTTGACAGGTAGCTAGCTACTACACCGTGAGAACATTTCCAAACATGTTATCCTACACACAGGCTCTCTCTGTAAATATAATAAATCATACATAAAAATGAAGTGAAAATGTATGGGAGTTTTGTATGAAATCTGCAAATTGTCGCTGTCCGACGGAAACCTTGTATATCAAAAACCTTTCAGGAAATATAAAATCTATAAAAAAAAAAAAAAAGTGATCCAATGTACTTATTTAATACTTGTTAATACTTTTAATTGGCTAAATATTTATAAAACGCGTGCACACACACACATTTTCACATTCACTTAAAAAAAGGAATTATAAAAAGATTGTCTATTCTTGCTACTTTTGTTGACACTGACTGTAGTATGACGAAAAAACATAATAAGTTGAAATATGCACGAGGGCAACAACATGCTTTTATCAGTGGTGTGAGACTCAGCCTGATGGCAAGGCCTGCGCGCTGCGGTGACGCTGCTCTTTCTGTTGTGAGTGGAGGGCCATTCCACTCTCACCTGTTAACTGTACTTTCCTCCCACACTGGCTCCACAGAGTTTCACAATGATGTGTGTGTGTGTGTGTGTGTGTGTGTGTGTGTGTGTGTGTGTGTGTGTGATGCACAATCTAAGTGCTTTGGATAAAGGCGCTATATATAAAATGCACCCACCATAACCTAGGGTCGGCTGCAGCCCAGTGGCTGGGGTGGCCCAAAAAACGTAATTATGAAATTGTAGTAAATTGTAAAAGATATTGCAATTCAAGTGAGATTTGTGTTTAGTTATTGTATATTTAGTTCTATTATGGTGATTTTGCTGCTCCCCACAGACTTTTTGGGCCAAAACGAACGCTCACACGGCTTGCCGTGTGGCCAAAAAGGTGTGTGTGTGCATCTGCAGAGTGCAGGGCATGCAGCTGTATCTATGTTTTTGCATCTGTGCTGTTCTTGCTTGCGTGACTGTGTGCTAGTGTGCCATAGTGGGCATGGAATCGTGAGGCATTGGGTGCATGCAAGCATCTGTGTGTGTGTGTGTGTGTGTGTGTGTGTGTGTGTGTGTGTGTGTGTGTGTGTGTGTGTGTGTGTGGGTGTGTGTGTGTGATGCTTGTTGTAGTCATACATAGTACATACCTGTGTTTAGGTGGGGGGGTCCTGGGATTTCATCAGATGGTGCATCAGATAACTGTCAACTGTTGACCATATGGTGTCTTTTCTACATGACATTCTGGTATGGGTAATATATATATATATATTTACGACGAATTGCTTTGTAGTTGTTATCTGTGTTGAGCAGTAAAAAACAAAACAAAAAAACCCCACATCAGGTGTGAAAAAAGGTTTGAAGGAAGGATGGACAGATGGAGAAAGATGATTAGGGGACTCCCCTCTGTAGGACTCAGCCTCTACCTCCAAAACTCAGTGAGGGGTCCATCATCAGGGGGGGGTCTGATGTAAGGATGACATGGGGGTCCGTTTAGACAGTCGGGGTCATATAATGATACAACCAAACTGGCGTATTTCAAGGTTTAGTGATTTTTAGGGAAGTATTTTGCATGCTGTGGTGAGATTGTGTGTGTGTGTGTGTGTGTGTGTGTGTGTGTGTGTGTGTGTGTGTGTGTGTGTGTGTGTGTGTGTGTGTGTGTGTGTGTGTGTGTGTGTGTGTGTGTGTGTGTGTGTGTGTGTGTGTGTGATTGTATGGATGCATGTATGTGTGTGTATAGATAAGGATGTATGTAGGTGTTGTTGTTGTTTTCTTTTGTAGGTGGATGTAGTGAATGTGTGTGTGTGTGTGTAACAGGAGAAGAAGTGGTGATCATGTTGGTTGTCACTTGTTTTATTTGTCTATGGGACCCGGCGACTACTGGTGATGGCAGGCGAACAGGCGAAAAGTGGGCGGAGGAACGTCGCCCAAAAACATAAAAATAATTAATCTTTTTGGGCGACATCGTCCGGCGATAGCGGGCAATTAGGCCATTAAGCCAATGAAATTCATGATCGCTCACCGTTGTTCTCCCGCTGTTACAACACACTGTTACACTAAACTAAGCGATGTGACAGCATGAGCCAGAAAGAAAAAGCAGTGTGTGTGTGTGTGTGTGTGTGTGTGTGTGCCTGCTCATGAATATGCAAGACAGTGTGTGTGGATGATAATGCATTAGTGACCGATGTGTGCCCTTCTAATTGGCTCAGTATAGTCTGTGTGCATGCATGCATGGTCGTGTGTGTGTGTGTGTGTGTGTGTGTGTGTGAGTGTGTGTGTGTGTGTGTGTGTGTGTGTGTGTGTGTGTGAGCATGTGTGTTATTTCCTCAAGTCATGGAGGTGAATGCACAATGCAGGTTAAGCAACTCTCTTACTATAACAAGAATATCTGCGCGTGCGTGCGTTTGTGTGTGTGTGTGTGTGTGTGTGTGTGTGCGACTGCCTGCGTGCGTGCATACGCGTCTGTGGTGTCGGCCTGTGTCAGGTCACAAGTTGTGAGTTCACAGGAGGTCAAGCCGGGGTCACAGCCTATGCGGCTCACAACGCTTTCTCCTACGCATGGCTGCCTGATCTGCTCACATCAAACAGACTGTGTGTCTGTGTGTGTGTGTGTGTGTGTGTGTGTGTGTGTGTGTTACCAGTGGAGAAACAGCGGCTTAGGCGCCAGCCTCTTATGCGGTCTTAGCAGTCTCTGATCACAACTGACTTGAAATGACAGGATTGTTGCTAGCTGGTTACTGAGAATTCATTCACAGTGTTGGCCTGTTGCATGTGTTACAGTGTGGGGGGTGTTATTGTAACCCATACAGGTCAATTGTTACTCTCAGAGCCAGAGGTGAATTAACACCCTGGATTATACCGTGCACTTTGACACTTGAAAATCAAGAGCAATAGCAGTCACATACAGAAGAGCAAAAGCAGTCACATACAGAAGAGCAATAGCAGTCACATACAGAAGAGCAATAGCAGTCACATACAGAAGAGCAATAGCAGTCACATACAGAAGAGCAATAGCAGTCACATACAGAAGAGCAATAGCAGTCACATACAGAAGAGCAATAGCAGTCACATACTGTACAGAAGAGCAATAGCAGTCACTTACAGAAGAGCAATAGCAGTCACATACAGAAGAGCAATAGCAGTCACATACAGTAGAGCAATAGCAGTCACATACAGAAGAGCAATAGCAGTCACATACAGAAGAGCAATAGCAGTCACATACAGAAGAGCAATAGCAGTCACATACAGAAGTAGAGCAATAGCAGTCATATACAGAAGAGCAATAGCAGTCACATACAGAAGAGCAATAGCAGTCACATACAGAAGAGCAATAGCAGTCACATACAGAAGAGCAATAGCAGTCACATACAGAAGTAGAGCAATAGCAGTCACATACAGAAGTAGAGCAATAGCAGTCACATACAGAAGTAGAGCAATAGCAGTCACATACAGAAGTAGAGCAATAGCAGTCACATCACATACAGAAGTAGAAATTAAGTGTTTGTGTAACTTCTTAATTCAACTCATGCTCCTCTGTTCCTTATCTCTCACCTCTTACCCACATTAGCCCTGGCTTCCCTATTGTGGGAATTAATGTCATTATAGGTAAAAATCACACCCGTGTGAACTGAGTGGTGCAAATCACCCCCCCACCCCTCTCTCTCTCTCTCTCTCTCTCTCTCTCATTAGCAGGCAACAGTGCAATACTATCTCTCTGTCTCTGTTTCTGGCACAACAGCGCCCCTACTGGTACTCATGAGTCACACATGAGACACACAAACATAGGTTAACACGAGTCACATAGTCACAGGTCACAGACATTGCTGTTCCTTGGAGTGGTTGCACCACTCAAAAATCTAAGATTTCCAAAATAGCAGATGTACACACAACTCATGACACATCGCATTGTGACACATTTTGAGTTTGTACTGTAGATAGGCTATTTTCCTAGATAGGCCAATCTCCTTAATCTCCTTTACTTTAATCTCATATACAACACCCAGCACTTTAATGTCTATATCATGTACAGTATGTGCTGTGCTCATCATGCACCTTATGTCTAATCTCATGTACACACTGTACCCGATGGATATGCAACGTGTGGATAATGTTTTATTTTATTTGTCTTTCTTCTGCTCCCCGTGAGCTTGCACAAAACTCTGCCACTGTTTTACACATGTACAGTAAACCTGGGATGTGACAATACAAAAAAAATCGATTCTATTTTTGCTCTTCATCATGTGACAACATAAATGAGGTTAGGTTAGGTTAGGTTAGGTTAGGTTAGGTTAGCTTAGCTTAGGTTAGGTTTAGGTTAGGTTAGGGTTAGGTTAGGTTAGGTTAAGGTTAGTTTAGGTTAGGTTAGGTTAGGTTAGGTTAGGTTAGGTTAGGTTAGGTTAGTTTAGGTTAGGTTAGTTGGACCTTTTTGTCTTGCTCTATAAACTGCTGCATATACCGGTTTGATTTTGATTCAATGCAGGCTAAACAGCTTCATAACAATGTTGCGTTTCGTTTTCAACCCACCTTCCTCTTTCTACCTTCTCTTGTCCTTTCTAAGATTTGTTTTGTTTGAACAGACATAGAATGTAAATTTCTGCAACACCCTGACTTACCTATTCCTTTCACTTGTTCCCCTCCTCTTATTTATGTTTGGATCTCTCTCTTTCTCTCAATTCAATTCAAATGGTAAAATGGTAAATGGTGCATTTATATAGCGCCTTTATCCAAGGCGCTTTGCATAGATTGTGCATTACATTCACCCATTCACACACACATTCATACACTGATGGCGGCGGAAACCATGCAAGGTACCAACCAGCACATCAGGAGCAATTAGGGGTTCAGTGTCTTGCTCAAGGACTCTTCGACACTAACTCTGGGGGAGCCCGGGTTCGAACTGGCGACCTTGCGGTTACCATCCGGAAACTCTACCCCTGAGCCACCGCCGCCCGAATTCAAAATGCATTATTGGCGATTTGGCATAATGATTTGGCATTTTACATTGCCAAAGCATACAAATAATATAAAAAGGTCACAGCAATACGTTTACGGGGTGGAAATGAATATCATACATCCTATATAGTAATGATGAAAACAAGTGAATAACAAACAATCTCTCTCTATCTCTATCTCTCTCTCTGCCTAACAGGAAGAAGGAATACATGTCTCGTCGTCTCTCCGAGATGGACAGGCTTCTGAGCGAGCGGCACCTCTTCCACGGCACCTCGGCCGACGTGGTGGAGGGCATCTGCAAGCACAACTTTGACCCGCGCGTATGCGGCAAGCACGCCACCATGTTTGGCCAGGGATCCTACTTCGCTCGCAAAGGCGTCTACTCCCACAACTTCTCCAAGCGCTCGCCCAAAGGTGTCCACTGCATGTTCCTGGCCAAGGTCCTCACTGGCAGGTAATGTGTGCTTTCAACCTGACATCCTTATTTTGGCATTATGCACAGTGGTGGAAATTAGTAACCAAGTACATTTACTACTACATCTCAGAGGCAAATATTGTACTTTTTACTCCACTAATTTATTAGAATTATTAGAACACTTAAGTTAGTTACTTTGTAGAGTTTGATTATTATTACAAAACACACTAACCATATATTTCGGCCACAATGCGTTGCGATGCGACACATCGTGAGGTTGTAGATCGGCTATTTTCAAAATATCTCATACATTTTGAACTTGTGAAATGGCATTGGCATGACATACTTTTAGTTTTGGTACTTTAGGCATATTTTGATGCCAATACTTTGGTACTTTTACTCAAGTACATTTTGAATTCCAGAATTTTACTTGTAACAGCATTTCTACATTGCAGTATTTCTACTATTACTTAAGTATTTTTTTTTAATAGATATATTGATAGATATATTTTGAGGTACTATCGATTCTCAAAAACACTATCGATACACCAAATACTGATTTGATGATCTTGGATGTTACAGGGACTATGATAAATGCGAATGCAGATCCCACTGTTCCATATCCTCTATATCGTATACAGTTGGAGGCCATCGATATTGTCCTTTTCTTTTTGCTGAGGTTTGCGTGATCTGCGCAAAAGGACAGTTAACCCATTTTGGACGGGAACCCCTTTTGGTGTTTTAAACATTATGTTATAATTTAGCTATTGCAAAATAGCAGATCTACAAGCTCATAGCGCGCCACCGAGTGGCGCGCTACGAGCTTGTAGGTCTGCTATTTTTGAAAATATTTATTTCAGAAAACTGGAGGATTTAGAAGGATTTTTTTAAATGTTGAGGTCAGGCCTAAATGGGTCAAATGATAAGGGACAATATCGGTGGCACCCAACTGTATGTATCATGTCACCATATCCTGGCCGATACACAGCCCTAATATCCTGTATTTCATCCGCAGTCTTTCCCTGTGTTTGACCGATCATATAACGTTTGGAGGGAAACAGATGGGATTTTGTGCACCAATTATTTTGTCCCAGATGTTGCAGCCAGAAGTCGCAGAGCATCAGTAACTAGGGGAAAGGTCGAGGCTAATTTATACCCCTTTCGATAAGTGACAGAAATGACAAGAAAGTGTTGTTGGGCTAAGGTGTAATGATCTGGGACTGGGTTGGGCTCAATTATTGTCCATAAATAGTTTTCCTCAGTGGAAAGGTGATCTTCTCAAGATCTAAATGTGAAACCACTCCATTGTACTCCATGACTTTTTTTTTTTTTTTTTTACAGTGGATTAAGTGTACTGCACGTGAAAACAACGTCAACGTCACGTGAAATGTGTCCCGAGGCTGTTTTGTCATAAAACCATAGTTACATCATGCAAATTCCCTGCACAGGGTGCATATTGACTACATAATATGTAAAACAACTGATTTGACTGAAACGGTCACACTCCACTCGCTCCGTTTGGCTGCAGCAGATGTAATTGTGCAGTGTTGCCAGAGGATAGTGTGGTGGTCCAGGCTCTTGCATTTTAGAACCGCACCACACGTGGCCCTCCTCCTCCTTTAGGCCTGGGTTTTATCCTCACAACAGCCCCAAGAACAAGACATTGCTTCCAGACCTGTGCGCAGAAATTGTATTCCAATGTAGTTTTCAGATAGTGAAGGTGCTTTTTTAGACAGTGAAATGTGTTCCAAATGGACACCCCACCATCAATTTAACATCAATTACATTATGGTTGTTATTTTGATGTAGTGTTTCCTTCTCCTCCTTTAGTTTCCATGTGTCCCATCCTGCCCAAATTAAACCATTAGCCATGCATTTGACTTTCTGTTTTGTTTTTTAGTTTTTTGCATGCCTATATACAGCACACATCATGGCACTCGATGATGTTTTTTTTATCTGTTTTACAGTTTACAGTTGAACCTGAATAATATTGTACAAGCTCTTACTACTACAAAAACTATTGACTGCACAAAATTCAAGAATAGCGTAGAAATGTATTCCACAACTGACAAAATAATGTTTTCATCAACTAGATATACTTTTTTATATAAAGGCCTACAAATAGCTTTGACCAAATGACTGACCCTCTCCTTTGTGCTTTGTGTTGGCAGGTTTACGGTAGGAAACCCCTCCATGCGGCGCCCGCCACCCATCAGCCCCCGTGACCCCTCCAGTGACCTCTACGACTCCTGTGTGGACAACTGGGTGGACCCCCAGATCTACGTCATCTTCAACGACGACCAGAGCTACCCCTACTTCATCATTCAATACGAGGAGGTACCCAGCACTGTGGGCATCTGAGACTGCACTGGAGCACGCCTAGCCTCGCAAATGGCATTTGCAAGAAGAAGCTTTCTGTTTTTTTTTAGCCGACTTTGACAGGATGGCTATCAAAGTAGCTAAAGGCTAAACTAAAATCTTCAGAGTTAATTTGCAAATCATTTTTGACCGTGGTCTGTGATGCATGGCTCTAACCGGACCAGACTGCATTGAAATAGACCAGATGAAACTGGTCCAGACTGGACAAAACCGTAACTACGGCTGCTTTGTCATCCATTGCAAAGATGTGCTTGGCTCCAAGACCAGCTGAGGCCAGTCTTGATCAGATCATGGTCAGTGCCAGACTAGACTAGAGCAGCATCTACTTCATGCAATGGGACAACGCGCCCTAAGGCACCAAGAACTTCTGAGACGACACTGGACTGGACTGGATTAGAACTCAACTGGACTGGGCTACACCAGATCAAACCAGTCTAGGACTGGTCTGGATCACTTACCCCTCCTTTATCTGAGGCATCGAATCCTGAGAGGACATCAGAGCAAATCGTTTTGATTTAGACGAGACTGGGACAAACCAAACTCTGTCCCTAGATTATTATTATTATTATAACTCAATCCTAAATCACTTTTTTTTCCTTTTTTTTTTTTTTTTAACTTGGCTCGACATTGCCTTAACAGTACAAGGTTGCATCCATCCAGGACTGGCTGGATTGTTCTGAGGAGCCAGTCACCTCACAACTAGAAGCACCCACACATAGAGTTACCATGGTCATATCCACTCCCACCCTGTTATCTTGAATACAGCCACCATAGTGTGAGTGTGCCCCGCCTCCATGACTTTTTTTACAGTCGTACATGTGCTATGTGTGTCTTTGAATCTTCAACATAGTGGACAGCTATTATATGGCCTCTTCATCATGTGGACACTGGACAGTAGTTTCCATGGAACTAGGAGTTATACGAACGGGGCGTTTACGGCAGCCATTTTGAGGACAGTTGCACACGGTTTGAAAATATTTCTCTTGGCATTTGTTTCCTCGGACGGGGAACCGAAGAATGAGTGAGACTGAGTTCTCCAGCAACGGGTTGTCATTAACAAAAAAATTAAAACGAAATGATAATAATTCCTGAAACTCGCATCTCTTTCTTAGACCGTTCTCTCTGAGGGACAGTAGAAGTGTTTTGGTGAGAGACACTGTACAGACATTCTCCTTGTTTATATTTGAACTGTGTGCCTTTTGTTCATAAAATGTTTATTTATGTTAGTTTAATGTTACATTGATTAAATAAAGAATCTAAAAACTAAAAAACGACAGAGCTGTGAACTGTGATTTTATTCATTTTATTCAGCTAAGTACATTCAAATGTAACCTCAGTTCGCTGAAAACACATTTGGAGTACTTTCTCTGAATTATGAGTTTCTTACCCTTGTAACAACCTTGTCATTGTTATTTATGTACTCGATATTCTGAGGGACGAGTCAAATTAGCCTACAACTGTCACCAAACAAAAGAATGACCAAAAATAAGCAATTACAAACTTTCTCTTACCTCTTTATGCTTCCGTTTTTTTGTGTGTTGGTGACAAACTTGCTAGCTCATTGCCGTCTGCTCGGATGTTGGCTTAAATTTACAAGCTTCTAAACTACATTCCTCATCTGAATTAGGGAAAAATCTTGTTTTTTGCCAAACTGGTTGTGTTAGTGGTGTACTGACATTAGAGGAAGTGGGGAAGATGGGAATGTTATTACAAATTTGAACCACACAACAGCCATTTGTCCTGCTGAAATCAACCCATAACTGCCCACTGATGTGAGTCATGGCCGCTAAAATCCCCCAAAGACGCAGTGGAAAGTGGGTCTGCATGACAAAATGTACGGCTGTGGATGATTTCAGGAAGCATTTTGTATTGTATGTCTGCCGGCTTGTTCTTGTTTGGAGCACTTGGTATACAAATGGGAAAGGAATTCCCCTCTTCTCCTTCTGATTCTGTTTGTCTCCACATATCTCATTCTAGAACTCCATTCTTTAGCCCCCTCCCTGGCTCTCTGATCCTCTCACTCTCCCCTCACCTCTTTCCTGTTGCTCCCCTCTGCCACCCCCCCAGCATATGATCTAAGCTCCATGGATAATGTGGTCCAGAGCTCCAGTGGGAGGCTGGCGGAGGTAGCCGTCTCCCCCCTTGCCGGAGGCAGCGTGCTGGGGGAATCGGCAGCTCTCCCTCAGACCCCTGACCAGCCCCGCCTGTGGAGAATCATCCACTTCTCATTCCTCTGACAACACCACTCCATCCTGTCATCCGTATCGTCTTCATCTCCTCTCCTGACGTTTCTCTGCCTAATCCTTTTTATCTGATCTCTATTTCTCCATCGCTGTCATGTACTGTCACTTCCTTTTTGTCTCTTTCTGGCTTTCTATTTGCTGATTTGTTACAAGTACAGTAGGTAAACATGCTTGTCATGTATCTTGTTATTTAGATATTGATAATGATATAGTACATTTAGACAGACGCTAGGTCTGATTTGATCCATTAACCTAGTTACTTTGTGTAACTTAATTGTTTTCCTGGAACTCTATTATTTACTTGACCACTGGATAAGAGTGTCTGCTAAATGTCTAAATTGCAAATATAATTATTGAGTACTATAGTGTGGCTCCTAAAACAACCCTATGTATTATTATTGTTACTACAAAAGCTAGAACATTAAGTCTATTGGTAGATCAAACTAATTTACTTTTGTTAGAACTTGAACTTAGAATTCATACTGGACACCCGAATCATCTCGTCCTCTCAAGGTTATAACAAACAAAAAAATATATTGTTTGCGTAGCATTTCCAACCTGTGTTGGAATACCACCTTTCTCATTCTAATCTCCCCCCTTGCTATTTGCATTATACCAACCACCTATCTCTCTCTGCCATGCTTGTTTGACCGGTCTCTCTCATCTGACCAGGGTCACCATTTTGTGCAAGTTGTTCATTTTTATTGCTTTTTTGGGTGGGTGGGGGGAGATGCAGAGAGAGCAGAGGAGTCTCTTCGTGCCTCCTCTCTAAGCTGCATGCCTGTCTGCTCTGCCCTCTTCTCATGTGCATGCAACATTGTGCTGCTTGCCCTCTACCTGCCCCTCTCTCTCTCCCTCTCCCTCTCTCTCTCTCTCTCTCTCTCTCTCTCTCTCTCTCTCTCTCTCTCTCTCTCTCTCTCCCTCTCGATGTTTCATCTGTATTTTGTTGGGTGAAAACCTTGTATGTCCAAAACCGTCTCTTTTTCATTATTATAGTTAACAAAAAGTGAAAATATTCTATGTACATGCTCGCATTGCTCGGCTACAAGCCGTGAGCCTGTAGATCTACTGTTTTCATTGATTTTGTGTGACACTTTGATGAAGTTATAATTTTTAATTTAAGAACAAAATTAAGTAAACAAAACAATTTAAATATGGATATACAAGGTTTCTGCCTGACAGAAACATTTTGCATTCATTCTCATGCTTGTCCTTTTGTCTCAATTCCTTTTTCTCTCCGTCTCCAAAGCGTAGGGCTTAGTGTACTGTATATTGATATTATTTTGATATTGTGATATGAGACTAGACTATATATGATCTGGGATTTTGGATATCGTAGTGTCGAGATATGGCATGTTGTCTTCTCCTGGTTTTGAAATTCTTTATTGGGAACCCCTTGAGATGAACCATCTCGTGTTCAAGGGTGTCCGCAGAATACACAATACATGCATTTAGACAAAAGAAACAATTCAAAGAACATTAACCAAACAATTGAAAATATGTCATTGACCGAATATGAACAGGTGGATTGTTCCAGTCAGAAGATCGATGATCTTGGATTTAGAACATCGAAGAAAATGCACAATTTCTTCAGTTGACATTTAGAAGTGTTTAGAAGTGAAAGGAACCATATACTGTTTGAGATACTGTGGATAATTAAAATGAATGCATTTAAAAATGAGCTGCAAACAGTGCCGCTGTTGTCTGATTTCCATACATGGTACAGTGATGAGTCACGAACAGGCAAGAACAAATGTGCATAAACAGTTATAGATTGTATTAAGAGGAAGAAGGATAGTTTTAGATGAAGTCTGATAGACTGTATCAGCATAATCCACAATACAATAGGTAGTATGAGTTGTAGAACCCGTTTCTGATTGTAAATGTAAATCAGTTTATTTTACGGTAGAGAACATCAGTATTAAAGTAGATTTTCCCAACAATTATTTATGATTAAAAAAAATTGATGTAATTTTCTGGTTACCTAACTGGTCTATTATATGCCTTTACCGACATAGTTATACGCATTACTAATGCTCATTTATCCTAAATGTCATTGTGTGTAGAGTAGTTCTCTCCCTCTGTCTCCAATCTCACACCATTCTCTCTGTCTGTCCTTTTCCGTCTCAGTCTGAGGACACAGTTTGTTTGCCTGGTTGCCCCCCTGGCACACAGAACCTCTCTCCATTATAGAGCCAGTGGCTGGCTGCAGCTCAGGCTAGGAGAAACATTGATGATAGAAAAATATACAGAGGACACAAGCAGATGAGGACAAGTAACAGAGTAACAAAGGAAGGAGGGGGGGGGGGGGGGAGAATATCAATCAGTAAAGTATGGTCTTATTCAACTCAAGTCAATGTATTGTGTGCAGCAGTGGTGAATGTAAAAAGGTTTGTACTTTGTTGGGAAATGAAGGCCTAAAGTGGGGATGGTTTGTGTGTAAGAGTGTACATACTGTATGTGTGTCTGAATCTGTGCCTGTGACCGAAAGAGATTGCCTTTATTGTATTGGTTTTCAATTAAAATTGATGACAGTTCGTAGTCATTGTGGTGCTATGACAGGAGAGTCATTCTGTAGTGCAGAACTCTGTTCACCGGGGGATGGGGAAGAGGAGACTTCCATTTGTTTCATGCAAAATGTGAAATGAACAGCAATAATATATTCCTGTATTGTAGCCGGTCATTCTATTCTATTCTATTCTATACTTCTCTATTGCTCTTGTCTTCACTGTTTTGTTATAATCTGAAAATATCTGTGCTCTGTTGTGCTATGGTGTTCTGTTTTGTTCCATGTTGTCTTGTCAGAGCCATTTTGTTTCCCCTTCTCCTTTCTTCTCCTTCCCCTGCTCCTATACCACACTAAACGTCTCAGAGATAATGTAACACTGAGACGAATGGAACCAAATGGACCCGTAAGGGACCATTCGTACACTCTCAGGACTTTACTTGAACCTCAAAACAAGTTCCATACCACAGCACCATACGTTCCGGCTTGAACCTGTTCATATTGCTCCAACATCTCCAGCTGCATGCATGCACATGCATGCGCATGCACACATATGCGGATATGTCTGGCTTTGGTCCATACTTATACTCTATAATATCTCACGCTACCTTTCTCACACGCATACCTACACATGCGTAAACATACAGGCATTCATACGTGCTCGTCGCATGCACGCACGCACGCACGCACGCATACACACACACACACACACACACACACACACACACACACACACACACACACACACACACACCTGCGCTCACACACACTTCCTGTATTAAGCCTGGGTCCATATTGCTCCAGTGATGCCCAGCTGCAACCAATGAACATTCCAGTTTCTGGGTTATTCTGTTCCCTCCCTCTCCATCATTTCAAATTTCTGCCCTAAGCCTTTAAGAGAGCCAGCGGCCAAATATGGTCACGCTTGTGTCGTGAACTCTGGACGACCTTCTAAATCGGCCTGGACCTTGTGACCTTTCAGACCCTGCCCTGGGGGTGGGTTTTAGGCAACGCATCACACCACAGTGGGAAGCGGCTCCGCTTGTGTACTCGTGGGTGCGGGCCATGGGTGGGTGCGGGCCATGGGTGGGTGTGGGCCATGGGTGGGTGCTTGTGTACTTGTGGGTGTGGGCCATGGGTGGGTGCATTTTCGTGACAAAGAGTGTCACGAGTGTTTTCGTGTGTAAAAGAGAGAGAAAGGGTGGGGTGAGTTGTTCCATGACCTCTGACTCAATTGGTTAATGTTTATTTTTTATATACAATGTATACGCAGTTAAGCACACATTTTTGCAGTCAAATGTGATCAGTAAACTGAAACAATAATGTAACTGGGAATTATATAATTGTATATGAAATTTAATTAAAATAAATGACAAAGTCCTGGACCGCTAGACTAGCGGTCCAGGCCCCTAGGCTCCAATGTAGCCTGACAGCACGTTGCGGGTTCGACTGGAGGACGGCCTTTGCTGCGTGTCACTCCCCATCTGTCTCTCCCTGTTTCCTGTCTACCTACTGTACTCCCAATAAAGGCATAAAAAGCCCAAAAAGAAACAAATAAAAAGGAAACACAATTTCTAAATGACCACAATCATATCTTTCTGCATTATGTTTCCATATTGGACGGTGCATATTGGACAACATATTTGGCAATACTGAGGACAATATTGGCCGATGAAAATCATCCAACTTATATAAATTGGCCAGGCTCTAGTAAAGAGGCGTGAAAGCAATGGGGTGAATCAACTAAGCGGGTTAAGTGAACAGCACAGACGTCCATGTTAAGCTTATATACCCCCCCATCTCTCTCCAGCTCCTTCCTATCTCCATGTCCCTGCTCTCTCTCTCTCTCTCTCTCTATCTCTCTCTCTCTTTTTGTCTGTCTGTCCCTCTCTCCATCTCTCCATCTCTTAATCTGTCTCCTTCTCTCTGGGCGTCTATCTCTCAGGGCAGGGCTCCACTGGTCCTGCTGTCATCTCCTGTTGTTCTAATTGGGCTTTTGAAGACTTCAGCCAGCCGGGAAAGTCCTGATGGAAAGATGAGGAGGAGGATGGAGGGGGGGGGGGGGTTGGAGTCTTCCAGGAATGGTCCCATTAGGAGATCAGGCAGGCGGGAAGATTCAAATCAAATTGAACTAATACTAATCCATTTGGAAATGCCAGCCCCTCTCTGTAAAGGAGGAGATCAGACTACATGTACTGTACAGCAATGTGCACTGTACAACTCTGTGTTAAGGTCACTCTCTGAGTTAAATGAACATTCAGGGTTTTACTGTGTAGTCCAGGTTGTGCTGGGGGCATCCATCCTGGTTGCTCTGTAGTCCAGGTTGTGCTGGGGGCATCCATCCTGGTTGCTCTGTAGTCCTGGCTGTCCTGTAATGCCCAAACCTTTATGGGTTTAGATCAGGGCTGCCAACAAACAGACCCTTTTTACTGCTAGCATAATACAAAGACACTGGTAGTGGTAGCAATTCAATTCAAAGGGCTTTATTGGCATGAGAAAACATACGTTTACATTGCCAAAGCAGAAAGCACAATACAACAATACAGCAATACAATCAAAACAAAAATTATGTACATTTGAAAGTCAGAATCTTCAATAGATCAATGGTAGCAGTATGTTTATGTAGCACAACTACAGTAGCTAACTCGTTATAGTCAATGTACACTTTGTACAGTGCACCACAGATACCTGTTATCACTGCATATTTTGTCTCTCCTGTACTGTAGTGTACACACACAGTTTGGCCAACAAAAAGATACCAGATAATTTAGGGAATCTAAATGCAGTTGACCAGCGTGACTGTACCCTGTTGGAGTGTTGTGGCTCTGGAGGAGGCTAGCCGTCAGTTGTGAATGGGGGGTGTAAAATAGCTCGAACCAGTGCTGGTTATTTAGTTAGGACCCACGACAGTGGTGTTCGATACGAACTTAACCGAGATGTGGAAACCTCCAATGAAAAGCTCTATAATTTGCTTGGCCAGATATTCCGTCCTATCCAACTGACTCAGGCCAAAGATATTAGAAGATATTCTGCCACCTTAAGTCTCTGACTGTAATCCTTTTATACTTTTTAGTTATATGTGTGTCATAATGACAATGCTATCCAATCGCATATGACGATGACACACGTGTACATCCCTATATGGGGTTCCCACATCAATCCGATGTCAGCATTGGATATTTCCATTATCTCCACATATGGGCCATAAATCATCATCATATGTGGAGATCCAAGTGACAGCCTTTTATCCCCATATATGGAGATCCATTTGAGAGCCTTCGCAACAGGGGGTATATATGCATGGGGCTGTGTGTTTGTCTGGAGCTAATCTCGCAAACTGCTGGAGCTGGACTGATTCACGCAAACTTGCTTATGCAGTTAAGCCACAGACAGAATTGATGTCACATATGTTTTAGAATAGAAGGCTATACTAAATTATTATATAGGTAGAGCAAGTACTTCAAATGCAGTTGACTGTGTAGGAAATAGTTTTATGTTTAGTCGAATACCATCATGTTGGATATGAGCCCTTCACTGCTGCTGCCTCTTCCTATAATATACTCTTATAGTTTGATGTGTGACAATCAGGAACTTTCTGCTCTCACAGATCTATCCATGTATAATTAATGCTGGCCATCCAGGAAGTAAGTGAAGAAAAGCATTCGTCGGGAGAATTCAGACGCAAGCACATGAGGACATTTCCGTGTATCCGTGGGTGTACGAGTACTGTACGTGCGGGTCAATATCCCTGCGTGCATATGCATGTGTATCTCTCTGTCTGTGTGTGCCTCTCTGAGGTTCAAAAGGTTAATTGTGCCATATGGGGAGACTGTGTGCGTGCATGCGTGCGTATGCGTGTAGCAGTATATACATGCGAGCCATGCATGAGCGTGTATCGGGTTCAAAAGGGCAGCCGTGCCACAGGGCAGTCGATTCTGCCTTAATAATTGAGGCTTAACAAGCGCATGTTAAAACATCATGATCCCCTAGTCTCTCACACAGTCATCCGTCTCACACTAACATTAAGAGCTGCTTAAAAAGACCTGTTTGTCTGAGCTCAATTATTCACCAACTGCATGTGCTTGTGCACAGTAAGATCCTCGGTGTACATTTAACTAAGAGATTGTACAAATGATACATTAAACACAGAGGATTTTACTGAGTGACCAATGTTCCGTTTGTGCTCAGACAAATCTCATCTCTCCTTGGTTAAAGCCCTATTCACATTTTATGAAATATGTGCTTTTATATTCTTACCTTTTAAACTACGGTATAAATAATTGTATAATGTATCATTTTCCAGCATTTTTGTATAAACAGATTGAGGAGGAAACCAAAGTGCTTTTAGAAACACATCTTGGATGTGAATCATGTGATAGAGACTGAATCTGGGATAAAGGCTACAAACGGTTTTACAAAAAAGTAAGGAGCGCTCTTATCATCGTACATCATCATGACGTAAAATAGATACTATTCTATAGTCTATTTGCTCAGACACTATGACAATTTGACGATGATTTAATGTTTGTGTAGAGAAAGGTTTGTGAACATAGTATACACTAAAAGCTGGATATAGGAGGGGCTAGCGCCCCTCAATGAACAACAGCACCCTGCCACTCAGCAGTCAGCACAGTGATTATACTGATCTGTTTCAGACCGCTGCCAGGGAAATTTGACGTCGTCATTGAAATAAGTATTGTTTTATGGCGTTTGTGGGGCGACCCCATTTTCTTCCCCATGAAGGGAGGGGCTGGAAGGAGCGCCACGGCTTGTGATTGGGTGAGACGGGCTGTCAGTGGGGTAGGGAGCGCTCCACTGTGTTCATTCTCATTGTAGGGGGACAAGGATTTACTATTCTGTGCCTATTGGGTTGCAACTCGGACCGGGCTGAGTCGGCTCAAGCGAACTTTGCAACGTTCGACACGGCAACTTGCTCGCTTTAGCTCGTGGCTCAAGTTCGCTTGAAACGTCACCCCTCCGTCATGGTCTAAAACTATAGGGCGAAAGTCCCTCCCTTTGTGAGAAAGTCAGAGCAATGACTAGTGCAGAGTATCTAACCATGCATTAATTGCGTCACAGCCCTTTTTTCTTTTTCTTTTTGCCTTTATTGATAGATTTGAAAGTAGGTTGACAGGAAATGGGGAGAGACATGGGAGGGTGACACGCAGCAAAGGTCGTCGGGATCGGGAGCCGAACCCCGCCACATGCCGTCAGGTTGGATTACCAGCCTAGGTGTCCGGACTGCTAGGCCGGCCCGTGCCACACAGCACTTTACCCTACCTTTAATTCTCAAAGGAATCTTTTCTATAGAAAATTATCTATAGAAAATGATCTATAGAAATTATATTTGAGAGAGAATCATGGATCCGGTGTTATTTGTTGAATACGTGGGGAACAGGACAATCTCTTTGGGTGTTCTATAAGCATACATCTGGGGATTATAGTTAGGGAGGGGTGAGGAGAATGTGTGTGTGTGTGTGTGGGGGGGAGGTGTCGCAGGAAGGGCTAGGGCCGGCAGGGGCTCATTCAGTGTATACAGGTGGAATTAATGGGAAGCAACAGGAAAGACTGAAAGTGTGTGCACTTCCCAAAGGCCTGTAGGATTACACACACGCACACACACACACACACACACACACACACGGGCGCGCGCACACACGGGCGCGCGCACACACGGGCGCGCGCACACATGGGCGCGCGCACCTACACACACACGCACGCACGCACGCACGCACGCATAACTTCACAGTCATTCTGTACACTCACACGAGTCTTGGTCTCAGTCTTAAAAATCATTGACATTTATCAATTAAAACAGTTCTGGATAACAACAGTAATAGCCTACACTGTCATCTTGAATGATATTAAAAACAGAGTAGTTCTGTAATCAAAATCAGCTGTGTTTGGAGGAACGTGCAGCTATATGGGAATCAAACTGATTTTTTTATGGACTTTTGATATAGAAATACACAGAAAATGGAACGTTTCCCATTGTTTTGGCATCTAGTGTTAGGTATGCCCTTAGGCTATGATGACCACGGATATGAGAAGTGTGGAAAATGTATTTTTTATTTCACTTTAAACCCTTATTCATGCCAAATCTGGCTTGAATGTGATTTGTGGAGCTCCCTCTGGTGTTGTGATACTGATTATGGACTTGATTGACGTTTTTGAAGTAGCTATGGCTTATTTCTTATTTCATATGTTATCAGAATCTGGCTTTGTTGGACTGTATAGGTGAAATAGAGATATGGACTATATCTTGTGCCACCCCTTAACCCTTATCCCTAAACTAATTTGCCATTTTTTACTATTTAAAAAAACCTTTTAAATTAGTTCAGATAGCTGATGTACAAGCTCACAATGTCTCGATGTAGCTAGTTGAACTATTTTAAAATGTTTTTCAAAATAGTAAAAAATGGCAAAATACGTTTAGGGATAAGGGTGGCACAAGATGGAGCCCATAGTTTCCAGACTAGCCTCTCGTTAAACACATACATGCTTGGTATGAAGAGGTGTGTACAATGGCAACTCACAGGGACAAAATAACCATGGGCTCCAGGCTGCATCCCAAGTTGTACAAAGGCAGACTTCATAGCCATGCCAATATATGGTTATGAATGTTAGATAGACCTTTTATTGTGGGGGGGAATTCAGTTGCCAGAGGCAGTACAGTACAGGGTAAAATTAAAAATAAGTAATGTAAGATACAGATATAGTACAGTAGCTACACAGTATAGGAGTCCAAAAGGAAATTCAGCATCACAAAACACCAAACGCCATGAAGGACAAAAAGCAGCCTGCCCTGTACCACCATGCATGGTGCTGCTGGTGCTGAGGACCGGCGGTGCTCTATTGCTCATGCAATAGTCCACCACAATTTCCTTGGTCTTTCCTGCGTTGAGCTGGAGGTGGTTAATGTCGCTCCATCTCAGAAAGGCAGTCACTCACCAGCCCAGCCACGTCAGGTGTTGCAGGAACCAGTCGCTCTAATGTCCACAGTTTAGGGAGAGGTTTCAAGGTGCCTGATTCGATGCATGTTGATGTAGTATAGAGTCTGGTTAAGGAGGCTAACGGTGGCCATATAACCTGGCATGCCAGGTCCATGCTTACCCTTGAAATGCATCATGGGAATTGGAGGAACACCAAAAACAAACGGACAGAAAGACTGATGTTAGGTTCTTGGTTTACTGATGATCGTATAGTTTACTGAGGCACTACACTGTCTCTCTGCATTTGATGTATAAGTTTACCATGCTTGTTGTAAGCCGCTCTAATTTACAATTGTCAAGTTTAATTGTAAATTGAAAGGGCAATTTTCTCTGTCAATGTGGATTTTATTATTATTGTTTCTATAGACTATTATACATAGCCATCAACAATGAACTGAAATGCATGTCAATAGCGTTACTATGGTGCTGAGCTATTCACACCCAGTATGGCCCTATAATACACAAGCAGGTTTTTATTTTATTTCTTTTTCTTTTTTGTCAAATTCTGAAATTAGCCTTTGATTATGTTCTGGTCCACTGGCTAATGGCTTAGACAAAAATTTGCCGGAGGCCAAACTTACTTGCCGACCCCTGTTCCTGATTCACCACAACATGCTTCTGTTGTGACACAGTCCTGACTTACATACTGTAATCCGCACACTCGCACAGTGACTAAACTTAACCTGTTGCCAGCCGACAGCTAGCTATATGAATCATCTCACTCATTCTTTACGCTGTATGAGAATGTTTATTCAAGCCATGGCTCAGAACACAAACTGGATCACTTGACTATATTTGTTTTTTGGCAGCGGTCCGTTTTGTGTATTTAACATATACTGTAGGTCCAGTGGTCCACTGTTGGAGCTCAGCCTAATTTGTGGTTGGGTTAGTTTTATAGGGCTGCCCTCTGATGGAAGAGTAGACCTGTGGTTAGCTCTTCATTTCACTTCCCAATCCTGCTGGCTTGCGATTGCGAAAGGATCTGACTGCAATCAGACTGTGTCCCAATTAAAATTACCCTGCTGTTCACCACGATCACACCACTCCTCTGCCCTCTCCTACCCCTCCCAATTCTATTCTCTCTCTCTCTCTCTCTCTCTCTCTCTCTCTCTCTCTCTCTCTCTCTTCTTTTTCCCTTAGGAGGCCCCAGTCTTCTGCTTAAGCCCCGGAGGCTGAGCTGAGCTATAGTGATTACAAAAAAGGAGAGAATGTAAGGCACAGAAGTAAAGAGAAACAACATTATGAGACAATCCAAACATTCTCCTTGCTAATCTGTAGCTGATGTGTAGGTAGAGAAATGCAACGAGTGGAAATGGGTGTTTGAAATATTCATGACAAGAAAGAAAGAAAGAAAGAAAGAAAGAAAGAAAGAAAGAAAGAGAAGTGCCCTCACCCATTTCCTGTTCTTGGGTTCTTGACTGGGTGGTGCTAGGAGAACACAGGCCCCCTGTGGGAGGGGTATGGTTCTTGACTGGGTGGTGCTAGGAGAACACAGGCCCCCTGTGGGAGGGGTATGGGTTCTTGACTGGGTGGTGCTAGGAGAACACAGGCCCCCTGTGGGAGGGGTATGGTTCTTGACTGGGTGGTGCTAGGAGAACACAGGCCCCCTGTGGGAGGGGTATGGGTGTTTGTGTGAGCGAGGCGAGCGTACGTGCAGTGCGGTGAGTTAGCTCTAGTAGAGGTGGTGAAAAAAAAGAACAGGATGCACAGCCCATGAGGAATGTGTACGCCCCAGTGGTACGTCTGCAAATCTCATCCCTCCCACCCTAGCTGCTCTCTTTCTCTCCATTTCCCTGTGCTCCCACTCTTCTCTCTCTTTCCTCTCATCTTCTATTGCTATCTCTCTTTGTGTTTTTCTCCCTCTCTTTCTCCCCTTCTCTCTCGCCTCTCTGTCTCTCTGCTCTCTCTTTCTCTGTCTCCCTTCCTAGACAGGCCAATTACACAAGCAAAGAGAGATAGAGACTGAGATAGCAAGAATGAAAATGGAGAGGGGGTGAGAATGAATGAGAGCGAGAGAGATGAAGGGAAACCAAAGAGCCTTTGGGACTGGGACATAGGGTCAAAGATCGTTGTCAAAGTGAAACAGAGGTGGACCAAGAAATAGAGTGATAGGAGTGTGAGAGAATACCAATGAGGAAGAGAGTAGACTGCTATCAACATCTCTGCCCTCTCCCATCCCACAGTCTGCACCATCGCATAAGTCGCACGACTCGCACCACAGAGCTATTTGACCAAGGGGGCAGCGAGTCGGGGCGTGTATGCCAACCACTCACAGAAATGATATAGATTCCAAATTTACGAGTTCACGTGATATGGTATTAGGTATAGTTTTACTGAGGGTTAAGTTTAGGAATAGGGTTAGGTTTTGGCACCGTTTTAATCAGGTTAAGGTTAGGAATAAGGCTAGGTTTAACCGTTTAGGCATAGTTTACTAAGATTACTAAGATTACATATAGAAAGTCAGGTTCACCAGGCGATTCTTTCACTAAAGCGGAAATATTGAAGAAAGGAAATCAACGATAACGCTATTCCTGTAGAACTGTTATTGGTCAAATTGGGAACTTGATTGTGCCTGCCGACAACAAAAATGTTCACCTGTACCTGTTATGTCATCCATGCTCTTGTGTCAGATCATACCCCCTTATAATAGAGCCTTTCTGATGCATTTTCCCCTCACTCATTTTCATCCGCATTCTTCTACGGTAAAACTCCCTTTCCACTCTAGTTGGTTCTTGTCTCTCCCTTCCCTTCCACCCCAATCCACCCACCGCACCCCACCCCCTGTTTCTTTCCCAGTATACAACAGCTGCTCTCCATTCATCCTGATTATCCTGGAGAGCAGAGCAGAGCCGACTGAGCACTAAAACAGAACAGGACACGCAGCACTTTATTTACTGTGCCGCGTGCTGCTTAGCTCTTGTTAGCTAACTAGCTACAGCCGGGGGCCTACATTCCAGGCCTCTGCAGTCAGATTGAGGACCATGGGCTCAGATAACTGGTGGCAGGCAGGGTGGCAGTCATACCCTGTGGGAGGAGGAAGGGCCGCGACACGGTTGAAAGTACAGTGGTAGTAGACAGTAGCAAAGTATGTACTGACTATAGTATACAATACACATTTTTGGACACCCATAATCTCACTCTGGTTAAAAGTACGAGTCAATGCTTAAATGCATTTAACTAATGTCTCAGCTTATCCATGCTAGGTACACAGGTACACTGTGAGCCTCTTCTTCGGCCACCAGTGACGGATTGGGGGGGGGGGGGGTTTGGGGGGGGCGCACGTGTGTGCAAAAAGCTTTGGGTTTTTACGAGTTTTTTAATCATCTTTTTGACCTAAATTTAACACAATCAACAGCCAATGAAGGTCCCCAGGAGCCCTTTTCAGGTCCTCAAACCCAGTTCCACGTAGTCCAGTTTCCGTCAGTTTCTCTCCTGCACTGACAGGAAACAGTGAATAGCAGTATGACAGTATGACAAGTCAAATTATAAGCATATTAATCTTAAACCTATACCATACAGAACCATGGGCTAATAACATCACTTGCTTGAGTATAATAACTAATAACTTGTTGAATGAAAATGCATGTGAATGAACAATATTACTGCCAAATGCAGTTACTGTAGAAGGTAGGTAGGTATAGAGGTAGGTACAAAGGATGTAGAAGGTAGGTAGGTATAGAGGTAGGTACAAAGGATGTAGAAGGTAGGTAGGTATAGAGGTAGGTACAAAGGATGTAGAAGGTAGGTAGGTATAGAGGTAGGTACAAAGGATGTAGAAGGTAGGTAGGTATAGAGGTAGGTACAAAGGATGTAGAAGGTAGGTAGGTATAGAGGTAGGTACAAAGGATGTAGAAGGTAGGTAGGTATAGAGGTAGGTACAAAGGATGTAGAAGGTAGGTATAGAGGTAGTGTGTGTGTGTGTGTGTGCGTGCGTGCGTGCGTGCGTGCGTGCGTGCGTGCGTGCGTGTGTGTGTGTGTGTGTGTGTGTGCTATCCTCAGCTATTTAGGCCGTCTTATGTCCGTTACTTGTGGCTACTGCTGAGTGGCTCCTGGTCCCTCCCAATTATATCTTACCACTGATTTTTACAACGGAAGTTGGGAGGTTTCAGGTTGACAGCTCACATCACCATGCTGCAATGTTGAAGGTTACTTACTCATACACACTGCAATGCTCCATGTACTGTATCTGCCTGCATACAACGCAGAAGCTACATGTGTACTTTTTTGTTTTGTTTTAAAGTGCAGGGCACAGGTTTGTATCTCGCTAAAGTGATTTCCATCATGTGTAAGTATTTAAGAACTCTACTGTGCATCTATTTTAATCCTCAAGGCATATTGAATGTTATCTTACATATTTCTACATATTGTGTTTTATGCCTGGCAGTGTGAGCCAAATTTTGGACAATTTTGGACAAACTTGCATTCACAGAAACTATACTGCAATTGCAGTACTGTGGTAAAAGTTGCACTGTTGCCAGTTTTCTATGGTCAATTCATACACAAGGTATAGGCATCATATTATATAGGACATGGTAGCAGCAGTATATCATCAGGGGACTTTACTAGATCAGTAGATTAGCTGGAGTTGGCTAGCATTCAGTTGTCAGTTTGGATCTGTCATTTGTCTCAACTGAATTTGCTGCATGTTTGTTGGTTTTTCCGTTTCCCTTGTAACCTTGGCAACTGGCCCTGGGGGCTTCATGGTCCCCAATCATCTGATATTGTTTTGGCAACCATGCTGTCCTGCCTAATTGTAACACACACACACACACACACACACACACACACACACACACACACACACACACACACACACACACACACACACACACACACACACACACACACACACACACACACACACACACACACACACACACACACACACACACACGGCCAGCCGTACATGCACACAGACACAAATTGTAGTTTGATTTGACGAGGTGCTATAGGGGGTACAGGATACAGGATATTGGTGGGCTCAGGGTTGGTCTCCAAAGTCTGGTATATATCATGCACACACCCTAAATATGATCAAGAGAGGGAGAAGGAGAAAGAGAGAGAATTGCCAGATCTTCAGAAACAGAGCCTAGTGTTCACCAAGGAGAGGTTGGTCCGTTCTGTTCTGTTCTGTTCTGTTAGCTGTTTTGTTCTGTTCTGTTCTGTTCTGTTCTGTTCTGTTCTGTCCCCTTCCATTCTCCTGTGGTCTATAAAGTCCTGGCTGTCCCTGTGCCAAACTCAATTTGTACAGAAGGATCAGAGGACTCTGGAAGCATGGGCTATTTACGCCAACTAATGCTGTTTGGAGCATGACTATGCAGAGAGAGACAGACAGACAGACAGACAGACAGACAGACAGACAGACAGACAGACAGACAGACAGACAGACAGACATTATATATGTTTTTAAATCAGGAGGATTTGCAAATGTTTTAAATGTCTTATATATCCACGACCCCAGTTAACCCAAATACCATCAACATCCAGTCACCCGCTTGGCGTGTAAGAACAGGTGGGAGTCCTCGTCATTTCTCTCATGAGGCGAGAAGAAAGAAAAGCAAAGGATGATGACATCACCATGCTCCTCGTGTATTTGCTCCTCGCTGCATTGGTGTGAGTCAGTGGTGGACTAACTACCCCCGGTACTTGAGTCAGAGTATAAACGAAAGTTGCTCTGTCAAATAAGTTGCTCTGTCAAATGTGTACTTGAGGTTAAAGTGCTGGAGTACTTGGTTTAAAAAATACTTACCGGTAAGTATATACTAGACCGGATGCCCGGCTGTAGAGCACAGAGTCAGTAACGATGGAAGTTGGAGATCCATGCCCCGGCTATGCAATACCCGTTGTACCCGTGTCAGAGTACCCGTTCCACCCATCTGTCTGTTTCCCTTTTATGCCCATATATGGAGATTTCTGTATCTGTCACTTTGTGTCCCTTTATTCCTACCTAGATATGGAGTTCTGTGTCAGGTATGCCCTAATATGGATGGAGTGTTGTGATGTCAGAACAGGCCAGCTCCATAAATGGACCCTGGGCAGGGGCCCTGTCCAGGGCCCGGGCAGAGGCATTTTGTGGCCGTTCTGGACAACCAATTTAAAAAAATTAGAATACTGTGAAGAAATCACCATTTACTCCTCAGTTTTTGCAGAGCATGAATGTTTTAATCTGAATGCCACATTAAGAAATTAGGATAACATCAAATCAATCAAAATATGGTACTTTCAAAACAGAAATGTCAATCTTCAATACTTGGTTGGGAATCCCTTTGCCTTCATCACTGCCTCGATACGCCGTGGCATTGAGGCAATCAGCCTTGTGGCATTGCTCGAGAGTTATGGAAGCCCAGGTTTCCTTGAAGCTTGCTATCAGTATCAGCTCGTCTTTTTTGGATCATGTGCCCCTCATTTTCCTCTTGACAATACCCCATATAGATTCTCAATGGGGTTTAGGTCCGGCGAGTTGGCTGGCCTGCAGTCAAGCACTGTGATGGCATGGGCATCAAACCAAGTTGTGGTAGTTCTGGCGGTATGGGCAGGGGGCCAGGTCCTGCTGGAAGATGAAATCTGCATCTCCATAAGTCCATACAGATTGTATGGACTATTGCGGTGACCTTGGATTTAAGTGACGACTGTTGCGGTGACCTTGGATTTAAGAAAGCACTACTTTCTTAAATTAAAGTTAAAAGTGAAACTTTTTGAATTATGGAAATAAACCAACTTTTCCATGATATTCAAAGTTTTACACACACACACACACACACACACACACACACACACACACACACACACATATATATTACAACAATAATGTGGGGAATAAAAATAGATGTTGAAAAAGGAGTTTGTTTGGGTGTCTGTTGCTTACGTTTGCTTCTGTAGTAGGAACCTTTGTAACAGGTAGCCTACGTGACATACAAACCTGTTAATAGGTTGCACCTCTGTTTACATTTGAGCTGAAGAGCGCGGGGCTCTCATTTAATAAACGAAATATTGCCCGGTTGGATAAATTCATGAGGAAAGGAAATGTACATCATTTAACATGGTGGCACTGGCAGCGCCAGCGGTTGTGCGAACTAAAGCCAGCCACTGTCCACTGAAGTTTGTAAAAAGTAGCTGCTCCTTAACCTCGCGTCACCAGGCTTTCCAGCTGCGCCAGGCATAGCAGGTAAGACATTACTGCTGCTGTTGCTGCCGCCGTGCATGTTGGATATTATCCATGCCGCATGCGCAATTATTTATGTTATTGTATTCTATTAGTGTTGATAAAACGGGGTGTTAAAATATGTGCGTGTCAATGTCAATGGTAGGCTACAGCTTCTGAGCCTCACATGCAGTGCCTCACAGTTGCCAGTATTTCACATGCCAGAGCCATATAGAACACTTCCACATTTGTTTACAATAGGAGTCGGACCCACCATTTTCAATTCATCAAAACAATTAGGGAAGTACGAATATACACAACTAGTCAAAACAGGAAATGTTCATAGAGGAGGTAAAAAGGGAAAAGAAACATATACAGTGAGGGGAAAAAGAGGTGGGTGGGGGCCCCGGAATGGCAGCTGGACTGAATTTATCAAAACTTCCTCTGATCATCACAAACATCAGGGAAACACAAAGGTTTGGGGCACACAATTGGCAGGTGGTGTGATTAATTACCCAGCACCTATTGCAAGGCACCTGCCAATTGTGTGCCCCAAACATACATTTGTATTTCCCATGTCAATTGGTGAGGACGTTTGTGCTTCCCAAAGGAAGTTTTGTTAAAGGTATATTCAGTGATTTCACTTACCGTAATTCAAATATCACTTATTTTTTTGTTTTGATGTGATAATCCTCCCTACTATAGACCATATAAGGAGTTCCTCCCTGTCCCGGGTGTCCCCAGTTAACCCCTGGGGTAAAAAAAACATAGGTTTTTGGCTATATGGCCCAGCCTTCATCCAATCAGGATAGAGAGGGGCCTTCCACCAATCATGATCGAGCAGGGTGTGCGTGCTGTTGGTCTGTTGCGTGTCCGCCTGTCCGCCCACTGTTGTGCGTGCATGTGCACATTTTGTTTTTGATAATTAGCATTATGAGCTTTAAAGGGATAGTTCAGATTTTTTGAGTGGTGCAAACCACTCCAACAACCAGCTTTGTCTGTATGTTTGTGTACCTGTACACCTACGTGTCCGTGCACAGGTGAGCATGGTTACTATGGTCAATGACATTACGTCAGACCACAGCTGATCAGACCTTGCACCACTCAGTTCACACGGGTGTGATTTTTTTTAACTTAAAGGGATAGTTCAGATTTTTTGAATTGAAGCTGTATGAAATACTTAGTATTATAGTGGTTGCAACTGTGGTTGCAACTGTATTAATTGATTGCCCGAGTGCCGTGGTGGGAGTTCTGCTCTGGTTTTGGTGAAATATGAAGTAGTCCCGGTCATTTTGTGGGGGGCACAACAGGGCCCACGCAGTAAAAGTAAATTAATTCACAAAACTAACGTAATTTGTATTGTTGACCTATTTCTAAAATATTAGTGCAACTTTCGTTCAACTTTGACCCCTCTATCACATGGAACTATTTTTGGGCGTAGTGATATGGACACAAAAAACATAGTTCTGTGTGATAGAGGGGTCAAAAATTAACGAAAGTTGTACAAATATTTTATGTATACAATACAAATGTCGTTAGTTTTGTGGATTCATTTACTTTTAATGCGTGGCCCCCCACAAAATGACCGGAACTACTTAATATTTCACCAAATCCAGAGCAGAACTCCCACCACGGGACTCGGGCAATCAATTATTTGTTGCAACCATTATATTAATGGCAAGTATTTCATACAGCTTAAGTTAAAAAATCACACCCGTGTGAACTGAGTGGTGTAAGGTTTTATATAGCATGATCAGCTGTGGTCTGACGTAATGTCTGACGTAATGAAATCACACAAAATATGTTAAGTAAAAAAAGCTATCATTTTTGATAAATGTATGTATCACACCCGGATGTGATTTCACAACTGGCTTTTTTTGCGCAGAGAAAATGACCACGGTTGCTACGGTCATCCAGTTCACCCGGGTGTGATTTAATTACGTCAGAAATTATTTTGAACATAGCAACCATGGTCATTTTTTTATGCACACAAAAGCCAGTTGTAGGAGTGGTTTACACCACTCAAATAATCTGAACTATCCCTTCAATTAGCATAATCACCTAGGCTATATGGAGTATGGACAATATTTCAGCAACTGCTTGGCCGATTTGGACAATATTAGAGTGGTTTTGGGGGTTATTGAGGATGCTGAATCCATTTCTGACATTTACAATTTTCAAAATGGCCTTTAAACGGGAAATGGCCATATTTAAATTCCTGGTGAACTCTTTGGTGAATTTTGGTTTGATTTATAGGATTTATATTGGATTAGGGCAGGTCGAAATTTATGTAGGGGTACGCTTGGAGGAAATGTAGGCCTACAGTATGTGCCCTGATATAAAATACCATGACCCTCCCATCTGAATAGAAAGAAAAATAAAGTAGCCAATAATAATAATAATAATAATCACCCTCCCCTAAAAAATAACATGACATTTACCTCAGTAAAATTATGCCTAAAACCCTTTATCAGCAGTGGATAACACAACCAAGCCCATTGGATGAGAGCAGTGGATATCACAACAAAGCCCAACAGACACAAAGAAGAGGTAAAAGGACAGAGGGGGTTGGAATTGGATGCAGAAGACAGGGATAAAATACTGAGAGTGCTATAGAATTCCCACACACTCCACCATAAGCCTATAATAAATGGCAAGGTAGTGGATTGGAGATGTGAATGTGCAGAATCTAAAATGCACGTTGCATGTTCGGTGTATAGATTGAATGTGTTCATAAATATTCTATTTATTTCAGTTATTTCAAATAAATAGCCTACTGCAAGTAATCTTTGTAATCCAATGGATTCAGTGATCCTATAAATAGAACCAAAATTCACCAGGAGTTTATATATGACCATTTTTAAACGGCCAAAGAGTTCACCAGGAGTATATGCCATTTCCAGTTTAAATGGCCATTTTGAAATGGGTAAATGTCAGAAATGGATTCATCCTCAACTAGAAAAAGTGCCCTTCTGGGCACAGGTCTCCACCAGGAGGATAGGACTGTGTGAGATGTTTGGCAAAATGTTTAGGAGTAATATAAACATGTTTGCATTTGATGGCAATTGGATGATTTGAGGCATTTTGTTCCAAAAATGTGTTTTGCTAAAATCAACCTGTTGGTGGCGCTATAACAGGCCAATGTGAAAAGGGTGGGATATATTCCTCAGCCTAGTAAGAAAATGTGTGAAAGATTTCACGTAAATTGCATGCTGCGTTCATGATTTGAGGCTTTTGTTCAAAACGGGGCAATCTTGCAAACTGTGAAAGCCAATTATAGCCAATTAGGATGGAATATGAAATATCGGACAGATCCGACTTGAGCACATGACCATAGAGATACTGTGTAACGATTTGTGAGATTTTTGGACAGAATCTGGAGGAGTAATATCAAAAAATGTGTTTTACAAGTCGGCCTCCTGGTGGCGTTATAAAAGGCAGATGCGGAAAATGCAGGTCAAAGGTTTGTCCTTGGCCTCTAGGGAGTGTGCATGCAACGTTTCACGCAGATCGGTGCAGTTTGAGGTAAAAAAGGTGAAAAGCTGCCTCATGGTGGCGCTATAACAGGCCGTTCTGGAAAATGTGGGGCAGAGGTTCATCGTTGGCATCCAGGGAGTGTGTGTGCAAAGTTTGGCATCGACCGGGTTAACGGTGCCGGAGATTAGCTGGTAACAGACGGACGGAAGGACGGACGGACGGACACACACACACACGGACGGAGTGCAAAACGTACTCTCTCCCCATGCCTTCGGCCTGGTGGAGACAATAACCCCCAAAACCACTCCAATATTGTCAAGCAGTTGCTGAAATATTGTCCATATAGGTGATTATGCTAATTAAAGCTTATCATGAAAATTGCCCAACATATGAAAGTTAGCATCCGGCAGTTTCTAAATGCTGGGGACCCATTGTCCGCATTTCTAACATAAAACCTTAGGGTACTCAAAATGCCCGTTTCACAATGGGGCTCGCCACTCTATGGGCTGGCAAGCAGACTTTGTGTGTGTGTACTTGCTGTGCTACGTGCTATAAACATACACAATGGCGTAAAAAAAAAGGTCCGGCAACATAGTTCCGTATTTGGGCTTAGCTAAATTGGAAACTCCTTATGGTATGGCTGAGTCAGAGTGACGTCAGAGGTTTGCCGGCCCGGCCCACCCTCCCATTAGCGTTCCAAGAATACAAATACTCAATTAAAATACTGATACTCAAATACTCAGTACTACTGTACTACTACAGTACTCAAGTAAAATGTACACAGCTGGTGGAAGTCCAGGGCTGATGAAAAGGGAATCGGCAGCCAGTTGTCACGGCAACAAGGGAGTCACGGTCACACAGAATACCGTGTGTGTGTGTGTGTGTGTGTGTGTGTGTGTGTGTGTGTGTGTGTGTGTGTGTGTGTGTGTGTGTGTGTGTGTGTGTGTGTGTGTGTGTGTGTGTGTGTGTGTGTGTGTGTGTGTGTGTGTGTGTGTGTGTGTGTGTGTGTGTGTGTGTGTGTGTGTGTGTGTGTGTGTGTGTGACACGTGCAATATGCTCGTGTCTGCATGTTCATCACAAGAGTTGTGCGTGACATTCTCATCGGCTGACATTGAGGAACATTTCATGACTTCAACATGAATGAGTGGGATTGTAAAGAATCACGACCGTTCCTCGTACAGCGCTGCGTGCTGACATGTCACACGGCTCGTGTCCTACTTTACATAAACTTTGTGACAACAATGGATTTGTTACACCATGTCCAGTTTCACTCCAGAAAACTGCACACCGCAACAGACTTCCTGTTCACATTCAATTGTCCTATAGCCTACCCAGGCTGCGTAGGCACTAGGCAGTGTCCTGTGCTGTAACGGACTGCCTTCATTAAGTGATTCTCAACCTTTTTAATTTTAACCCATTAAGACTGATTCTACGCGAATGTCTTCTAAACCAGTAGTTCTCACATTTTCAAGATTTTTCTAAAACTTTCAAAAATAGCAAGCTCCCATGCAGCGCGGCACAAAGTGACGCACTGTGAGTTCAAGTTGTATATCTGCTATAAGTTGAATAGCCAATGCAAAAAATCTAAAGTGACACAGATGCTTTCCTGGTTTTAAATGGATTCATTTTAAGGACCCCCCAGTTTCATATGCGGGTTAGGCCATGGACCTCCATTTCAACACACACGTCACACATTGGACCTCAATCTGCATAATCCTCTAATTTAACTCTGGGAGTGTGCAAATGAAACTCAAGGGAACCATTATGAACCATTATGAGCGGGCTACCAAGGGGGAGTGAGAAGATAGCAGCCTGGAGAATGAGGCTATGGCCTGGTCTCTGCATTAGACACCAGGACACCATTTGTGCATTCTCAGAGTTACAGACCCATAAGAGTCCATTTGGACCATTGGCGGCCCTCGGACCAGACGTTGAGAAACAGTGGCATATAACAATAGCTTTGTTATATGAAAGTCTTGCCTGGTTTCTGATGCCCTGTTAGCAGTAAATATCTTCTCCTACTTTATTTCTCTCCCCTTTTTGCCTCTGTTTATTTCTCCATCTAAAGACAAATGTCTCTGCTCTCTCTGTCAGCTTATCCGTGTGAGCCCCAAGAAAGTTTTTTCTTATATTTTTATATCTGGGCGTGCCCTGTGCTCCACATGCAAATGTGGGAAAACATAATGACGGGGGGAGTTCAAGAGAGAAACTCAAAACAAATGCTTAATTAGTAGCTGGGGATTCAAATGGAACCAGCGACACAACAACCAACAGTAAACAATTTGAAGAGGGAGAGGCCAAAGCAAAATGGTGGAGAGGGGTGATAAAAATGTCAAGAAGTAAAGACGTGTTAACGACGTGAGGAGTTAAATTAATGCATACTTACTGTACGTGTGTGTGCGTGTGAATGCTTCATACACATGTGTTTGTGTGCCTGTACATATATTTGTCTGGACGTATGTCTTAATTAACTTTTCCTAAAGCATGCTGTGAGTGTAATTAAAGGAAATTTAATTTGGCACCACCGAAACACCTTGCCTAGCGGTGCGAATAAGCACAGGCTGGAGTTGCTGCTATATGCTCAGCTTTCAAATGTAAATGTCACTCTCAAAAGCATTAGAATCAGATTTTGGATCAGGATCAATCAATGAGAGATTAAGCTCTTGATTTGCCAGGTGCAAACTAAAACTAGAAATACTGCATCACGTTGAAAGCCTCTGCCAACCAGTAGCAGTTCAGAATTTATAAAAAGCTGCAAAATGTAAGGACCAAATTCAAATAAGTTCACCCTGAAGTTATTCCATGTCCAGGTGGACATTTGTGCCAGATACTGTATTGTGTTCATGAGAATGGGAGGGGCGAGAGGTCACTTTACCTTTGACCTTTGTTCACCTTCACTTCATACTTTTTTGCTATTTAGGCATATTTTTTAGAAATTGTCATAATTAAAAAATAAAATTAATTCATCCTTGAGTCCAAGTGGAAGTTTTTGCCAATTGTTAAGAATTTTCCCCAGGCAGGGTGTCCCTGAGGTATTGTGTTCACGAGGAATGTTATGAACGGACCGACAGACGATCTGAAAACAATGCCTCCGGCCTAGGCTGCCACCAGTCGAGGTATAACAATAAAACAATAATAATAATAACAATAATAATAATAATAATCCCTCAGATTTATAAAGAGCTTTTCTAAGTGAAAAATTACCTTTACATGGGGAAAGGGTAGAAGGGAATATAGAGCTTCTTTTAACCTAACTAAACTAACATGGATGTATTCCATTCCATTCTAAGTAAAGTAACCTCTCTTTTCTTCTGTTGTACTTTTTCCTGTATTGCAGTAGGAAGGAAGATGTTCAGATGCTGGCTTGTCAGCCCTGCCAGATTAAACAAAAGACCTAACAATATGAGTGGAGGAATTAAAACAGCTAACTTTGTGTACAAGCAGGCAGCCATGTCCCTCTGCTACACCCTCTAAAGATCCCAATCTCACATAGATTTGCCCCCCGGTCTCTGCCAAGTCCAATTTGTTCACCGTGATTGTATTTCTCTACAGAGGGATCTTGATTAGACACACACCCCTCAAAAGGGCTGAACCAACTTCTTATCTTGCTTGTAGGAAGTGAGGAAGGAACCATCAACACTGACACATGGGGTGGGCCACTTGCAAAGTGAGTTGTCTGTGTTGTGTTAAAGTCTTGGTTTGTAAGATTTTCCACTAGCTCTGTGGTCAGGATTTGAGCTGTTTTACAGCAGGCAATGAATTCACTCATCCCAAGTGCCGTGCCCCCCCCCCCCCCCCCCCCCCTTTCACCCTATTCTCTGTTTTAATACACTTTGAAAATACCGAGACAGTGGTGGATCTGAAATCTGGAGAAAAACTAAATTGACATTATTTGAACTATGGTGTCCAAATGAAACAGTTTGACTTAGTTAAAAATTGTATTCATGTAAAATATACTGCACCCTTTGCTGTCATCGTAACAGGCTTTATTTTGAAGGCACAGGTTTGCGCATCTGTGGGATGGGATGATTTAGATCCGAGCGAGTTATTAACATTTTAAGATTTTTGTTGTCGTCGGCTAAACAGACAGGGAGCATTTTTGATGACGTGTCACTTTTGTGCAACACAGAGGATTGCGCAACAAGCGCCTCTAGGCTGTGGAGCGATGCGACCGGTTTTGATTTCACTAATTTGACGGAGATTAATCAATCTCCGTCTCGGGCACATGACCGTACTAAGTACCATGACGGACATCTACGTCATGGGCCCTTAATGAAGTGGTTGCACCACTTAAAAAGAAAACCACAAAATAAATGGTATTTATTAAATATAGTATATCATATTACATACAGTATTCAATTTAATTTTATTATATATTCTGGATGGCTTGATTCTAGGCTTAATTGATATATTTGGAAATCTCTAAATGGGTGCCGGCAAAAACAGCAGGTGTATCCTATTGGTTCAGTGATCTGAGCGCCCACCCTGACAGCGACGTTATTAGTTCAGTGATCTGAGCGCCCACCCTGACAGCGACGTTATTGATTCAGCGATCTGAGCGTCCACCCTGACAGCAACGTTATGTGATCTGAGCGTCCGCCCTGACCGACGTTATGTGATCTGAGCGTCCGCCCTGACAACGACGTTATGTGCCATTATTGTGTGTATGGTAGTCTCGCGTAGCCAGACAACTAGTCCACAATCTCCGAATGCTATATAGAGTCTGGAACTACACCTCCCGAAATCCGAGTAAGGAAGCTGCCATTTCCGTTCACAAAAATATATTTTAAAACATCTTTAGAGCATATGTTTTTATTTCCTTTTCTGCTAAGCAACAACCTATATATGCTTAGATGATTTCTATTTATATTAGGAAAAACTTGCTCGACTGTAAAGACGAAACGGAAGTGGGGAGGAGTCTCCACTATTATAGGCCTAGGTTATTTTGGAGAAGTTTCATCTATATTGACCCAAGCCCACGGTTAATATGGGGCGCGCAGAAGACGAGCCAGACTGCACTTCTCCCCTGACTCTCTCAGTCTCTCCTCTGCAGGGGTGGTCCATTTAACAGATAACCTCTGCTTGCCAGCCATGGGTGATAGAGATAAGGATCTGATTGAGATGACAGGCTGGAGCGATGCCCAGGCAGGCAGGCAGGCAGGCAGAGGAAAATGCTGCGGCGTAAGAGTTTTTGAAATGGGGAAAGAAGTCTGTTTTACAGGACGTTTACAGCTGAAAAGAAGCGACTGGCACCTCCCTGTATTGGAGGAGGAACATGGTTGTGTACACCCTTCCCTGGCTTTAGTGGGAGTCGGCACCAACAGGGACTGCATCACATGGGGGGAATTGGCAGCGACTATGTTGGGGTAAGGAAAATAAAAATAAAAATAAACCATTTTGGCATAATAGTATACCTTTGATTCAGTAATGGGATTGGATTCAAGACAGTTTGTACCTTAGAGTATATAAATATATAATAGACACGTCACCGAGAGGAATCGTTGAAGCGAAAAAGACATGGTGGCCGAAAGTGGTATTGCAACTTCGAGCGGCACTGGGCCATACGTGAACACGGGCCATACATCAGGGCCGTCCAAAGTGTGGCCCGCGGGCCTCGGCTTCATATCTGAATTGTATACCCCAACATTTTTACATTGAAGTTTTTTTTATTAACCTGGGCATTTCCCAGAGTATAATTTTAAATATTGATGATGATAGTTACTAGGGATGCCAAACGACTCATATTTGGCCAATCGACGAATCGAGGCTGAAAATCGACGTGTCGATTCCTTTAAGCAACACAACTTCTGCAGCTGCATCCATATGTTTAGAATTTGCATCAATGATCAAAGCCCAAAAAATAAACTTTATTTTGTAAACAACGACACTGAAGGAGCAGCGGCGCTATCGGCTGCTATGCTATCAGCTAGTCCCAACAATCAAGTGTCTGCAGCAGCCTGTCACAAGTCCCGTAATGAACTGACACGGGACGCACGTTGTTCCGTATTTTAATGTCGGGTCGGGGAATAAATACAGTATGAATGACGGCGGGATTTATTTGACAACGCTGTCCTGCTTTCTTCACGAGAAGAGAAGAGCGCTCACAGCTCAGAACAGAGCGGACCTGTGGAACACTGTCTTTGAGCATGAGCAATGAGATGCGAACCTGGGGTCTGGGAGGCTCAGAGCTGCAGCCATTGGCTCATGATACGAGCACACGACCAATGGGACAGAGCATTCAGTGTTGCTAAGATACCCTTCCCCTTCACCCCACACCCTTGGACGATGGCGCCCTAACTGCAGCCAGGGCATGCATGTGTGGAGCGGCGCTGACAGGCGCAGCACAGCAGTGTCACACAGACAAACACGTACCTCTCCCATTTGGAAAACATTTGAAACAGTAAAGTTTATAACGTTTTATAATAAGCCATTACAAAAAAATAAAATAAAAACGATTTTTCGACTCATACGTTTTTGAGTCGCGGAAGGCATGAGTCGAAAATCGAGTCGATTTTCAACTTTTTTCAACATCCCTAATAGTTACATAAAATAAAATAGTTTAAATGAGATGCATATGTATGTGAATTTGTTATAGTCTGCGAGGAGATGTAGTTGGCCCTTGGGTGTTTTAATATATTCTAATATGGCAATGCAATTCAATGCAATTCAATGCAAGTGGATGGGAGGACAAATCCGGTGACGTCTCTATTATTTATAACTCTATGGTTTGTGCCCTAGTGCAGCGGTCGTCATCAACCTTTTGTGGAGTCGGGCCCACTTGAAAATCTTTTGCAGCCCACCCATCTTACCACTTAACTCGTTTTTTTGCCAGGTGGCAGCAAAGTGTAGCTAACCCTTGCCAGCTGATCCAGTGATTTCTCCTCATGTTCACATCCTGTTGACCATCCCCCACACCACCATTGTAACCATAGGCTATCATTAGCATTACCTCACGCTGTTGACCTGTTTTCACAAGCAACGTTTACATGTCGGAAGCGATGCAAAACAATATCACAAATGACATCCGAACTTTGGATGGATGGTGATTACCATGGACAGCGCTCGTGTGGCCATGTGTAAAGATCCGGATGCTGGAGGTGACGGAGGCGTTGCTTAGCAACCGGACCAATGTTAAAAGCTGATTTTCGGCCTAGCCGCTTCATATATGGTGTAAAGGGTGTGGGGGGGTACGAATATGATCATCCTAGCGGATAACGTCCCATAGCTAGTGGGTACGAATGTACTTGATTTTAGTGACCAATCAATTGATCGATTCCGGCTTGGATCGATGGAAATAACATAGTATACTTTAAGTTCCTATTCATTACAATAAAAACAATGTTTTTTAAAAGAAAAGAACATCATGACATTACTTTCAGCATTAAAATCCCTCCCCCTACAATTATTTAGGGGCCCACTTGCAATATCCTCACAGTCCACCAGTTGGCTCCGGCCCACAGGTTGAGAATGGCTGCCCTAGTGGCGTGGCTTTTTCTTTTTTTGTTCCATAGTAAAGCCCTCCTCTCTCTCTGTGTATCTCTGTGTAGGGGCTGTCGTGTCCATAGTAAAGCCCTCCTCTCTGTGTATCTCTGTGTCTGGGCTGTCGTGTGAGTGTTCCTATCCCAGAGGTCATTGTCTGTGGGTCCAGACGGCTCCAACTCAGCCTCTCAGTGTGGCTGCACTAATCCGTCGTAATTACGTCTCGCAGCTAGCACAACTCACCACACACTCACTCATATACACACTTGCAAATGCAAGCACGCACGCACACACACACACACACACACACACACACACACACACACACTGTCAGATATAGACTATAAATACCCCCTCCCCACCTCTCTATCCCCACACCCTTTCTCTCTCTCTCTCTCTCATGGCCGGTCAGATTCACAGTGGCTGGTGTGATGTATGTGTGGCATGTATCAGCCACGTAAGAGGTTCGTGACCCTACTGAGACATGGCTGCATGGTTTTACTTCACCGTTACTTCACCTACTGAGACATGGCTCCAGGGTTTTTACTTCACCGTTTCAGAGCAAAAGGAAGAGAAAATCAAATTAAAACATATATATTTCACGATGTGTCACATAGTGAGAGAATTTCCAACACCAGCCTTCTCCCCCACACACGGTATCACAAACACAGCAGAATTCTGAGCCTCATGCAAGATGCCATATTAGGATATGCTCACACTGTCCGCCTCAATAATAAAAATGATAAAAGATATGAGCTGCCTTTTTACATTGAGAAATGACCAAGAGAATGAATAGCGCAAAAGTTGGACTGCCTTTAAAAGGACATTGTTGAGAAATGAGAATAGTTATTTTTGTAGAAATGTGCATAATGATGTGGACCACTTTTTAACAGATGATCACACAGGAGAGACTTCCCTTGGGGATTGTCTGGAAATGGTTTCTATTTCACTATGTTTAGTAAAAAAAGAAAAGAAAAGAAGTACATTAACGTAAACCTATTTGTATTTTCATATAAATTCACTGTTTGCGCTATTTCATTGTTTTGTATATTCTCAAAGGCAGACCTTTTAACATATAGCCATTCATAAGCAAGTTGTGGTCCAGACGGAATTGGGGGGGGGGGGGGGGGGGGGGGGGGTGGACGACGACACTGTTCATCTCTGACAGCGTGTCTGTAAACAATCTATACATTTTAGCTCTGAATTAGAAATAGAAACATCTGCCGCTGCTAGATTAAAATGTAATCAATATTCAGTACTTTATATTGAAGTCAATTTCTATCGATCGCACGCCCTCTCCCCACATCCCCATTCCCCTCCATTTTCAGCACAAATGTTCTTGTATTTCAATATTTTTAGGCTTTATTTTGGCTTCAGTAAGTCTCTCAATGTGTAGTTCCCCTTATGTGTAAGGAGGATGCGATGTTGGTTGTTCAGTCCGTCCAGCCACCACTTGTGTACCAAACTACATATCTTCTACCTGGATTGTCATGGAATTAGCTCTGCACCTTAATGCTCCACAGAGCAGCACAACTGCTAATTCTGGTGACCAAAACATGGGTAGATTTCCATGAAAGTTACGCTCCCCAGAGAGGATGAACCCGAATCATTTGAGTAACCCCATGACCTTTCCTCACCGCCCTGAGGCCACAATGTCAACTTTGCACACAATTTATCTCATAATCCAACAAGGACAATGCAAGGTGAACCATACTGATGTTGTTTTACACCATGGCTTTTCATCTATAGGCTATGCTACTATTTTACATTTATTTTTAACCCCATTAGTTTTTAGTAATTCTGTCTGGCTTCATACACACTACACAGCACAGCCTCTCTGGGCCACTATTGGGGATTTGAAACTGTTATGCTGCGTTCACACAGGCAGAGGCCAAAGATGCAAAGATACACAGAATATTTGTAGCTTTGCATCTTTGTAGCTGAAGTTGAAAGTTGAAGCTCAACTTTTAAACAGCTACAAACGTTGGATGTACTGTATCTTTGTATCTTCATTGAAAATGTAAGACTGTATCTTCATCTGCCTGTGTGAACGCAGCCTTAGTCTTTATTTCGCTTTGTTTATTGGATGACTCATACCCACCACTAGCTGTTACAGGTCATGATAGATAGAGTGATTGATTAATGTTGAAAAGCTTTGTAGAGCTCCAGCGTTAAATGAACAATCATCATTTTGCCACGTTGAAAGTTTAAACACAGTTTAGTGCTCACGTTATAAAAAGGTTATACGACTAATAGGTGTTAACACAGATATTTTGTTTCACACTGTCGTTTGTTGAGTTGTGCTAAAGACGAGGAGTGTGCTGCACACAGCCTTAAAAAGGCCCTGATCCACTTATCAGACTGTGTTTGCATTCATAATCAAGCAGCATAATTCATAGCTCTTGGAGTCACCAGTCATTTATATGGTAGACAATGATGTAGAACTGCACTCTGTTCAACCCCGAGACTGTGTTGATTTATTTAGAAGGCTGGTCGCCCGTTCAGGCAGAACCAGTTCCTTTTCAAAGAACCTCCACAGAGTAGTTGGTCTGTCTGTTTGTCTGTCTGTGTCCCATTGAGCTCATAAAACTGCCAAGATCACTGTCGAACCCCTTACTTCACGCTGACCAAAATATGCAAGCTGGACACACACACACACACACACACACACACACACACACACACACACACACACACACACACACACACACACACACACACACACACTTGCAAAGCTCTGACTCATGCCTAGCTGCTTGCTTAAACATAGACATACAGAGAGAGAGAGAGAGAGAGGACAGAGACAGGGAGAGAAAGAGAGACAGAGAGATAGATAGAAGCCTGACGAGGCATTTCTGAATGCGTGCCTGGCTGCTTGCTTAAACACACACACCCCACGCACACAGCCGCAGCACAGCGCTCTTATTTAAACTGATGTGAGGTCTGTCACGACATCCGGACAGTCCTATTTGTTTCACAGAAGCCTTGGCGTGAGAGAGGAACAGGGTCACCCCACTGGCTCTCATGCAAGTCCATTAAACACACACACACATGCACACACGGCACGCACAGACTTTACAGTCATCCTACATCAGACAAAATGACATACATACAGGCAGACAGGCAAAGAAATAAACAGGAAGACAGATGGGAGGTACTGTGCTGGACTTGCATAACAGACCAAGAGACAAAAGAGTATATCTATCTTATTTATCTATCGGTCGGTCGGTCGGTCGGTCGGTCGGTCTGTCTGTCTGGTCGGGTCAGACACACCTTTATGTAGCAATAATGCTAATGATAAATATGTGTTAAATAAGTGTTATTTGTCATTTGATCATGAAAATACTTCAAAATACTTTGTCTAGTCCTGTGCCCATGTCAAAGCTTAAAGGGATATCTCACTTTCAAAACATTTTTGGGTCATTTCATCGTCTACTCAGGCTTATGTGAACACCCCAGACGGAAGTTGCTCAATTCAGTATTTAGATATTTGATATTAATTTCAGCTGCCCCGCCCCCTTCCTATACAAACCCATTGTAACTTCAAACTCCATTTTAACCATGATAGATTCATCGAAAACACCCGTACCTTTTTCGGGTGACTGATACTGTCCTTCTAATACGTGAGGGGACCATGGTTTTTCGTTTACTGTTTTCATCTATTTTTAAATATTGTTTTTGTAAAAAGAATGAGGACTACCACTACACTGCTGCTGCTGGACCGAGACTAAAACATCAAAAACAATATTTAAAAATAAATAAACAGTAAATGAAGAAACACTCATGTATTAGAAGGACAATATCAGTCACCAGAAAAAAGTACGGGTGTTTTTGATGAATCTGTCGGTTAAAATGGAGTTTGAAGTTACAATGGGTTTGTATAGGAAGGGGGCGGGGCAGCACAAAAATCATCTGGGGTGTTCACATAAGCCTGAGTAGAAGATAAAATGACCAAAAGTTTTTTTTAAAGTGATATATCCCTTTAAGGTATCCTACAGGTGCCTTTGTGAGACTCGCAGACTGCCACTAAATGGTAAATGGAGCATTTATATAGCACCTTTATCCAAGGCGCTTTACATAAATTGTGCATTACATTCACCCATTCAGGCACACATTCATACACCGATGACGGCGGAAACCATGCAAGGCACCAACCAGCACATCGGGAGCAATTAGGGGTTCAGTGTCTTGTTCAAGGACACTTCGACACTAACGCTGGGGGAGCCTGGGTTCGAACTGGCAACCTTGCGGTTACCATCCTGCCACTCTACCCCTGAGCCACTGCCGCCCCAATACACGCACGCACGCACGCACGCACGCACGCACGCACGCACGCACGCACGCACGCACGCACGCACACACACACACACACACACACACACACACACACACACACACACACACACACACACACACACACACACACACACACACACACACACACACACACACAGGAAGTGAGTGATAGAAAAACTGACTGACTGACTGAGGAAGGAGGGTGCTTGAATTCAAAAGATTGGCTGAGAGGCCATTACACAAAGCCTGAGCTTCAAGAGGGAATGTCAGAGAGCAAGGAGATGATGTTCTCTCATGCCTGCATGGTTGGCAAAATTGATTGACTACACAGGCAGGCGTGCCAGGCCAGTCATACACACACTCTTTCTACACACTGGCAAACCCAGACGCATAGTGTATATATAGTGTTTTCACGCAGATGGAATGGATAAAGAGATCACGCGGGAATGGCATTTTGGTGTCAGGATGTAATGTAAGCAATCGGTATAGCTCATCCTCAGGAATCCATCACGAAAGATTAATGGTGGATTCACATTTCTTTAGGATTTAGTGAGAAAGATCTGTAAATGCATTTCAAACTTATGTCTCAAATGTGTAGCTTTCTTCAGGCCTACTCTGTTTTTGACTCCACCAGGCCGAAAGGCATGGCCGAGACCATGTTGTGCACCCTGTCTGTCCTTCCCTTCGTCTGTGTGCATGCGTGCGTGTGTGTCCGCCTGTCTGTGATCAGCTACAGGTAATCTCTGGTACCACTGGCTTGATCGCAGTGAAACCGTGCACACACACTCTCTGGATGCCAGAGCTGAACCTCTGCCCCAAAATCTTCACATGGGCCTGTTATAGCTCCACCAGGAGGTTGAGTTTTGCTAAAAATACATTTTGACAGTACTCCTACAAATTTTTTCCCAAACATCGGCACACAGTATCTCTATAGTCATTAAATGAAAGTGGTCTTTCAGATTTTTCATATACCAACCTGATTGGCTGAGATTAGCTTCCAAAGTTTGCAGGAGTGCTCTGTTTTGAACAAAATACCTGACCTTGCGGAGCATGTTTTCTAGTTTAACCTGTGTTATTGGTTAAAGCAGGGGTTCTCAACCCGTGGGTCGCGACCCCTCGGGGGGTCGCCAAATTATTTTAGGGGGTCCCCAAATTATTTTCAAAAAATTTCAAAAATAGCAGACCTACAAGCTCGTAGCGCGCCACTCGGTGGCGCGCTATGAGCTTGTAGATCTGCTATTTTTCAATAGCTAAATTATAACAATGCTTAAAACACCAAAAGGGGTTCCCGCCCAAAATGGTTTAAGGTTATTGTAGCAGTCAATTTATATTGGGGGTCGGGAGGGGGCGGGGCGGGGGTCCCGAGACATTGCCAAAGCATTTCCGGGGGTCCCCGGCCAAAAACGTTGAGAACCCCTGGGTTAAAGGAAGAGCAACTGATAACGCACAACTTTTGATATTTAAATACTGGTCCATATCTAATACCAGTTTCTTATAATTATATGGAAATTACTTACATTGACTGCCAAGCACGTCATGTCACATCCCATCAAATCCAACATATTGATTGATTGATTGATTGAAGATTGATATAACAGTTTGCAGAATTACAGTACATTTCAAGCACAAACTCAATACAAAGGCTGTTAACTGTGAGTGGACGACCCAATTAAGCATTACACTTGTTTCCAACAGGGTCCACCATGTTCAAATCATCAAAACATTTAGAGACGTACAAATAGACACTTCTATAGACAGAACAGGAATTCATCAATGTCATGTGGTCATGTGGTCATATAATGTCATGTGGTCTTTTCAGTGGTTTGCGATAGATGGTGCTCTTTGCCAAAATATGAATGATACCAGGTTGCTAGGAGACGGATACAACCGGAAATGAACCGGAAGTTAACATTTCGCCTGGCATCCGCCTCCATGATATCAGATTTATAAAAACACATTTATCTCGGATACTTTTACCAAATTACGTTTTTTTTGGTCAAAACAAGCTATATTCAACCACCCATAACTAAAGAATCGATGATGGCGTTTACAACATTTATTTTCCGGGTGAAAGAAAAGATGATCGTCGGCCGCTCCAGACAGCCTTTGTTTACAGCTAGTTCATGTCGTGGGTCACGTGGGTAGACACAATAAGGTAAAAACACTGAAGGAATTAATACCTGGCTATCAATGTGGTGATCGTACAGCAGTGGTTCCCAAACCTTTTCATGACAAGGACCCCCAAATTGACACTTATTAGCCTGCAGACCCCATTTGAAAACGTTTAATTTCAAGGACCCCCAGTTTGACATGCATTAGTCTACGGACCCCCATTTAATGGCATTTCTATCTCTGGGACCCCAATGTATATTGTAAAATCAATGTTAATTTAACTCTGACCCACAATCTACAGACCCATAAGGTTCCATTTGGTTCCAAACTATCACTTAGCTGGGGACCCCCTGGAACTCCCTCAAGGACCCCTGGGGGTCCCTGGACCCCACTTTGGGAACCACTGCCGTGCAGGTAGCAGAATGGAACTGCCCAGTGACGACATCAGGAGTGGAGTTAGGGTTAAATGCATTCAAAAGCGGATGTATTTGCAATGCTGTTAGAAGCCTCTTTACTGTAAACGGTTAAACTGTATGTATATTGATGATATAAATATCTTTGTATTTGTTTATAGGGAGTTTAGGTGAGGTTACCACCAGGGTGGACTTCCTTCACTCCTGATATCTCAACTGAATGTCTAGGGTAAATAAACATGCAGTTTATCCCCCCCCCCACACATTTCCACATTTGAATATCCTGCATTTCAACTGATCTGTTGCCCCCCTAGTGAATCATCGGATTGGTTGTCAACTGGCTGTGACGCCTACCCCAAATATGTCAACCGTAAAATGATTAGGCTACTCCTCCCGCCTCCCAACATGCACTCACACAAGCCTGTGGACTTTCTCTCCCCTCCCCCTCTTACCGCCCTCTCCCGTGGAGACATGCACGCAACGCAAGCACACCACACTCGGCATGGTTCATTATACACTTTGCACCCAATACGTGCACACACAGCATAGCGTGCTGGAAGCAGACTCAATAGACGCCAAGCTCCCAAGTCCCTCAGGAGCAGCGTGCACCTTGGCAAATTAGGTTGATTTGCCTTTATTCTGTAGAGGCCGCTGGAATTATGTAGGCCTAGTTCCACATTATACGATACTGAAATATTCACATTATTAGGCAATTAACCTATATCACCCATTTATGTTTATTGCAATTTTATTATTATAATTATGTATACCGGTAGGCTAATTTATCTGAATTCCATGAATTATTAACCCAGTTGGCTATGTATACATTTTGTTACTGATTTGTGACATTAAAGAGCATTACAATCCATACAAGAATGACTGCCGTTTATTGTCTTTAGATGGATTAGAAATCTAGCATACATTAAGTTGGGCCATTTGAGGATAAGGCTGCATATGCCATTGCATCTGAGTGGGAAAGTTGGGGATTCCATTAAGTGTGGGCACTGGGCATGAAATGTTATGTTGCATGATTGTCTGCTTGAACACCAGTCTTTACGCTCCATTTTTCTAGGCTAGACATGCCCACTATAGTAACTACTAGTGTGCCAGTGGGCAAACACAATTTACACCAGAGCCTGGAGTTCGCACGATTCATTGATGGTAATAAATAGCATGACACGCACACACACAATCTCTCTCTTTCTGACAATGAAGGCTATTAACCCACATTTAGACAGGTTGCCGTTGCCCACAGACAAATGAGATCAATGGTATCACTGCAAACAAAAATTCTAATGATCTTTTACCCATTTAGGGATTGCTATCCCTCTCTTTGAGCCTAGAGGGATTGTCTGGCCATTATTTCAGATGATTTATGAGGTAGCCATTAAAAGCACACAGCCTAAACAGGATACTGTATGTATGTATGCAAACAGAGGGCCTCTGGTATGACTGGGCAATATAACCCTGCTCCTCAATTATTCGATTAACCTCATGAGCAAGATTAAGTTACTGTATTGGTTCTAAATATCGGTTTGGATATATATTTGACATTGCTTCAGCCCTGGCCTCTGATCATATGGCTGCATTATGCCTTCTTCTTCTTTCCCCTCCCCCCTCTCAGCTGCACGGTCTGCATGGTTGCCATGGAGACGTCCAACGCTTGGCTCTGTTAGCTCTACCCTGCTACAGGCTACCAAGGAAAAAGTCATGATTTAGAGACTTCGAAGATTAGTTTTGTCCGTCAGTACAACACAACTATCACAATGGGTATGTATTGTTGTCATTACAAAATTATTGCAACATTGTTGGTCTGCAGAGTGAGGTAGGCTCAGCATTAAAGGGTGCAGTGATTTGTTTGTTAGGTTTTAGAGGTCATTGTGTTGTCTGTTGGGTTGCAGGCTACAGTTTACTGTACTGTACTGTCTTCATTCAGTTGACCAGTCACCAGTATACACTGGTATACAGTATAGTAAAGTTTTAGGTCCTCGAGATTTCCTACAGTCTATGATATAGCTTACTTGCTCACTCAGTAGGCCTATAGCCTGCCCTACAGTATGATCAAATCATGAGTTTGGGCGGTGTGGATGTGTGCGTGTGAGTCACTTCAATCCAGACGTGCGTGCACACTGGTGTCTTTGTGTCACTATGGAGTAAAATGGAGTAAAATTTGAGTTTGAGGTCAATCTTTTATGTCATTTTACACCGATAGCAAAAAATTTGAAGAAAAGATTTGAGTTCTGATCTTTATCTCAGAGTTCTGAAATTAAGTAAAGTAATACTCCACTGTTTGCGTTACGACGTATTGTGAGTAGATCTGCTATTTTTGGTGAATGCTCCTAAATCTTTTCGCAATATGACACGCCTATAGGCTTAAATGGATAGTTCACAATTTTTTAACTTATGTTGTATGAAATACTTGCCATTAATATAGTGGTTGTAACTGTATACATTGATTGCCCGAGTCCCGTGGTGGGACTTCTGCTCTGGTTTTGGTGAATATTAAGTAATTCCGGTCATTTTGTGGAGGGCACACAGGGCCACGCATTGAAAGTAAATTAATCCACAAAACTAGCGTAATTTGTATTGTTGACTTATTTCAAAATATCAGTGCAACTTTCTTTCATTTTTGACCCCTCTTTCACACGGAACTGTTTTTTGTATCCATATCACTACGCCCAAAAAATAGTTCCATGTGATAGAGGGGTCAGAGTTCAACAATACAAATTACGCTACTTTTGTGGATTTATTGACTTTTAATGTGTGGCCCCAGTGCCTGACACAAAATGATCGGAACTACTTAATATTCACCAAAACCAGAGCAGAACTCCCACCACGGGACTCGGGCAATCAATTAATACAGTTACAACCACTATATTAATGGCAAGTATTTCATACAGCGTAACTTCAAAAATTGTGAACTATCCCTTTAACTTGGGAGGCTAGGATTCATGTGGGTGATTTGCTAAAGCTTTAGTAACCACCCTTATTTATTTGCTGCCCTAAATGTTGCATTTTTCTGTGGATATGTTAGAATCTGTGGCAGGGGTGGGCAACTGGCGGCCCGGGGGCCACATGCGACCCCCACCTTCACTTAATGTGGCCCTCAGGTTAATGTCAGAATACTGATATAATATTGGTTTCAGCCGTTTACAATTACACAACATGCAAACATGACCCGCTTTAATTACTTCAGTCTAAATTAGTAGCTCAATGCTCAACACAAGTATAATTAAAGGCATTTGAAATTACATAAAAATGTTAATTTTCAGGATTCCAATTCAAAAAGAGCAAAAAATTATTCAAGATTTCAATTTGAATATAGCAAAAATAGCCGATCTACAAGCTCAAAACGCGTCGCGCTGCGACGCGTTTTGAGCTTGTAGATCGGCTATTTTTGCTACGATAGTAATATATGGCCCTAGGGAGTGAGTGTGGAAATATAGTGGCCCTCTCCATCGTCAAAGTTGCCCACCCCTGATCTGTGGCCTTCACGGTTCTCTTGAGGTCAATGGCAATTTGCCCTCTGGTGCCTGTCTGTGCTAGTGAGTTGTGTTCGTGTTCGCGTTCGCTCACGAGTCACGACTCAGTGAGTGTGTCCATGCAGAAGAGATGAGTTAAGGAACATCTTGTATCTCTCACATTTAGGGCTGGGCAATTAACCAAAGATATATTGAAAGTAACCCACATTTAGAACCAATACATGACTTAATTGTGTACTGTGCATCTAGGTAGGTAACGGTATAGGCCTACAGGTAATTGAGAAGCAAGTCTTTCATTTTTTTTAAATACTTTTTCTTTATTTCTTATATATCAACAAATTGACATTAATCACAATAAAGCCAAACGTTTAAACAATCGTGACATTGATATTCATTGAAATCATGTCGCCCAGCCCTACTCACATTACATGATAAAGGCCATAACACGTCACAGGGGAACACAAAAGCAGCCTCTTTTCTCATGCAAGTCTATTGAATTGGAGATGCTGCTTCATGCTGTGCAGATGATTTTATTCATTACTTTTGTGTTTTAAGAGCGGAGAGAAGCAGTTGGGGGAAGGCAAGGGGGAGGGGGTAATGCTGTTCTTAATGAGGTGCGTGAGTGTGTACTGTACATGTGGCATGTCTGTAGGTTTACTGTATGCATAGCCTACAGTACTGTTAGGGGTGCTTGTTTTAAATACACAGACCGAGACAGCAGGGGGGCAATCTGCCGGGAAAGACACTTAGGCTAGTCAGTGTGCATGAGTAGCGTGCTGTGTGTGTGGGTGGGTGTGTGGGTGGGTGGATGGGGTATGCTTATGCTTAACGTAAGTAGAATTTACGCGAGAGTTGTTAGGGGTAGGGCATTAAGCAACTAGTCGACTAGTTTACCACTAGTCGACCTTGTTGGTACTAGTTGACTAGTTGATAAGAAGGAAAAAAAAGTATTTATTTTTATTTTTTTCCTGATTTTGTAGGCCTCAAGATCAGGTAGATTATAGTTAAAGTCACCAATGTACACAGTTTTTAAATATATATAATACAAATATTAAAAGATATTTATTTCCCAAAAAAAAATGCTTAATGTAAATCGCTCTGGATTAAATTGTATTCTGTATTTGTATTTGACTGTGATTGTTGAGCATGCATTTTATAAGTGCGAGAACTTGAATCTCTCGTGTCCTCCTGCATGTCCTTTCACTCCATTACCCTCTGATGGTCTGTGAGGGTAGGCAATGGCTGGCATGCAGGAGCAGGCAGGGCTTTGCCTGGCCGCTTGGCATGAGACCATGTGATGGGAGCAGGCAGGGCTTTGCCTGGCCGCTTGGCATGAGACCATGTGATGGGAGCAGGCAGGGCTTTGCCTGGCCGCTTGGCATGAGACCATGTGATGGGAGCAGGCAGGGCTTTGCCTGGCCGCTTGGCATGAGACCATGTGATGGGAGCAGGCAGGGCTTTGCCTGGCCGCTTGGCATGAGACCATGTGATGGGAGCAGGCAGGGCTTTGCCTGGCCGCTTGGCATGAGACCATGTGATGGGAGTGACCCACAGTCCTCGGTTGCCCTCAGACATGCAGTCTGGGGTTAAGTGTTGAGTTGACATGCTGTCCCTCTCCCCCAGCCCCTCTCCCCCAGCCCCCTCTCCCCCAGCCTCCAAGGCTGACTGTCCCTCTCCCCCAGCCCCCATGCTGTCCCTCTCCCCCAGCCCCCAAGGCTGATGTATACGTTGTTGCACAGCACTAACATGAGTATGCATTAGCCTTAAGGTTAAGCTGATAGAAAGTCAGATAGATGCATGCATGCATGCTCTCTCACCCTCTCACCCTCCCACACACACACACACACACACACACACACACACACACACACACACACACACACACACACACACACACACACACACACACACACACACACACACACGCCTTGCTTGCCTGTTCTCCTCTGTTGGCTTTCAGAGCCCATGGCCGTTTACTGAAAATCACTAGCCACTACTTTTGTAGGGAAGAAATAAAATGGCACTTTCCATAACTGTGTGGCTTCCATGGTCAATGCAAATCTGTTGTGACAAGAGATCGAATGTACAAGTCTGTTTGATGGTCGGGAAACTAGAATGCATTTTTTATGGCTTCTGTTCCAAAACCATTAGGGCAAACTATACAATTTGTCAACCACATAATCACATCTCCAGTTTGATTCTGGCCAGAGACACGTGTTGTACGTTGTTCCAAGATTCAAGATTTCTTTATTTGTCATTTCTGTCTGCAAGCATCCAAAAACGAAATTACGTTTCTCCTAACAAGAGACAGTGACAGAATGAATAGTGCAAAACGCAAACGATCCTCTGCTTCCTGTATCAGCACTCTCTATAATGAAGCACACATTAAAATGATTTCTTAATCTATCAATCCTTTTCCATCTAACCCTAACCCCTTCCATCAGTTTTGTCCCCATAGCTCTTCAAATGCTGGATAGGTTCATTTCGAAGTGAAACTTTTTACCTGGAAAAACATGAACTGACAGCTAATCTCTAATCAAAGACTCAATTGTGATTAATGATTATACCCAAGTCTCACCGTATTGTTTTCCTGTGGTGGAAGACAGGCTAATGTACAGCTGTGCAGCCTATATTCCATAATCTACTGTCTATAGGCTTAATGCTGTAAGCTTTCCTGATTAATATATTGTGTGGAGTGCATGCTAAATGGGCTTAATATGTTGGACATCACGCTAAGGGATTTAGATTTACATTAACCTTAGTGGCTATAAGCACTATTCATCACTTTGATAGTACCATGCACGTATATCCTGAAAAGATGAAATTTTGCTTATATGTATATATATATATATACAATACTTAACACATGCATACATGATTACATACATACCTATATACAGTATCTATAATCATATATGCATACTATACATACTTGCATGCATTTCATCATTAATTCAGAAGTTAAATTGTTCAATAAATGTCAAAATCCATCAAAATCACTTATACATGATTATGATGGGGACAAAGAATATATAAACATCACACAAATATATTAATGCGAGACTGAATGAAAACAGATTTCTTCACAAAGCATCTGAGTGAAGCTCATGCTCACAGGCTATAGCTTGCGTGACCACTGAGAAACTGGGCTCTTTAGAATGGGAAGGATGTACACTTGCGTGTTCATGACCGGGCTAAGAGCTGTGCACGTTCAGCACTCAGCCACAAACCAGGGGCTCAAATTTAAAAATATATTTGGAGTCAGGGAAAATGGAGATGGTACAGACTGGTTTTCATTAGTGCCACAGGAACAGCTCATGCCGTTACTAGCAATGACACTGTACCAGCTGAGAAAGACACGCAGTGGACTGGACACACAGGACCTGCACTAATCTGTTCATAAGCTGTGCATCCAGTCTGAAACTATATACGATATAATCATTGAAGTCTTGCTTCTTGGTGTCAAAAGATTTGACAATCAATTATGACGAGGACTAAATTAAGGAAAACTAGTAAATAATAATAAATAATAAAAAAAGAATAACACAACAACACAGAAAAACAGATAGTGTTTTCAGTTTAAATGTGATGGTTAACTGAACCCGGGACAGGGAATCGGTAAGCCAAATTCTGGAACCCTGGGAAGTGGGAATACATTTATTTCACCATTTCCCAACACCTGTATTTTCTGTCCATGTGATGTCATATTCCCAGGAGACAGAGAACAGGAGTCCAATGAGATGGAGAGGACTCTTCACTGTCCTCCAGTGCACCCACTCCCTGAGGAGATACAGCAGGTAGGAGCTACAGTCATAACATCATCTATGGAACAATGTCACCTTCTCTTCTCGTCATTTAAACTGTGTGAACTGAGTGGTGCAAATCCCCCCGACCCCCCCCCCCCCCCCTCTCTCTCTTTCTCTCTCTCTCTCTCATTAGCAGGCAACAGTGCAATACTATCTCTCTGTCTCTGGCACAACAGCGCCCCTACTGGTACTCATGAGTCACACATGAGTCACACACAAACATAGGTTAACACGAGTCACAGGTCACAGACATTGCTGTTCCTTGAAGTGGTTGCACCACTCAAAAAATAGAATCAGAATCATCAGAATCAATCTTTATTGTCACATCACATTACAAGCAAGGAGGGTGAAATTCTTAGTTATGCAGGCTCGTCATTGCAGTTAAAAAGCTAGAGAGAGAAGAGCCACAGGGGCGTCACTAGCGTGACGTACACAGCGCAACTGCGTTGGGACCCAGAGGCATTTGGGGCACACGGCCGCCCACCAGTGCTGTCGGTAAAATAAAATTATAAATACATACAGAGATGCAATCTCTGAGTTGATCAAAGTTTGGCGGCGCCTGGGGCTGCGTGCGTGGGGGCCTACTGACGTCTAGTTAGCGGCTGAAGAGGCATAAAGTACTAATCTGCATAATACAATTAATGGATAATAAATAAGTCATGAATGTTTGTATTAGCACCATCCACCTGAACTTAAGCCTCACCCACAGCTGTTGTTGTGTGATAATGTGGGAGGGGTTAGGGTTATGATGTCACAAAATGTGGTGTATTGCTTACTTAAAGTCTTTCAGCTGTCAGGAAGAAACCAAAAATCACACCCGTGTGAAGTGAGGGGCGCTACTATATTAAAGTCTAACTCATGTGGATTAGGTGATGTAATGGTGATTTAAAACAAACGGTGCCAACACAAACATTAAATGCCATTAACAATAAAGAGACAATATGACGTAATGAGGCACAATATGACTTACATTTTCCCTTCATTATCAATGGAGTTTTTAAAACAAACATTGAACTAAAAACAATCATTAAACCTGTATATAGCTTACACTGGAAAGATATTTCAATATTATAACCACACCTGGGGGTCTAGAGTGGTCAGGTGGTCAGGTAGGACCACTACTGGTTGACAGGAGGTACTGCATGAATGTCAAAGCACAATTTATCCTCCGTCACGTCTCAACAGTAGAATTTATTTTGCACGGCGGAACCAGGTTCACTTCCTGGGTAGAAATGCAAGAACATGACATTTATGGACGGAAGCTTGCCTTTACATCACAGACTTTACTGACAAGTTGCACGAAACGCGTCAAAACTTGGGGGTGATCCATTGACAGCCCATTGTAATGTTGTTAGTGGGCAAATCAGCTCATGTCCTGAAGAAAACTTCTTTGAGATACAAGGTTTTATCCTCACTGTCGGTCAGAAACCTAGCTTGTATCGCCATATTTAATTAGTTTTTTCGTAAATGAATGCCCTTCCTCATCAGTCATCATACAAGAGTGTCACACAATAGTATGGACTTACAAGGTTTCCACCTGCCAGAACGAGAACGGTATGCATTATGTTGTGACAACATGTAATTAGATGCTCCTCTTAAATGACAGGAAGGTGTTGTTTTCAAGCATATCACTTTATCCAGTTTATTCCTCTGTGCTGCTTTTCAGCTAAACCACGTCAATAACAAAACATTTTGAGGCAGCATATGCTTCTATTACCGGTGCTCTGTTTATTTATTGTTTAAAAGGAGCACATATGCGTGTTATGTAACTATACACACATTAGAGGTGAAAAATGCCACATCCCAAAAATGTAAACCTGGTTGGATTACTGATGGCATCTGTTGTATTATCTGTGTTGTATTATGTGACCATAATCCACACAATCTAAATAATGAATGAGAGAATGCTCTCCCGTTAAGTCCTGCATCTGTCTAATGATAATTCACACGCAAAGTACAGCATGGGTGCCATGTTGACATATAAATGACAATGTCAGGTGGAAATATGGTCCAGGCACCCTGGCTGGTAGTCCAGTCTGGCAGTGTGCCGTGGGTTCGACTCCCGATCCCGACGGCCTTTATTGCATGTCACCCCCCCATCTCTCTCCCCAGGCTACTGTCTATCCCTCTATAAAAAAATATAAAATAAAGGCGAAAGCCACAAACAAACATTAAACTGGACCTGAGTTCTGTGCTTTTTTCTGTCTACAAAGTACAGAAAAATACTGCATTGCTTCCTCGTACTTCCGCCCATCAGTTATTGTGTGGAAGTATGGGGGAGCAATAGAGTACCACAGACGAAAAACAGTCTAAGTCCAAATTTCAGACTGACCCCTCCACGAAAAGGCCTCGTTGTCCTGAACCCTTATCTATCATTTATACATTATGGATCAATAGTGTGGACTTAGACTGTTATTCGTCTGTGGCATTCAACCTCAACTCAATATTCCTATACTCCATAGAAAGCAATCAGAATCATGAATCATGCAGACTACTACGCACCAAGAAAGAAAGAAGGAAGAAAAACAGCTTTTTATTCAGTCACACATCCTAAAATGACATGATCTTGTAGACCTCACAACAGCAGTTATAATGTACAAAGCACATAACAGGCTTCTTCCATGCTGTATCCAGGAGCTGTTCGAGGCTAGAAAGAGTAGGTATAACTTTAGAGGATTGGGCAGCTTTAAGGCGAAACATGGTAGGTGAATAGGGAAAAAAGTTAACTAATAGCTATCACAATGAAACTTCTCCAGTTGATTACTTATATTAAAACTACGTTTTTTTGTATTACAAGTTTTCTGAAATTATATGTTTAAATATGCAAATTAGGCATTATATGCGCTAATTTGCATACATTTCGGGACGATAAATCTGAAGATCGGATAAAGCCAGGTTCAAAATGATTGTTTCATTTTGTTGACATATTAGAGACAAAGAAAATTACAGAAGGGATTTTAGATATCTCTAATTATCACTCCACAAATCAGAAAATAGTGTCAACAGGCATAAAACCCCCAATTTTCGGCATGTTTTTAGGTATAAAATGTGATGTAAATCAGGCTGTGAATGATATATCAACAAACCCATCTGTAAATATCTGCAGAATATAGTTATGAATAAGACTGGAAAGTTTGGTGTACGTGAGTGCAACTGAAGTGGAGATTCTTTGTCCCAGGTATGAGGAAAACTCATTTTGAGTAAACGGCCTTTAAAGAATTGTATTGTAAAATTCCAAAACGTTTTATTTGAAGCCACTATTTTGAGACAAAATATCTCATCCAAACCTTGGCAACAACATATAATGCCATATATCATTGGAAAGGTCTGGACCTCGAGCTGTGGTTTGATTCAAATATGGTCACTTCCTTTGTACCAACAACCAATCATGAAAATTGAGAGGGTGGATTTTCACCCAGCAAAACGAGCTGTCATTGGCTAAAATAAACTACTAAAATAAACATCTAAATCTGTGTTTTGAATGTTTATTTTGCTTTAGTTTGAAAGAAAACATGTTTAGGAAGCAAAATAGCAAAAAAAGAAAAATCATGATTTCACCTACAGTACCATGTCTCACCTTAAGGGGACTAAAGGCAAAAACCAACAAAAGGGAGATGTATAAGTGTCAGAGGGGTGAATCTGTGGAACGGCAGGACAATGAACTGAGAAAGTGTAACTCAATAATACATTTAAAATAATGTATGAATCTAAAACAATAAGTTTTCGGCATGTTTTTAGGTATAAAATGTGATGTAAATCAGGCTGTGAATGATATATCAACAAACCCATCTGTAAATATCTGCAGAATATAGTTATGAATAAGACTGGAAAGTTTGGTGTACGTGAGTGCAACTGAAGTGGAGATTCTTTGTCCCAGGTATGAGGAAAACTCATTTTGAGTAAACGGCCTTTAAAGAATTGTATTGTAAAATTCCAAAACGTTTTATTTGAAGCCACTATTTTGAGACAAAATATCTCATCCAAACCTTGGCAACAACATATAATGCCATATATCATTGGAAAGGTCTGGACCTCGAGCTGTGGTTTGATTCAAATATGGTCACTTCCTTTGTACCAACAACCAATCATGAAAATTGAGAGGGTGGATTTTCACCCAGCAAAACGAGCTGTCATTGGCTAAAATAAACTACTAAAATAAACATCTAAATCTGTGTTTTGAATGTTTATTTTGCTTTAGTTTGAAAGAAAACATGTTTAGGAAGCAAAATAGCAAAAAAAGAAAAATCATGATTTCACCTACAGTACCATGTCTCACCTTAAGGGGACTAAAGGCAAAAACCAACAAAAGGGAGATGTATAAGTGTCAGAGGGGTGAATCTGTGGAACGGCAGGACAATGAACTGAGAAAGTGTAACTCAATAATACATTTAAAATAATGTATGAATCTAAAACAATAAGTTTTCGGCATGTTTTTAGGTATAAAATGTGATGTAAATCAGGCTGTGAATGATATATCAACAAACCCATCTGTAAATATCTGCAGAATATAGTTATGAATAAGACTGGAAAGTTTGGTGTACGTGAGTGCAACTGAAGTGGAGATTCTTTGTCCCAGGTATGAGGAAAACTCATTTTGAGTAAACGGCCTTTAAAGAATTGTATTGTAAAATTCCAAAACGTTTTATTTGAAGCCACTATTTTGAGACAAAATATCTCATCCAAACCTTGGCAACAACATATAATGCCATATATCATTGGAAAGGTCTGGACCTCGAGCTGTGGTTTGATTCAAATATGGTCACTTCCTTTGTACCAACAACCAATCATGAAAATTGAGAGGGTGGATTTTCACCCAGCAAAACGAGCTGTCATTGGCTAAAATAAACTACTAAAATAAACATCTAAATCTGTGTTTTGAATGTTTATTTTGCTTTAGTTTGAAAGAAAACATGTTTAGGAAGCAAAATAGCAAAAAAAGAAAAATCATGATTTCACCTACAGTACCATGTCTCACCTTAAGGGGACTAAAGGCAAAAACCAACAAAAGGGAGATGTATAAGTGTCAGAGGGGTGAATCTGTGGAACGGCAGGACAATGAACTGAGAAAGTGTAACTCAATAATACATTTAAAATAATGTATGAATCTAAAACAATAAGTATAGAACATTATTATAATTTAGTATATCTATTAATCATATCTTATGATGAAGTACATATCTATTATGATGATAAAGTAATACTATAACCGTATAATAACCGCATAATAACATTTCTTCTCACGTGCAAGTAACAAAATTCGTCTTCTCCTGTCGTGTCTTTCTTTTTTTCCTCTCTCGTTTGTTTCTTTTCTTCCATTTGTTTTCCTTTGTTTGTTTTATGTCCCCCCGCCCCCTCTTGTTTGTAGTTTCTTCTTCTTCTTTTTTATTATTCTCAAAGTCTGCTTGGTGTTAAAGGCATATAGGCAAAATAAGCCAGGTTTCAGCCTAAACCTTTTTGGTCTTTACAAAAGTTGTAAGAAGTGATGAAATGAATACATTTAATGTACATTCTATAACCATTGGACCCCATGAAGTGAACGGAGGTGTCATAACTCTGCTCAGTCAAACGTCGTCAAACGTCAGATCCTATATGGTGCACAAAAGGGGCATGCTGATGACATCAAGCTCGTCCCCTGGGTCACAGAAGTTTTTCTCTATGGGAAATAACATTGGGTCATCTTAGAATCGTCATATATAGGAATTGTTTTCCAAAAATATACAACATTTCCTGGTGCTGTTGTCAGGGAGGTGACTCTGTATCGTTTACAATAGTCAGTCACTCATATTTGATACAGCCCCCCGCCTCCCCCCAGTATTGGGGAAGGTTGACATGGTGAAGTGTTCTCTATGTTTTAATGCATGAGAGTTTTTTTTTATTAACAAAGGGAGTCTACCAACGCGCCTCAAGCCTGAAACGGCTGATCCGGTGCTTCACAGGTTCAGGGACATAAGTTGCAGAAGGAGGAGAGGACACTAGAGCAGCACGGACAATTAGAGCCTTTTATTAGGTGCTAAGTATACAGAATGAGTACCTGGTTTATACAGCCACAGACATGTTTCATGAACCATTAGTTGAGAGTTAGGGCACCATGACATTCAGCCCGAGAAACTATTGAGTGATTGAAAGAATCACGCAAAGGTGTGAAAGCTAATGGATGTGTGATGAAAAAGATCCACTCAAAAGGCAGGTTTTGGCTGCAGTTTGAAATGAAGCAGGTCATCCTGATATAGGGGAAAACAGGGTGGGCTAAGGGGGCGGGAGGGGATTCTGATTTTACGGGGGCCAGTTTCGAATTGCAGCCGTCCGTAGGTGCCCTTTGAGAGCGGTTTTGAAGGAGTCAAGGGATTTGTCTTAATGGCTGTTGGTAGGCGTTCCACATTTTGGCGGCATAGGAGCGAAATTAATTTAGTCCCTTGTTTGTGCCGAATCTGGGTTGCACATGGTTTGTTTAACTCCCTGATGATAATTAGTGAAAATAGCCAATCTACAAGAGTAGATCTGCTCTTTTCACTATTTTAAAATAGGTTAGGTAATCATAACTGGTGCAAAAGTCTCTCTCTCTCTCTCTCTCTCTCTCTCTCTCTCTCTCTCTCTCTCGTTGTCAAATCGATACAGTCGCAAGCTATGGTTGCACGTTAAGACATTGGGGGCAGCCATGTTTGTTGTTTGACGTCATCAAGTTGAAACGGAGCTGATTGGCCGCAGCCGCGGTATCAGATCTTTCACCGAGGCTGCCATATAGTCACCAGATCTGAATCACCACAAGAACATTATTGTTTAATGGGCGTTAAAGCTTTCTACCTTTCTACCAGAACTCTACTCCTGATATGAGTGAACGTATCCGTGTTCTTGCCTGTAATCCCCTAAAGTCTTTCCTTTTTGAGGGGCGCTAGCCCCTCCTATGTCCAGCTTTGAGGGTTTACACAAGCATTGTCCTAACACAAACATTGAATGCCATTGACAATGAATCGCCAGTTTTGAGTGTTTGTGCAAACACTAACAGATAAGATACGATAAGATCTTTATTTGTCAATGTATGAGACATATAATAACATTTCGTTTAGTGCATCAATAACACACAGTAGTATCAACAAAGAAATAAGGAAAAAGAAAGAAAGAAACACTGATGGGGCAACTTAATGGCATAAACTGTTAGTCCATAAACTGTTAGTCCGTCATCTCAATCCATTAATAAAAGCATCTATGATGCACCATTAAAAGCAGTAAAATAAAGAACTACCGTAATTTCCGGACTATAAGCCGCTACTTTTTCCCCATGCTTTGAACCCTGCGGCCTATACAACGGTGCAGCTAATCTATGGATTTTTACAGCTAACGGCCACTAGGGGACCTTCTAAATCTATCTCTATGGCCAGTCCTTAGACTTACTGCTTGTGACGTAACGTTCCGCCAGAAGGATTCCAACTAGCAACTGCTTCTGGTGTAATACTCCGTCTGATAAGCTTTATTATTGATATCAAACCGGATCGCTGATTTCTATGGCTGGCTTTGTTTGTCTGTCTGTGCTCAAAAATGAGCATGGTTGCTACGGTCACCCAGTTCACCCGGGTGTGATTTCATTACGTCAGACATTACGTCAGACCACAGCTGATCAGGCTATATAAGACCTTACACCACTCAGTTCACACGGGTGTGATTTTTTTCATTATTATTTTGGCTTGGCCTTTCCTTCTTTACCGATCCTAGACCGGGTTGCGCAACCGCGCTCCCGTCCGCATCCCATTATACAGGCTGACTAAAAAGCTGAATAACTCGAAATCTACGGAGCTCTCCGTGGTTTGGATAAAACATGCGATGTTTGGAGGTCTTTGCTGATTATCCGGTGGTCTAGATGGGAACATTGGCGCTTTCTAGAGCAAGGATGGCTATATTTTAGCTCGCTAGCATTGATGCTATTTATTTAGCATTAAGATGGACGCCCAAAACAGGATGTCGGTCTTGTGTGTGCAGCCTTTAAATCGCCTCGGCAGTCTGAGGTTGGCTGTGCGTCCAGCAGGTGGCAGTATATGAGTTAAAACACCTGCGGCTTATAGTCCCTAAATTTAGCTGGTGCGGCTTATATTCAGGTGCGCTTTATAGTCCGGAAATTACGGTAAAAGAACATTGAATGCCATCAACAATGAATGGCCAGCTTTGAGTGATTGTGCAAACACAAACATTGAATGCCATTGACAATCAATGGCCAATTTTGACAAAAGTGAGGACGCATCAAGTGACACGCTGTGAGCTTGTTCATTTGCTATTACTGAATGGATAAAGTGGTTAAAATGATTGTGATGCTGTATTAATACATTTTGCTGGGGGACCCCCTAGAACCCCACCCCAGGCAAGGGTTTCTTAACCTTTCAATTTCACGGTCTCCCCTTCACTCTCACAGTATACAAATGGAACCCTAACGGGCAGTGGTTCTCAAACTCTTTCATTTAAAGGACTCGCATAACTCTGAGAGTGTACAAATGGCATCAGTTACACACCCGTATGAGGCCATTTGGAACCCACTCAAGGACACTTTTAGACCCACTGGTGCAGCAGAGTGTTTCCAGTGAGCCCAACATGCACAATTAAATAGCAGCACCCTGAGGCCTCATTCACACGTACCAAACACCAATCAAGAAATGTTTGGTCGTTTTTTTGGGCCACCACAATGCTTTTCCAATGGGAGTCACATGGTTTGATCAAACATTTGTTTGAGATTGCTGATTGCTCCCCCCCCCCCATCAAACAAAAATGTTTGGTCAAACCATGTGACTCCCATTGAAAATGAATTGGAGCAGCAATCAAACAGCAATCAGACATCGCACACGGACATTTGTTGTGTAGGTGTGTAACGAAGCCTGACTCTGTTTGACCAGAATGGAACAGAGCCTTCATTAGTACCATCTGTTCCACCTGTGAAGGAATAGGGAAGAGGCCCAAGTTCTTTCCAAAATGGTGTGTGTGCATAGAACCCATTAAATGCACTGTTACGAGGCCTTCATACTCGTAGTGATGTCCTTAACCATTAACCATTGACCACGCCTCCTTCTGGTTCAGATGCAAAACCCCTGTGCCTACAAAACCAAGGGGACCGCCCACCCAACTTCTAGACCAGTCAGTGAACGAGGTGATAGCCCGAGAGTGAAAGGACTTGTTGGACAGTTAAAACAGAGTGATGTGTCGTTAGTGATGTAATATTGAGGTTTTCTTCAAACCTTTAGAAAATAAGCTTTCACCTCAAACTGGAGTATGAATAGTCCTTTACTGTCCACCAATGAGTGGACGAGTGGCTCACTCCACCGTCACAGACTTGGCCAGGTTCCTGGGACAGTCCACGTCGTAACCGCGCAGCACGGCCAGGTGGAAGGAGAGCAGCTGCAGCGGGATGATGCTTAGGATGCCCTGCAGACAGTCCACGCAGCGCGGCACCTGAATGGTGCGGCCTGCGTTCTTGATCGTCTCCTCATCGTCCCTATTGCAGATCATGATGGGCCGGCCCTGGCGTGCCACCACCTGCTGCAGGGCGTTCTGGCACTTGACGTACGTTTGGTCCCTCATGATGATCATGATGACGGGCATGATCCCGTCCACCAGCGCCAGTGGGCCGTGCTTCAGCTCGCCCGCCAGGATGCCCTCCGAGTGCATGTACGTGATCTCCTTGATCTTCAGCGCCCCCTCCAGGCAGGTGGCATAGTGGTAGCCTCGGCCCATGATCAGCACGCTCTTCTGCTGGTAGAGCTCCGCGGCCAGCTTGCGGATCTCGTCATCCAGGCCCAGCACCTCCTTGATGAGGTCCGGGAGTATCTTCAAGCCCTGGATGATCTGACGCCGCCTTGGCTGCATGGAGATGCTGTCGTCGCACATGAGCAGCGCGAACATGACCAGCGCCACCACCTGGCTGGTGTAGGCCTTGGTGCTGGCCACGCCGATCTCTGGCCCAGCGTTGAGGTGCACGCCGCAGTCAGTGCCCCGGGAGATGGAGCTGCCCACCGTGTTGGTCAGGCCCACGGTCAGGGCGCCATGCTCCTTGCAGTAGCGCAGCGCCATGAGTGTGTCGGCCGTCTCCCCCGACTGGCTGACAAAGAAGCAGACGTCGTCACGGTACACGGGCGTTTTCCGGTCCAGGAAGTCGCTTGCCAGCTCCACTGCGACGGGCAGCTCCGTCAGCTCCTCAATGATCTGCCGGGTGGCCAGGCCCCCGTGGTAGCTGGTCCCGCAGGCCACCAGGATCAGCCGCCGGCACCGCTGGATGTCCTTGATGTGGTCCTTGAGGCCGCCCAGCGTCACCGTGTTTTCCTCGAAGTTGATGCGTCCCCGCATGGTGTTGACGATGGACTCAGGCTGCTCAAAGATCTCCTTCTGCATGAAGGAGCCGTAGTTTCCCTTCATGATCTGCTGCAGCTCCATCTGCAGCGTCTGGATGGCGCGTGCCGGGTTGTCCCCGACCGTGCGCTTTATCCGGTGCAAGGACAGGCGCCCGTCTCGCACGACCGCCACATCATCGTCCTCCAAGAAGATAACCTTGTTGGTGTGCTCGATGACGGCGCTGGCGTCCGACGCGAAAAAGTACTCCACGGCCACCTGGTCCTCGGGGAACAGGAAGGTGGGCTGGTTGTCCGTCCGGGGGATGGTGGTGCAGCCCCTCTTGTCCTTGCCGGAGAAGTGGTACATGATGGGCACATGGTCCATGGTCAGCTTGTGGTCGCTCTTCACCGCGATGAGAAGAGGGCTTCCCCTCCGGGTGGCGACCGCCTCGCCGGGGTAGTGGATGCTCTTGAAGACCAGGGCGAAGGCGCCATCCAGCTGCTGGGTCACCCTCTCCACCAGGGTGGCGAAGGCCATGTCGTCGCTCTCCCGGTTGTCGTACACGTACTTCACCAGCTTGGCGACGGTCTCCGTGTCGGTCTCGGATTCGAACTTGTAGTCCTTGCTCTCCAGGAACTTCCTCAGGTCCTTGTAGTTGGTGGCGATGCCGTTGTGGACCACGATGAACTCGTTGTTCTTGTCGGAGCTCTGCGGGTGGCTGTTGACGGGGCTGGGCGCGCCGTGCGTGGCCCAGCGGGTGTGGGCGATGCCCACATGAACGTCGAGCACGGCATCCAGGTCCATGTCCTGCTGCTTGTGCACCTCCTCGTCCAGGGCCTTCACCTTGCCGCTCTGCTTGATCACGCGGGTGGACCTGCCATCGTTGCTGCTGCCGTCGATTCCGACGCCGGCTGAGTCGTAGCCGCGGTATTCCAGACGCCACAGGCCTTGGAGCAAGATGTCGAGAATCTCCCGGCGAGACCTCGGCACTTGGTAGTTCATGTACGCAAAGATTCCACACATGTCTGCAGCAACTGGTTCCGCTTCTGGTAAATAACTACAGGGTTTATATCTGGGGTTATGGTGGCAAAATCGGGAAAACCTTTTATTATGAGAGTCAATGACATAATTTGGTCCGACCTCACATTGTGATTGGCTGACACACATTGTCAATGCATCCAAATATAGAAATATAAGTATATACAGGTGAAGGAGTTTAAGTATCTCAGGGTCTTGTTCACGAGTAAGGGGAGGACGGAGAAGGAGATCAGCTGGAGAATCGGAGCGGCAGGGCCGGTGTTGCAGTCGCTGTACCGCACTGTTACCACTCTGTCTACCGAGCAATCTTCGTTCCTACTCTCACCTATGGTCATGAAGTGTGGGTCATGACCGAAAGAATAAAGTTGCGAATACAAGCGGCCAAAATGAGTTTTCTTCGACGGGTGGCCTTGGAACGTCTCGGGATCCCTCAGGAGGAAGTCACTAATGTTGCCCTGGAGAGGGAAGTATGGAGCTCTCTGGTGGAGGGAGCTGTTGCCCCCGCGACCCGACTACGGATAAGCGGTTGAAGATGGATGGATGGGTGGAGGTATATACAGCTTATTTACCGTAGCTGTATCCTAGCAACGACCACCATCACCTGATAGTGAGGGACACATGTACAGACTCCTCCAACGCTATGACTCAGACATATTGGTTGGATATAGGCGGTAGTGTGACGTAAGTCTGAGGGCCGCATAGTGGCCAGAGCCTCTGGATGTGAGTATTTTTATGTAGTTTTGAGGGGCGCAAGCGGTGCAGATTCTCCAATGCACAGCTTTGTCTAGGAAGGAAGACACTGGAGCACTGGAGCATCACAGACAGTTCAAGCCCTTTTTAATTCACAGGGTGCAGGTCAAAGGTCTGTCTGTCTGTCTGTCTGTCTGTCTGTCTGAGTACGGAATGTCCGTTTGAGCATGGAATGTCTGTGACACCATGTTGTTGACATCCCCAGACGTCATCATTGTGATGAAAGGCACCGCTTACTTCACACGAGTGTGATTTATTTATATATACAGTATTAGTTTTTTGAGGGGCGCTAGCACTATATGGAAATTATTTGATTGGCTGAGCACAGAATGTGATGTATGATGATAAGACCGCCACTCACTTCACACGAGTGTGATCGTGTGTGCGTGTGTCCGTCTGAAATAGTTTCTGGACATTCGGATTGAGGACAGTACATTACTGTGAACATAGGAGCCGTCTGTGGGAGCATGATGTGAAAGCAATGTGTGCTGAAAGACAAATCCCCTCGCTGTTCATCCATCCATCCCTCCATCCGTGATGTGCTCATGTGTCCGTCCATACATCTTCCACACAGACAACAGACAGTCGGGCAGAACTTCCCGTCTCCGTATTACAAGTTTTTAAGTTTATTTTTGAGTGGTGCAAACCACTCCAACAACTGGCTTTGTACCTGTGTTTGTTCGTACCAAAAAAATGAGCATGGTTGCTATGGTTAGCAACCAAAAAAACTAGCATGTTTGCTATGGTTAGTATGTGACGTCACTGTTGCACCACTCAGTTCACACGGGTGTGATTTTTATTTTTATGTCTTTCTTCATAAACGCATGCCATACTTAGATGGCATGCATAGATTGGTGCTCAAAAGTAGTAGAAATAGCCGATCTACAAGCTCACAATGCGAGAAAATGAGAGAGAGAGAGAGAGAGAGAGAGAGAATGAGGGAGTCTGAGGGAGTCTGAGGGAGAGGTAAACTCCCCCCCTTCTGAATAGTTGCCGGTGGCCCATCTGTTTATGTCTCAGGTTGTGGTCTCCCTCCCTTCCTTCATCACCCACTCAGATTCCAATAAGCCTGTAAAATAGGGGATGTTCTGGGCTTAGCCCCCTGTAGAGAACACTTCAGCACCATTTATTGGAGGAGGGGGAGTGCATGGGAGGAAGAGTAGCAGAAAAACAACAAAAGTGGTGTGTGTGCGTGTGCGTGCGTGCGTGCGTGCGTGTGTGTGTGTGTGTGTGTGTGCGTGCATGCGTGCGGCAGTGGGCGACACCATATGTGCCAGTCATGTGTTCTCTGCAGAGAGGGCAGAGGTTGGAGTAGGAACAGGCCCCATTTAAGCGCTGTTAATCCTGGTGTGTCGGGAGAGGGGAGGCCCGGCTGGCACTGAGCTTTAATGGTGTGGCCCGCCAAGAGGCAAGACCACTGTGGTTAGAGGCATACATGCCATGCCATCACACACACACACACACACACACACACACATACACGCTTGTGCAGTATGAGTTGCACACATACAGTATCAGAGTGTAGTCCTGCATGCCTGTAGTGTATTCACAGGAATAAATACTGACAAACTTGCTTGTGGGTAAGACAGACGCATGCACGCACGCACGCACGCACCCACGCACACACGCACGCACACACGCACACACGCACGACCGCACACACACTAGGGCGGCAGTGTCTCTAGGGCGGCAGTGGCTCACAAGTAGTGAGGTAGAGTGAGGTTCCCAGTTCAATCCCGTGAGGTTCCCAGTTCAATCCCGTGAGGTTCCCAGTTCAATCCCGTGAGGTTCCCAGTTCAATCCCGTGAGGTTACCAGTTCAATCCCGTGAGGTTCCCAGTTCAATCCCGTGAGGTTCCCAGTTCAATCCCGTGAGGTTCCCAGGTTCCCAGTTCAATCCCGTGAGGTTCCCAGTTCAATCCCGTGAGGTTCCCAGTTCAATCCCGTGAGGTTCCCAGTTTAATCCCGTGAGGTTCCCAGTTCAATCCCGTGAGGTTCCCAGTTCAATCCCGTGAGGTTCCCAGTTCAATCCCGTGAAGGTTCCCAGTTCAATCCCGTGAGGTTCCCAGTTCAATCCCGTGAGGTTCCCAGTTCAATCCCGTGAGGTTCCCAGTTCAATCCCTGGCTCCCCCAAAGTTAGTGTTGAAGTGTCCTCGAGCAAGGCTCTGAACCCCTAATTGCTCCTGGTGTGCAGGTTAGTGCCTTGCATGGTTTCCTTCGCCATCGGTGTATGAATATGTGACTGCGGTTACATGCACAAAATGTATTCAGAATGAATGAATTCATTCCGAACAGAGTGTGGTTACGCGTGTGGCTCTTACGACCTACTGTTGGACGGCACTCACCAGCCACCACAGGGAGCTATTTGACAATTACGTGCCACTATATTGACGAGGAGTGCACGTTAATTCATCCGTCAGTCAGCCGTCACACAGAATTTGCCCGACAGACACAGACAGCACTTGCAGACAACCTGGTAGGTAAACTCAACGATGCGGTGGAGGCTTGGGGACTTACTGGGAAAGTGTGCATGTGTTCACAACAACAACACACGCCAATTCCCCCGCCCGGATGGACTGGGACACGGTTCCATGTTTCACCCATACACTGCAATTGGCAATCACCGACGGGTTCGTAAATAGCACATTTTATTATGGGAAAAGAAAACTGGTGTATTTGTTTTTTTTAATGGGTAAAAAAGCGCTTTTCTGCGTGCATAACATGTCTCCAAATGGCCATCCCTGCCCATAGATCCAAAGTCCCGTTTGTCCGAAAATGCATTAAGGTTGGCGAACAAGCATTAAGGTTGGCGAACAAGCATTAAGGTTGGCGAACAAGCATTAAGGTTGGCGAACATGCACTGCTCCTGTGCTTTGCGGTTATGTTTAGGTTAGAGTTAGTAATGGTCGAACTAACGGGAGGTTGAACCAATTACATATTACCGCTGTACATTCAGCGGTACAGTCCACGTAAAGCAGCTTGGATAAAGGCACTTTAAATGCATTTACCATTTTCACACACACACCACACACACACACACACACACACACACACACATACACACACACACACACACACACACACACACACACACACACACACACACACACACACACACACACACAATTTAAATTCAATTCAATTTAAAGGGCTTTATTGGCATGAGAAAACATACGTTTACATTGCCAAAGCACAATACAACAATACAGCAATACAATCAAAACAAAAAATATGTACATTTGAACGTCAGAATCTTCAATAGATCAATTTCTATATTGTACCAAGATCACTGGATGCAGGTATAGTGCAGGAATATACACAATGATTAGTCTTTAGGGTGGTTGTGTTCCGTTTGATATCCTTCTCCTATCACAGCAACTCACAAATCTTGCTGCTGTGTTTGCACATTGTTGTACTTCGCCCAGCAGATATGGGAGTTTTTTGTCATTGGTCATGTTTTCAAAATCTCCGTGTGCGGATGTAATCTGTGGGAAGTATGTGTCTCTGATATCTTGGTACAATGGACAGATGGTAAGGAAGTGTAGCTCGGTTTCCACTTCATTTTGTGTGCAGTGGGTGCATAGTCTGTCTTCTCTCGGGATACAGGTCTGCCTATGACGGACTTTCTCGATCGCAAGACTGTGCTCACTGAGTCTGTACCTAGTTAGGATTTTTCTTTGTTTTGGGCCACACACACACACACACACACACACACACACACGCTAGACACTTTGGCCATTATAGCAGTATCAAGATTTGGTAGAAGGTTTGCGCTTTGTTAGCGAGCAGCAGTCCGGTATAGTACTTCTTGTTCCCCCCATGGAACTGACACACCTCTCTAGCAGAGCTCACACACATCTATTACAAGGACAATACGTTCACCACAGAGACACAGCCAGACGGAACACGGTCTTCTCTGGCTTGTCAAACTGTTCAGGGGTCTGAAAGAAACACTGCTCAGATGTCACTGAGCTACAGGGCGGAGGGTGGGGGGGTATTCAGAGATAAAGAAAGAAAGTAGCATTTCATATGACGGTGCAATCTCTAGGAACAAGATCTAATTCGATCATTCACTGACTTTTTAACTCTTTTAAAAAAAAAATAATAGTACTTAAGTGGTTAAACACTTGAACCCCCAGTATGCTTATTCTGGTGGGGAACACTAGCCAAAAATAGCCGATCTGTAGATTGGCTTTTTTGGCGAAGAGATTTGCTGTAGAACGCCACTGTTAACCGTCTTATTTTGAAAGGCGTTTCTCTCGGATACGGAGAAACAGGAAGTGAATTATCGATATGTAACATGTTCGCAAATGTTATTTAATTCAACCAAAACATACATTTTGTAACCGGTGATCATATCGTTTATAGAAATGAGCCGCAAATCAAGCTTGTTTTGATCCAAAACGCAGCCTGGAAGAAGAATCCGAGATATTAGGATTCTAAAAACTGTGTTCTCAATCTCATGTGTGTGTTTTTTTTCCTCGTTTGTTTTCATCAAACCGGAACTGGAGTGTTACGAGTGCATACAGAACAGAGTTGTGAACCGTAATCAATTTATATTAAAAAACACGTCCAAAGCCGATCTCGGCGACGCAGGCGTTTGGATCAGAAGGCGATCTCTGCGCTAAATGAGTTAAGCGTAGAGGGTATTCTATAGGTGGTGGAACTAAATGCACCTTCCTGGATCACCGTTGCACACCAATGCTGCCATGCACATACTGATACTAAGTAGAATCCACTGTATTCCTTCTCTTCCACTTACAACTTCCATCTATTTTAACTCAACGTACGTCGCGTGCTTTTTTCCATTCAAAGCCAGACAAATCCCTCCCAGGCCCCCCCCCCACTGCACCCCTCCACCACCTCCAGCAAGACCGGACATTGCAGTCAAAACACTATCACTTAAAAAGGACACCATGTTTGAACCCCTCCTCGCACGGAACGGTATGGCACGGCACGCATGCATGCATGCACTACCTGTCTGACTCTCTCTGGGCTCATTTATAATGGAGGAGGAGCTGAGTTTAGCTTGCTGGCATTTTCACATTAGAGACCATTTCACCCCTGCCCACTCCCCCCCCCCCGACTTCTGTTGTGTCCCTCCTTGTTTGTCTACAAGGGGCTTTCAGACAGCTCACAGAGCCCCTAAGGGGTCTGCAGAGTGCTGAATGGTCTGGTTGGCTGGCTAAACTGCTGCTTCCAGAAGCGTGGGCTTGGAGGTCAAGCTGTGTGCTCAGAGGTCAAACTCTGTTGTTTGGGTGCACAAATTGGACTGCTCTCCATGGGCAACACTGACCTGTCTGGGAGTTATGCTAACATGTAGTTTTGGTAACACTTTCCATGGAGACCATGTCTTTTAATGCATTATAAACCTATACTTATAATTCAACTGTATAAATATAGTTATAAGCACGCATAAGTACTCATAATGCTTTATTATAACAATAATCATAGCATTAGCATGACATTTATGGAAGAAAACCCACACAAAACATTTCTGCCTACACCTCCAGGAATGGCATTACTTTACTTAAAACACCCAATGACCACTTATAATAAGCAGACCTGGGAGGCATAGCAAGTTGTTAAGGCCTATTCATAGAACAGTTTTCGGTGAAGAGGTGTCCACCAAAAACGACAACATGGCGTCACGCCGCGGTGGTCTCCGCTCACACAACATATCTCTCTGTTTTTACTAACCGGTCACCTTCACCGAAAACTGGACTATTAATAGGCCTTTACTGTATTTTATTTTCCTCTCTCTCTCATTAATTCAGCTCAGTGGTATAGCCGTCCTACATCTGTCCTACATTAGCATTGCAAAGATCGATTTGTCCTGACTGTCATTTGGTAGGGCAGACTTAACGTGTAAATGGAAATGATAAAATGCATATATAAGCCCTTCACGGAAACATGCCTGCATATGTAGTTTGGGTGTCCCGGTAGGGGTTGGGCTGCCTAAGCTCATTGCTAGTAGCGGCTTGGAGCAACACGAGAGCTGACTGTCAGATGAGGAGACGTGGCCAGAGATCACTGCTCTATAGAGCGTCGCAGTCCCGCCCCCTACCATGGACCAGGAAATTAATCCCAATGCATTTTTCCCATAGACATTTCAGAAAGTATTTATTTAAAGACGGTTACGCCACGGACAAAGCCAACTCGAGTCGTGACAACTCATGACAACACAAACAATATTTTGGACCAAACAAATAATTACAAAGAAGAAAAACAACAAAACATTTTTTGTAACCTGCCGTTTTTTTCTTCTTTCTAATTATTTTTTCGGCCCCAAAAATTGTGTTTGTTGTCATGATTTGTCACGACTCGAGTTGGCTTTGTCCGCGACGTAAACGTCTTTAAATAAATACTTTCTGAAATGTCTATGAGGAAAATGAACGGAGAATCATTTCCTGGTCCATGGTAGAGGGCGACGCTCTATACTGAACCCTTCTCACCAGTGTTGCCATGTCTGCGTATTATACCGTAAGAGACTTGAGGCTAGTTTGTCTGTAAAGTCACTTGTAAATAGTGATAGTAGTTTGTAAATGTTGGTAGTAGTGGGTTGTGTTTTTTGGCCTTGTTTCTAAAGTGTAGTTCTTTATTTTGGGGCTTGCTGTCTAGTTTTTGTTTAAACCAGTGGTTCAACTTCTCAAACATGTTCTTGTCAAGGACCCCCACATTAATATGTATTTGTCTGCATACCCCCATCTGAATTTGTTTTGCCAAATTTAGTAGTCGATACATATACTGTAGGTTTAACGGGCTCATGTAGCCTAGTCGCTTGTTTCTCTTGCAAAACCTGGCAACACTGCTTGGCACTGCAGTATTGGACAGCAGAATGTAAAATGTCAGCCACCTCTTTCAGGTTTTTTGGAACAACTACAAAGTGCAACTGCAGGTTCAGGAAGCACGCGTGAGAGGAGTGAGAAGTATGTCTTCTAGGTCTCAGGGACTCTGCTGTTTGTGTGGTGTGTTGTTTGGGAGACAGAAATCCATTTAGTGTAGGTGAAGAGACGCTGTTCAGATGCTCGGACTACACTGACCTATCTCACCCCTGTCTAGTTGCCTCGAGTGTTATTAAATGTTCTCTCTCTCTGCCTGTGATTCTATATCTCTTTCCTCTCCACTCTCTGGACTGGACTGGATTTATTTCTGTATGAACTCATGAGTTCAGTTCGGGCCCCCTGAGTCTCTCCTCTGATGTAATTCCTTGTCTCTGTCTCTCCTCCTGCCAGCCTGCCTGCCTGCCTCCCTGCCTCACCTCCTTCCAGCCAAATATCCATCTATCAATCCTTCCATCTATTTTTGAGTGAGCATGGCAAAGGTTGGGGAAGATGGGAGAGGATAAGAGAAGAGGGGCGATGAACTGTCCCAGTGAGGCTACACTGTGGCATCTCTCTATAACTATACATCGCTGTCTGTCTCTCTGTCTCTCAGCCTGATTTTCCTCTGTCCCTCTCTTGTCGCCATTCCCTTGGTCCCTGTCTGCCTGAATAATGGATCATTATTCAAAACCAGACACTCTCCTAGGTTTCTTTTTTCTTTCTTGTCTCCTCCGTCTCCTCTGTGGGACTGCAGGAGGTCGCAGGATAATGGCAGCACATGTGTTGTCTGTTCACTCTGATTAGTGTAACTCGGGCTTGTCGCCTTCTTTCTTTTTTCCCTTCCTTTCTTTCTCCCTCCCTGTTCCCTCTCTTCTGTGTCTGTTTTCCTGCCCTGTGCCTTCCCCCGTCCCCTGTGCCTTCCCCCGTCCCCTGTGCCTTCCCCCGTCCCCTGTGCCTTCCCCCGTCCCCTGTGCCTTCCCCCGTCATCATGCACCCCTTTGTTTTCCGTGTCTGTAGATTTGACCGGCTGAGGTAGAGCGAGCTTCCATCAGGTAAATGACTGAGGGATTATCCCGCAGTATTGTCACGGGTGGCACTCTGGTAATGCAAAGCAACAACAACAATGTACGATAATCTGCGGGTCATTACAAGGTCATTGTATACATTTTTGTATACTGCATGTATACAGCTGTATTCATGGTGTGGATTTTGATAAGGTCAAGGTTACTGGTATACAAGCATGACAATGGGGCATGTGAGTGGAAAATTGCCCAAAGGTCATGCCCACCTGCCCAAAACGCAAATCGTCCATTATAAAATGATAGGTAACATTTTAAATACCGTTCTGTTCAACACTTCTATTTATTTATTTATTTTTACTTTCTGGGCCTGTATGATCAAAGATCATCATATACTATTCTATGAATATGAATATGGCGTCACACTTGTTGTTTTATGTTTAAGTGTAGTGTATAGCAACAGTGAAAACAGCACATTATAGGTAAACAGTGCTCTGTGGGATTTTACATTTACATTCTGGAGTTCTGGCCACATTCAGGTGTTTTTAGACAGATATATCGTGTTCTCTGAAATGAGCACTTGCCCAGTCGGGCAACCTGCAAGCAAACTCCACCTACCCCAAAGTTTTATTTACCTGCCAGGGGCAGGTGAGCAACCCTTAGTGTCAATGCCTGTACTGTACTGTATATGAAAAAGATGCAAGAATGCATTAAAGCTGCAGGTTTTGGAGTGAATACAACTTAAAAATGTAATTACATTTCTTATAAACCAAAGAATAAAAAAACAAAAAACATGTATTATTATTATTATCATTATCATTATCATTATCATTATCATTATCATTATTATCATTATTATTATTATTATTGACTAAATCATTATCATTATTATTATTATTATTATTATTATTATTATTATTATTATTATTATTATTATTGACTAAACCAATTAGTCTGATTAACCATTTAAGACCTATATCATACTCCATTGTACTACATTGTACAAAAATAGCAGATCTACAAGTTCTATACCAAGGTGATTGTGGTGCGGTGCCATTCCTAGACCGGGAACACTCGTTAGTGCATGCTGTTCTCCAACATTCTCAAAGACATTATGTCATGTATTCAAGGGAAAGTACTGTATATGAATTAATTTATTTATAGCTTATTTTCAGCTAAAAGCAGTTTTTCCCTGTTGAAACACTGACCACCATTGTATTAGCTTGCTAGAGGACTTTCATGAGGATATTATTATATTACTCCCCTATAACTGCATGTGCGTGTTGTAGAGGGACAGCTGGTAGCTAGCACGCTACCACATTGCTACAGTACAGCCAGCATGTGTCAGACACTGATAAATTGGCTGGAGGGGCTATCTAATCTATTTGTAGTTTCAGAGCCTTTCCTACAAGGAGAAAGTGCATTTTGCTTACGTGTGTGTGGATGACAGACTACAACTGTACAGATCGCATATTATTTGCTCACAAATTTTGCAACATGTATACTTCCATAGTTTTAAACAGATGTTTCTACTGTTTTTTTTTTCAATTTCAAGATTTATTCTACACTGTTTTTGTTTTCTCTCCCTCTATCTCCCCCCCCCCCCCCCTCTCTCTCTCTCTCTCTTTCTCTCTCACCCTATCTCTCTCCCTGATGATGACTAAAGCAAGATGACCTATCACCTAGTTTGTTGTGACTAGACATACAGAAGATTATGAAGACCTTTACACACTCATAGATGTCTCCTCTTTAATCCTATTTAATTGTCCCCACACGTCTGGACAGATCCCGGCTCAGCTCAATGGGAATAAACGGGCAAATAAAAAATTAAGAAAGAAAGAACTAAGGCTGAATATCTGAAGTGTACGTTTTGAGTGCTTGTTCGCGCCTGCTCATGGAGGTTAAATGGGGTCATAGATAGCGCTGCTCTGCCTGTCAAACATGAGGCTTCCTTCTGCTGAGCCATGTCACAACGTGCAGCTCGCTAGTGGTGGAAAAAGTACTCCATGTTTTACTTAAGTAAAAGTAGCAATACTGCAATGTAGAAATACTCTATTACAAAGTAAAAGTCTGGAATTCAAAATGTACTTGAGTAAAAGTACAAAGGCATTGGCATCAGAATGTACTTAAAGACAAAGTACCAAAAGTAAAGGTACTCATTATGCAGAATGTCTCGTTTCAAGTTTTCAAATGTATACAAATATTTTGAAAATAGCAGATCTACAAGCTCACAATGCGTCACATCGCATTTATGAGTGAGTCGCGATTGTGTAGATCGCCAATTTTCAAATGGCCGTAATGTATAGGCCTGAAATGGGTAATGTATGTTTTGTAATAATACAATCTAAATAGTAACTAAAGTTTACAAATAATTGTAGTGGAGTAAAAGTACAATATTTGCCTCTGAGATGTAGTAAAAGTATTAGAAATGGGAAATACTCAAGTAAAGTACAAATAGTCAAATACCTAAAAATCTTACTTGAGTACAGTACATAAGTAAAATAGTAAATGTACTTAGTTACTTTCCACCAGTGGCAGCTTGTTGTCGTGACGCAAGGTCTAGAGGCGGTAAGAGTAGCACTAAGCACAGGTGTTGTCTGTTAAACCTGATTAGTGTATGTGACTCAGACGTTCCCTTTTCCTCTCAACTCTTCCTACCGTTTGTTTTCCTTTCATCTGTCTTTTCTTCTTATTAGGCTGTTTTCTCTGCCCTTCATTCACCTCGTGTGCTTGCTGTCAGACAGTGTTTTGGGATACTTTTGCATGGGGGCTGATATACAGTATCATGGTAGTGGTGTGGTTTAGTATATCAGTGTCTATAAAAGGACATTTTAAAATAGAACATCACCACTGAGGTATATGCACCTTGGCTGACACGGTGGTGATTTGGAAAGACTCAGTGATAGTTTGGTAAACTTTATGGGCCCTATAAAAGTTTGAGCACCACGCGATATAGAAACATACGTTTTTCAGAAGACTTTTTTAGACTCTGTCTCACGTCTCAAGCACGTTACATGCGTCGGACTCGGAACCACAAAATGGATATTGATGATGACCTGTTACTGCTGTAGATTAGATAGAAAGAGACAGATAAAAGAAAGTGAAGAGGCTTGAACATTTCCTATCAGTAATAAAGTGTAGGCTACTTAAACCTGCCGTCCAGCAGGTTTTGCCGTTTGCTGTCTTGTCTACCGCTTGCCTGATTCCATGTGAATGCAGCATGAGACGCCTGAGGGAGAGAACAGAACAGGTCAGCTCCAGGTATCAGTCAAAAGGGAGACATCGAAGAGGAAGGATGAATGGGGAAGGATCAACATATGGAATGTCAGAACAGGTTCTGACATACTGTATATACATTCAAGGTTCAAGGTTCAAGGTTAGCTTTATTGTCCCTTGCAGGAAATTGGAACAACAACATTCAATACAAACTACGATCTAAGAACAGGGCACTAGAGACAGAGAATTCATAACATTCAATAGTAGCAAAGTCAGCAAAAGTGCATTAGTGGCAATAAGTGCAAAGAGGCAGGAATAAAGTGCTATCTGCTGTTCAGCAGTTGAATAGCAGCCGGGACAAAGGATAGTTTGTACTAATATTGAAGACATCAGGGATCTCCATACAGTATATGGGCTTACTATGACATCCCTGATGATGTCACGTGATGTCACGAGACCTGTGCACCATATATGGGGGCTTTTGAGTGATGCACTGACGGGAAATGCATGATTCCATAGTGAACTGCGACCTTCGGTCGCAAATAGGATCCGAATAATGGTTAAAAATTGTTATTTTTCTGTGCACGCAAACAATATGCGCTTTTGATGCCTCCCAGCACGTCAAATTGATGTTGTGCCAATTCAATATATGGATAATAATTCGGCCACGATGAATGTGAAGGTTCTGTTGAATTGTCATGAATTTTGATTGTAAGCCGTGTGCATGCATTCCACTATGTAGGTCAATCTACTATCTGATTCATGTTATAAATAGCGCTGGGGGACTGTGCTATAAAAGCATCGTTTTGGTCTAGTTTGAGACCAGAGCATTGAAACGTTTTTCTTTGTTAAAATGAGTGATAAATATAGCTCCATGGGCTATTCTGATAGTAATCATTGTTGTATAGTGTTTGTTCAGTAACAGAGGTCTCTGACTGTCTCTCTCTAGCTCTTAAGTAAACAGAAACTGGTTTATTAAAGAACCGGAGAGATGGGGAGACCCCTGTTACTGAACAGACACTCTAGTCTAGTCTATAGCAATGATTACTGTCAGAATACACAGCTTTAACCTTTAAACCCATACATACAGTATCACTTAAGGTACCTTTCCACTGTACAGTGTACAGTATCAGTTTATTCCATAAGTAATAAGTATATACATTTTCCTCTCCATGGATTTGATCAGTGCATGTGCACTGCAGGCTTTTTCTGTTGTTTCTACGCGTTGTCCTTATACGCACTCGGCAAGCATTTTTGATTAATCTCGCTTCAAGAGCACTCAATTTTCTACATTGTTGGCCAAGAAGGATGCTGGCACTAGTCTGTTCTATCTCTTTGTGTCCTGTGTCCCTCACTCCACCCATACAGGCAGAGATTTCAAATAGGGGTGAATCAAGGACATGTGTGCATGCTGCCGACGCCCTCAGAAACAGGATTATTGACAGTAGATGAGGTTTAGATGGGGCATGCTACAGGTGCTGTGCTGTGCTGTGCATGCTCATATACTGTAAGTAAGTAAGTAAGTACATTTTATTTATAGAGCACATTTCACAGACATCAGTCACAAAGTGCTTCACAACAATAAAAGCAAAACACATCAATAGTAACAATAGTAATATTAATAATAAGAATACGAATATGTGTGTGCACACGTCATGGCCCGGGCTGCATTTCCTGCTTTACTGATTGAGGTTAGTCAAGTGTTAGTCAGTGTTTCCCATACAGTGGGTAATTTTTATTCTTCATGTGTAAATGTACTGTTTTTGGTTTCCTACATTTGACCCCCCCCCCCCCCATCAAATTAATCGATAATCAATCAATTTGGTCATGTCATTATATGGGAAATGTTACATTAAAAAAGGTGAAATAGTGAAAATAGCTGTGGTGTCTCATCGGTATGTGTGAGCTATTATCACCATTCTTGCAAAAACACTGTTCTGCAATCAAGTATCAGATATAAAAAATATATATAAAAAAACATGCTTCTCATTAAATCGAAAAAGTAGAATTAAATGGTAAAAAAGTAAATAATGGATAGTTGCAGCCCTAAACAATAGTCCCCTGAACAATAGTCCACAGATTATTGGCGTGTGGATTCACAAGAGAAGACATTCAATTAACACAGTGGAGCTGACCCCCACAAAACAGAAGCAGATGCACACGCAGGCAGCCAGCTCCTCTGCCTGCTCCTCGCTATACTCTTTATTTGTTGTATACAGTATGTGCATGCTTGGGTTGTGTGTGTGTGTGTGTGTGTGTGTGTGTGTGTGTGTGTGTGTGTGTGTGCATGTGCATGCTTGTGTGCGTGTGTGCATGCTTGTGTGTGTCCATGTCGTGCCATACTGCACCGCGCCCTGTTTTGTGGATGTGATGTGATGCGTTGCAAAGTGCCGGCCAAAGGTGATTCTTTCTCTGTCACTGCCCTTTTATCGTTTCCACGCGAAGGGAGGGAAGGATTAAGGAAGGTCGGACTCGGTTGAAAGGAAGGCAGACAGACAGGCAGGCAGAGCAGCGAAAAGAATTGGAGAGAATTGTAGCAAGCAGTGGGATAGCCAGTCAGGCGACAAACATGCAACCCTACACTTTGCCTGTGTTGTAGCCCCCCCCCCATACTCCATCTAGTATAGCCTCTGCCATCTCTCCAGAGAATCCAGCCTTCTAACATCCTGCAACCTGTCTCCTAAACCCACCTCCTCCTTTCCTCTGTCTGTCTGTCCCACTTAGACCCCTACCAACATGTTTTTCTTTTGCTGTGCTGCCCCTGTGCCAGCATGCCCTCCAGTGCCAGCCCCCCCCCCCCCCCCCCCCCCCCCCGAATTGTTCAACCCTATTAGCATCTGCCTCTCTCCCCAACATCTCAACCCCCACTCCCCGCCCTCACCCCCTGCTGCCCTCATTCTGCCCACTTTGTCCTCTCTTTGTTCGCAGTGACAGCCGCTCATCACTGGCACCGCCGCTGTCTCTGCATGTGTCTGCGTATTCCCCCGGTGCACACGCATGTTCTTACAGAGACAAGCTCACCGCGAGCAGATTATGTCCATCGCTCATTGAGGGGGATTTGTGTCACATATCTTAAACGGAATGAATATAACATGTATAAGTCGCAATAAATAAAATAATACTACATTCTGTAAATACGTATTAGTCCCGCCAGCAGGCCCTACGACTGTGTATTAGTCCCGCCAGCAGGCCCTACGACTGTGCTATTCATACCAATCTGAATTCAACTGCCATCATTGCCATTCTAGAGCCTCATGCTTTCACTGGTAGGGCCAACAATTAGTCATTAGTTCTCGAATTGGGTATGTGTTGCTATATTAATCTTAGAGCCCAAAAAAGAAACACAGAAACATATCAGTTTGTGGGTAGTTTGGTGTTTTGCAAATCAGCACATACATGCATATAAAATCATGAATGTTTTCAGAGCTTTTCAAAGAAGTAACCCTGAATCTAGCACACATTGTTTGAGTCCATGCTACTGTACAACACTCCCCCCACACGCCCACTCACTCATTGTGGACTCGCCTTCTTTCCAATAACCCGTGGTTGCACATTTCCCTGTCCCTTGTGACTGCAGATCCCCTCTCCCCATTCCTTCCCCTCCACACACACACATGCACACAGTCACAAGAACACGCACGCACGCACGCATGCACGCACGCACGCACGCACGCACGCACGCACGCACGCACGCACGCACGCACGCATTCAAAAAGCATTACCCATGCATGGACACACGCACATACTCAGGGACAGACACATATTCATGTAACGCACATTCCCAAATAAATGCACAGAGACAGACACAGTCATCATTAAACGCATGTGCACTCTCACACACATGCTCGCACGCACCTATGGCACACATGCACTCACACACGCACGCACATGTCACACACGCACGTGACACACACAGGGCCAGATGAGGGTAATCTTGGCACTAGCTCTTGCACTGAGCACCACAGGGGGGTTGGCATCATCAGGAAATTCTACAAGGCTAGTCACGAAACAGCGCCTCACTCACACACGCACATTCAGCAAAAACACTGTCGCTTTTTTTCATAAGGACACACACACACACACACACACACACACACACATCCCTTCTTAAAAGCTTGTGTGATTTGTTGTGTTGTGTCCATGATTTTTCAGAGAGAGAGACAGAGGGAAACAGGCAGAGAGAAATATCCTACTTGAGGAAGCATTTAATAGATTGAGAGAGGGATGAAGAGAGGTGTGTGTGTGTGTGTGTGTGTGTGTGTGTGTGTGTGTGTGTGTGTGTGTGTGTGTGTGTGTGTGTGTGTGTGTGTGTGTGTGTGTGTGTGTGTGTGTGTGTGTGTGTGTGTGTGTGTGTGTGTGTGTGTGTGTGTGTGTGTGCGCGTGCGCGCACGTGCGCGCGCTATTCAGATAGAGGAGCTATCTTTCTTTTGTAAATCCATGATCCGTCTCATCAGATCACTCGATTAAACCAAATGTCAAACCCTAATCTTTCTTAATCCGTTGGGCACCTAAATAAAAAACCCTTCCTTCAGTATCTTGCATTGCAGTGCAATGAATTGTCACAGAAATGCATTGTGTGTCTCTGTTTTATTCTCTTTATCAGCCATTATCTTATGATATTTAGTCGACTAAAACTAGACACTAAAACATTCCAGGTGGCTAAAATGTGACTAAAACTAAATTAAAACTATTCAAGTCTATAACTGAAACTAAAATCAAAATTTGCTGTCAAAATCAACACTGATGTGAAGGACCCCAAATGAACACATATTTGGCCGCAGTACCCCAATCTGAAAAGATGTGGTGCCGAAGATCCCCATACAAGATTTGTGCTGTTAAAATGTTTCTATATTCTGAAATGTACTAAAAAAACTCAACTCTCAGTTGAGAGCTTGTAGATCTGCTGTTTTCAAACTGCCAAATGTATAGAGTTAAAGTGGTTCAACTGATTTTGGTATAAATTATTTTAACTCATTTAGCTGGGGAGACCCCCTGAAACCCCCTCAAGGACCCCTGGGACAGTTTATCTGGGGAGTGGGGACCCCCTGAAACCCCCTCAAGGACCCCTGGGACAGTTTGGGGACCACCGTTGTACAGAACATGTCATAGTAAATGAACCAAAGACGTGTCCAGTGTCACTGGACTCTGTCCACCAAAACACGTTAGCGTCACGTCATGTAAAAAGCTATATGACATGTTTTGGTGACATTCAAGCTACAGGTGTGTGTGTGTGTGTGTGTGTGTGTGTGTGTGTGTGTGTGTGTGTGTGTGTGTGTGTGTGTGTGTGTGTGTGTGTGTGTGTGTGTGTGTGTGTGTGTGTGTGTGTGTGTGTGTGTGTGTGTGTGTGTGTGTGTGTGTGTGTGTGTGTGTTTGCGAGTTGACGAGAATGGTGATATAGTTGGCTGGAGATAGGGTTCAGTTTGTAGGAATTTTGATTATGTTAGCCAAGTTTCAACTAGAATTATGTTGCATAGACACAGTAGTGTGTGTGCGTGCAGTGCATGTGTGTGACTGTGTGTGTATGCGTTAACGTGCATGCCAGTGTGTTTTGCAGCTGGCGACCCTGCATGCCTGTTTTGGTCAGTTTTAGGTCTTTTGTTGTAGTTCAGTGAATGTATTTGTTTGAGAGCGTGAGGGCATGCCGTGTGTGTGTGTGTGTGTGTGTGTGTGTGTGTGTGTGTGTGTGTGTGTGTGTGTGTGTGTGTGTGTGTGTGTGTGTGTGTGTGTGTGTGTGTGTGTGTGTGTGTGTGTGTGTGTGTGTGTGTGTGTGTGTGTGTGTGTGTGTGTGTGTGTGTGTGTGTGTGTGTGCACGCGACCGCGTGTGTGCGTGAGAAAGAGGGGTGCATGTTCGTGACAGTGACCCACTTCTGGTGTTTTGGATGAGCCAGACGGGTCACGGCAGCTGCACCCGGGAGCAGTGGAGTGCAGGAGAGAGAGAGAGGGAGGGATGGAGGAGGAGAGAGGAAGAGCAGTGGAGTGCAGGAGAGAGAGAGGGAGGGATGGAGGAGGAGAGAGAGGAAGAGGAGCAGTGGAGTGCAGGAGAGAGAGAGAGAGGGATGGAGGAGGAGAGAGAGGAAGAGGAGCAGTGGAGTGCAGGAGAGAGAGAGAGAGGGATGGAGGAGGAGAGAGAGGAAGAGGAGCAGTGGAGTGCAGGAGAGAGAGAGAGAGGGATGGAGGAGGAGAGAGAGGAAGAGGAGCAGTGGAGTGCAGGAGAGAGAGAGGGAGGGATGGAGGAGGAGAGAGAGGAAGAGGAGCAGTGGAGTGCAGGAGAGAGAGAGAGAGGGAGGGATGGAGGAGGAGAGAGAGGAAGAGGAGCAGTGGAGTGCAGGAGAGAGAGAGGGAGGGATGGAGGAGGAGAGAGAGGAAGAGGAGCAGTGGAGTGCAGGAGAGAGAGAGGGAGGGATGGATGGAGGAGGAGAGAGGAAGAGGAGCAGTGGAGTGCAGGAGAGAGAGAGGGAGGGATGGAGGAGGAGAGAGAGGAAGAGGAGCAGTGGAGTGCAGGAGAGAGAGAGGGAGGGATGGAGGAGGAGAGAGAGGAAGAGGAGCAGTGGAGTGCAGGAGAGAGAGAGAGAGGGAGGGATGGAGGAGGAGAGAGAGGAAGAGGAGCAGAGACGGCCAGTGTTTATTTTAGTTTAGTCATAGTCTTTTGGATAAAATTCCATTTAGTATTAGTCACACTTTCGTCGCCTGAAATGTTTTAGTACGTGTTCCACATACACACGCTCACGCACACACATCGCACGCATGCACAATCTTACACACTGCCAGCTTAAAAAGGCTTTCCCTAAATGAATGATAGGTCTTATATTCTGACAAATCAGAATAGACTCTTCACCTCCCATTAAGCTTACCCCAGATCAGTGCAGAGACCCCCCTGAATCAGGCCACAGTAGTAGTCTCATCTTTGTTGCAGGTAGAACTACTTGAAGTTCAAATAAGGGACACCCAGGCGGCCGTCCCTTATTTGTCTTGGAAATAAGGGCCGGCCAGCCCAGTCACACATATACTATGTGTAAATATGATCTCTCTCTCTCTTCCACCTGATCCCCTGCCCATTCATCAATAGTTCAGTGTCTATAGTACCTCTAGTCTGAACAAAAGCCAAATCAAATATGATGTAAAATCTTAAGTAAAAATAAACTTTACATTTTTGTACATTTCATTTGTGTACTCATCGCATTCAGTAGTCATTCAGTTGTGAGAACTTACACTTGGAAAAGAGTATAGGCTATTTATTGATTGATTGAATACTTTATTAAAATGCTTTGGGCCAATCCCCGCCTAGGCTTTTTTCCATTGTGGTCCTCTACATAATATCGAAATCGGTCAGAATCAGTATCGGCAGATATGACCCTGCAAATAATCGGAGATCGGATATCAGTCATAATTTCATAATCGTGCACCCCTACTTTATTCCGAACTGAAGTGAATTGAGTTGACTTGACTTGACAAAAGTGAGAATACTGTATGAGAGGGAGGGAGTGAGAGAATTTAAAACTGGAAGGATGAAAACACCTCCTCTCATCTTCTCCCTTCATGTATTCATTATTTATTCATTATTTCAGTTTAAGGTCAGATGAAGCCAGCTGTACGTGCAGGAGGGTGCTAGGTGGTTGTCGTACTGCAGGAGGGTGCTAGGTGGTTGTCGTACTGCAGGGGGGTGCTAGGTGGTTGTCGTACTGCAGGAGGGTGCTAGGTGGTTGTCGTACTGCAGGAGGGTGCTAGGTGGTTGTCGTACTGCAGGAGGGTGCTAGGTGGTTGTCGTACTGCAGGAGGGTGCTAGGTGGTTGTCGTACTGCAGGGGGGTGCTATAGGTGAGGGATGCATACGTTTGTTAGACATACCAACAGTCCTACAGTTATTAGTCCGACAACACTTTCGCTCCCGACATGCGCTGCGGGTTAAAACTAACCCGTGCTGCGGGTTAAACATCACACCTGTCTGTGTGAAGTGAGTGGTGCTCTTATCATCATACATTGATTGATTGATTGATTGATTGATTGATTGATTGACATTGATTGTATTAACAGTTTGCAGAATTACAGTACATTTCAAGCACAACTCAATACAAAAACTGTTAACACTCCCAACGCGGATCGCGTATCAATACGTTATCAATTAATCAAACGTCGGGTGCGGATCACGTATCAATACGTTTCAATCACTTTTTTATAGCATACTTTCATTCATCTTTTTACCCACCCGGACAATGAAGAACCATCGCCCTATCATTGCTGCTTAGTCCCGCTCACGTGATCAGAAAAAAAAACCAAAAAAAAAAAAACCCCTCCACTCCTGAAAACAGGAGGGCGGACCGCTTTACGTGTATAAACCAGTGTAGAATGGCTGCGCCCATGCCGATGTAGCCCGTGTGTGAAAAGAATCATATTTCACCTAACCTCGCCTCACCAGGCTTTCCTCCACCTATTGGCTTTTATACTCGATTCCCCCCTCCCCTCCTGTTTCTCCTGCAGGAGGAGAGCCTTGCGAGACGGGGGTCTCGGAAAAAAACATACGGAACGCTGTTACGCTGCCTAACACATGATCTGCAGATTCTGCACCAGATCGGCAACACACATGGACAGATGCATGTTTACTTCTTCATACTGTAGCGACCAAACGATCCCCGAGCCTACAATACTACGAACTAACAAACGAACCACAGTATCGAGGGGCCGGCATGACAACAGACAGTCTACCGTTGGTGGATCACGTATCGCCATGCAGAGCCGTCATAATCGGAGATCGCTCAGACGTGTGATTGTAACGCTTTTTTATTCATTATAATTGTAGTGATAAGACCGCAATGAACGCGTCGGGGACGTAATCGACCCGGGTGTAATGTATAACGAACTTTTCCGCGACCTAAACCGTGGTGTTGTCATCTGTGGAAGTCATTTTTTCCTTCTCGTCGACATCACAGCCGGGTGACGCTTTTTTCCCCCTCCATCGCCCCCAAGCTGCATGCCCATAGCCTGGCTTGGCCAGCCTCATAGCGGGGATTCACTGAAGATTCTTCCCCGGAGGAAACATCAGTGAACCCTCGCTATGAGTCTGGCCGTGCCAGGCTAGCATGCCCAGGCATGTTCCCCTACACTAGCTTGAAAAACAAAATCAGCTGATGACAACGCGTCTCACCGTTATACTATAGTTCTGAACCGAACGGTGGAATGGGACTTTTTATAGCCGTACGGATCAAGACTTTTGCTGCCCAATGTGCCCATGACCCCCCCCCAATGTTACTGCGATCAAAACAATGAAAGCAGTGAGATAGATTAGGCGAGGCGGCAATCATCATCAAAAAGAAAGCATAGTTATGAAGGTTTATAGTCAGACATTGACAGGCAGATATAACAATAAACACAATAAATATGCTATACATCCTATACATCGAATGAAAGCCCTGAATGTGTACTTTTACGAGGAAAAGAGTAAACATTGATCCCATGTACAGTTTGTCATAAATTGGATACTGGGTGGATGCACATTGCGCCCACCAGATATAACTGCAGAGAAGACATGGACCCGAACTCAATATTCACAAAATAAGGCCTATAGCGACATATAAATACTATATACCGTATGAAACAGAAGACTCTCTGCTTTCATAAGGAAAAAAATTGTACTGTAATAATAAAAATCACACCCCTGTGAAGTGAGCGGTGCAACTGTTCTCTACAGTTGCACCGCGCAACTATAAAGAACAGTTGCACCGCTCACTTCACAGGGGTGTGATTTTTATTATTACAGTAGAAGTTTACAGACCAAACTGTAAATAAAAGGTTTACATGACTTTCTGTCTCAGTCCGTATATAGCGAGCTGTAGTGAATAAGTACAGAACAGTTGCAACGCTCACTTCACAGGGGTGTGATTTTTATTATTACAGTAGAAGTTTACAGACCAAACTGTAAATAAAAGGTTTACATGACTTTCTGCCTCAGTCCGTATATAGCGAGCTGTAGTGAATAAGTAGAGAAGTAGAGTTGCACTGCTCACTTCACAGGGGTGTGATTTTTTTATTATTACAGTACAATTTTTTTCCTTATGAAAGCAGAGAGTCTTCTGTTTCATACGGTATATAGTATTTATATGTCGCTATAGGCCTTATTTTGTGAATATTGAGGAGTTCACGTCCATGTCTTCTCTGAAGTTATCTGGTGGGCACAAGCTGCATTCAATAACCAATTACTGTCTAACTGTAGATGGGATCAATGTTTACTGTTTTCCTCGTAAAAGTACACATTCAGGGCTTTCATTCGGTGTATAGGATGTATAGGATATTTATTGGGTTCAATTTTATATCTGCCTGTCAATGTCTCTGACTTTAAACCATCCATAACTCTGCTCGCTGTTCAAGATAACCACTTCCAGGCAAATGCAGGTGTTGCAAAAAGGTCAATATCTCCAGAATGGAACATGGTAAAATCAAAACGTATTTTTTTAATTGAAGTGGACAAGTTCAGCTTTCTTTTGATGTAGGCGTGTGATTCTCGCTATAAGAGAACATTTTACTGTGGGCCCCCGAACAAGGCCTTTGTGCAATGTTAAACGGCAGCAACATCCAAATAGGCCTGTTGAGATCTTCCAGCAATCAAAGTGTTAACTGTGGACGACACCATACAGCATTACACTTGTTTACAATAGGGTGCACCATTTTCAATTCATCAGAACAATTATAGACGTACAAATATACACTTAGTATATAGCCAAAAACAGGAAATCATCATAAAAGGAGGTAAAAAGGGTAAAAACATATACAGTGAGGTGAAAATATCACGTATATGGTATTTGCCGATATCTCATTTGGCTGACCAGTTAGTTTTCCGTGGTTACTGCGCCTTAGTTTTGTATAGGACAGCATTTACTATTCATAATGGATAGTTGTTATTCTAAAGTGTTAGCCTTTTTTCATGGTTCTTGCCATTTCAATTTCATCAAGGCCTGCCTGCCGGATGGAAACTTTGTCCAAAACTGTTACTTTTCAGAAAATGTAAAATATAGTATCTAATGTGACGTACAGTTGGGTGCCACCGATATTGTCCCTTATTATTTGCCCCATTTAGGCCTGACCTCAAAATTTAAAAAAATCCTTCTAAATCCTCCAGTTTTCTGAAATAAATATTTTCACGATTTTTCAAAAATAGCAGACCTACAAGCTCGTAGCGCGCCACTCGGTGGCGCGCTATTATGCGTGCCTGCTTGTGTGTGTGTGTGTGTGTGTGTGTGTGTGTGTGTGTGTGTGTGTGTGTGTGTGTGTGTGTGTGTGTGTGTGTGTGTGTGTGTGTGTGTGTGTGTGTGTGTGTGTGTGTGTGTGTGTGTGTGTGTGCATGTGAGTTGTGGAGATACAACACTTTTTTTAAATTTAAATGTAGCTTTTATAAGTCACAATTTCCACATTCTTTGGTGTGTTTTTTTTAATACCCACAAGCCAAGGGAGCACACCTGCTCCACATTCAGATGCAGGAGTCAGACAGCGGAAGAGCTAGTATACGTACACTCACGCACTAGTCTGGGCAGTGGTGGAAAGTAGCTAAATACATTTACTTAAGTACTGTACTTAAGTACAATTCTGAGGTATTTGTACTTTACTTGAGTATTTCCATTTACCAATACTTTTATTCTACTCTACTACATCTCAGAGGCAAATATTGTACTTTTACTCCACTACATTTATTTATGAAAACTTGAGTTACTAGTTAATTTGTAGATTATTATTACAAAAACACGAACTACTTAGGCCTGTATATAGGCCTACATTTTGGGCATTTGAAAATAGATTTTTATACATTAGAAAACTTGAAATGGGACATTCTGCATATGAGTATCCTTTTATTTTTTGATACCAATACTTTTGTACTTTTACTCAAGTGCATTTAGAATTCAGAACTTTTACTTGTAGTAGAGTATTTCTAGAGTGCAGTATTGATACGTTTACTTACCACGTACGTAAAACATATGAGTATATTTGTTCCACCACCGCACGGAGGATAGTGTGCATGGAGAGATGTTAACCTGAAGGACAGCCCGTGGCCGTGACCTGGCCTGACCTTGTCGTGTGGTTGCGCCCGTTTTGACAAAAGCACAAATGAGCCTCAGTTCAGTGTGTGGTTTTTGAGTGCTAAGTGAATGTGTCAGTGCCTGCGGCTGTATAGGGCTCTCTCCCTGCGGGCCCAACTCACGGTCACAGTAACACACAATCCACTGGTGGCAGACACCCCGCCCCCAGGGCTCGTCTGTTTGGACGGCTGTACTCTGTGTGTGCGTGCTTTGTTTGCATGGCAGCTGATGCATTGCGTGTGTGTGTGTGATTGCGTGTGTGTGTGTGTGTGTGTGTGTGTGTGTGTGTGTGTGTGTGTGTGTGTGTGTGTGTGTGTGTGTGTGTGTGTGTGTGTGTGTGTGTGTGTGTGTGTGTGTGTGTGTGTGTGTGTGTGTGTGTGTGTGTGTGTGTGTGTGTGTGTGTGTGTGTGTGTGTGAGCTTATATGTGAGTTTCCTGTCTGCTGGAAGTAAAGATGCTTATGTAACTGTAGGTCTGCATGGCAATGTCTGCTCTCGTGTGTGTGTGTGTCTCTATCCCTCGCTTGCTCACTCTCCATGTTTGTGTTTAGTGTGAGGACTGTGTGTGTGTGTGTGTGTGTGTGTCTCCCTCTATCCCTCGCTTGCTCACTCTCCATGTTTGTGTTTAGTGTGAGGACTGTGTGTGTGTGTGTGTGTGTGTGTGTGTGTGTGTGTGTCTCCCTCTATCCCTCGCTTGCTCACTCTCCATGTTTGTGTTTAGTGTGAGGACTGTGTGCTTGTGCTTCATGTGCATGAAGCACATGCAGTGCACATGGGCGTGTGTTTATGCATGCCTGCTTGTGTGTGTGTGTGTGTGTGTGTGTGTGCATGTGAGTTGTGGAGATACAAATAAAGGGAGCGGCACACAACATGTCAGGGTTGACCTGAGGGTTAACTGTGTCTCCACAAGGACTTGATGCACGCACGCACGCACGCACGCACGCACGCACGCACGCACGCACGCACGCACGCACGCACGCACGCACGCACGCACGCACGCACACACACAGATGCAGACTTTGTACTTCCAAGTTCCATGCCGTATTCCAGCCTGAAGGAATCGTTAAGACATCTGCACAATAAAAAACCTCTCAGTCAAAATACCAAAAATACACACACATACTCACGCACGCACACACTCTCTCTGAATGTGTGTGTAGTCTTGACAGGGACAGAGCAGACAAAGAGAGACAGCGATGGGCAGTGTAGCGTCCAGGTGAGACGCTTTTGATTGATTGATTGATTGAATAGTTTATTAGACAGAATGTATAAACAGCAACAGAGTACAGTCAAACACTCAGTCCAAAAGGGATAGCACCAAAAACAACAGTCCCTGCGGTCACACAGCGGCGTCTGGCTCATATCATGTGACGCCTGTCAATCACATGTCAGTGGGACTACTGTCATGTCTTTGTCTGCTGCTGCGTGCTTGTCTGGCTCGGTCCATTCATTCAGTCAATCATGCAAGCATTCTGTCTTCAGGCCTCGCTTATCACTACTTAACAGCAGTGTCGTGCTCAGTAAATGGCAGATCTACAAGCTTACAACGTGTCACGAAGGTGACACGTTGTGAGCTTGTAGATCTGCTATTTACAGCATGCAACACCATGCAGCGTGCAGCTATAAGTATAAATCAGGCTTACCCCCCCACCCCCCTCCCTGTGTCCTTCATCTATATCAGAATCACATCTGTCTTTTCGCTCAGACAATGTGGCCCCCCGTGGATCGATTTAAGACACAAAAGGTTTTTAGAAGAAGGGTTATCTTTCATTTGCCCTTTTTCGTCTACCTCTTTGTCACAATTCTATTTATCTTTTAGTGGATCTGTCTTGTGTTTTGCACAGCTGGGGTGGAATCGTGTTTGGAATTACTTGTTTTTCCTCTCTGTCCTCTATACCAGTTAAGGGCGGGGCTTGCTATCTGGGGGGAAAAATGGCAAACAATAACTGAATACATGATTATATTATGATTAGTCTAAAGTTGGTGTTAGTGTACTTTCTCTGTGATTAAAAATGTTTCTGACATGATTTTAATTGTCCTGATGCTGTAATGTCCCACCCGTCTGGCATGGCAAGCTGCGTGAAATAAACAAACAAATTAGCTTGGATTAAGATCTTGCCCTTGGCCTGATCTTTCCTCCATCCATACTCCTATGGGTGGAGGTGGAGGATGGAGAGAGAGAAAACAGAAAATAAATAATTAGTCACACCAACAGCTTCCTCTCAGTGACTGTGTGTTGTTGCCATTTGTTTACAAGTCTCTCTCGTCTTGTTTTACGAACGGGGCCCGCGCCACGCCGAGATGGGATGAGCTGTCAACATGTCATGCAAGCATCAGCTGAGGCTCGCCATGCTGGAGATTAATGCTCTGGGATCCCTATTAAAGCTCAGAGGAGGGATGGATGGATGGATGGAGTCTCTGGAAGAGAGAGGGAGGATGGGAGGGATGTGTCCAATTAGGGAGGTGCTTTTTAAGAGGCAAAACCAGAATGTTAGTGTGTGTGTGTGTGTGTGTGTGTGTGTGTGTGTGTGTGTGTGTGTGTGTGTGTGTGTGTGTGTGTGTGTGTGTGTGTGTGTGTGTGTGTGTGTGTGTGTGTGTGTGTGTGTGTGTGTGTGTGTGTGTGTGTGTGTGTGTGCGTGCGTGCGTGTTTGCACGTGCGCATGAACTCTACAGCTCTAAAGTGCTGGCAGACAGAGATGTGTCATATGTAATGTATGCTAATCTCTCAAGAACAGATTCTGTGCTACACTACCAAATTCAAAGGAAACAAACAGCAAAGGGTGCTGTTTTTTTTTTTTGCCGATGGGTTCCCAGATTGTATGAATGCCAACCTTATCATTGACTTTGTGACGTGTGTATATATTTGACCCTCCAGATGGAGCGCAGTGAGAAGACGTGTCATTACTGTGGAGTCAGCTACCTCATCCTCCACGAGTTCCACCAACTCCAGACCAGGCTGGCTGCGGCCGAGGCCGAGCTCCAGGGCCAGAGAGAGGCTGCCGGGCGGGAGAAGGCCCAGCGAGAGGCACTGGAGCTGGGCAGGGTGGAGTGGGAGAAGGCCCAGCGAGAGGCACTGGAGCTGGGCAGGGTGGAGTGGGAGAAGGCCCAGCGAGAGGCACTGGAGCTGGGCAGGCTGGAGTGGGAGAAGGCCCTGCGTCTGGAGACGGAGGAGAGAGAGAGACGCCTAGCAGGAGAACTAGAAGAGAGAAACCAGGAGGTGGAAAGAACGCTGAGGTCGGAGCTTGAATGCCGGGAAGCCACGACGGAAGCGCTGGAGAAAGGGCTTGAAGAAAGAGAGAGACTGCTGAGAGGAGAGAGGAGGCAGAGAGAAGGACTGGAGAGGAGGAGTGAGGAGAGAGAGAAAGTGTGGGGTGACGCACTTCAAAAGGCCAATAAAGAATTGGACGATCAGAGAAAATGCCTGCAACAGCTGGAGAGGAGGTGAGAGGTGTGTGTGTGTGTGTGTGTGTGTGTGTGTGTGTGTGTGTGTGTGTGTGTGTGTGTGTGTGTGTGTGTGTGTGTGTGTGTGTGTGTGTGTGTGTGTGTGTGTGTGTGTGTGTGTGTGTGTGTGTGTGTGTGTGTGTGTGTGTGTGTGTGTGTGAGAGAAATCTGAAATGATCTCTAATACCAGGCTTTTATGTCTGCAATTATCCTATATGAGTCATGCTTCTCTCTCTCTCTCACACACACACACAAACATTTGTGGTGTCTCTCTCCCAGGAGTGCATTTATTGTCCTGTCTGCCTGTGTATCTCTTGACGTAAATCCTGCATGATTATATATTTGCTGTCGTCTTCAACACACCAAGGCCATGCAGACGTAATACAGTGTTTAATGGATACGCCTCGTAACCTTGGAAAAATCAACTTGTATGCGTGTCATTTCACAGAGATATGGTATGCTTTTCTTATAACATTTGCAGAGCAGAGCAGACGCAATAGAACGAAATTCCTTTGCACTTTCTCTCCGTGTGACAAAATATTGTGATTCGCACCAGGTTCAATTGGCTTCTGTAAGATATACTTGCCGTTTGCTGTTTGTATTCTTCCTAGTAATGATACCAGTAAGCGTGCACGCATCCGCCTGGGTGAAGGCAGACTGCTGGGCGAGCGCTGGCGCTTTGGCATGGAATTAATTCTGTACTGACCATTATATGGAGCGTGTCTTGTGTGTACAGGGTTTGATGAGGTCAGATCAACATATGGAATGTCAGAACAGGTCAGCTCCATATATGGAGATCTAAGGGTGGCAGCGGGGGCAGTGTCTTTCTTTAGTGTACAGGGTTTAATGGTGTCTGGCCATATATGGAGTGTGTCTTGAGTGTACAGGGTTTGATGAGGTCAGATCAACATATGGAATGTCAGAACAGGTCAGCTCCATATATGGAGATCTAAGGGTGGTAGCGGGGGCAGTGTCTTGAGTGTACAGGGTTTGATGAGGTCAGATGAGGTCAGATCAACATGGAATGAATTCTGTATTGGCCATATATGGAGCCATTGGTGCGTGTCACGAGGCATGGCGGACTGACTGACAGGTTTTTCAGGTTTTCATAGTAAACCTGCGACATACTGCAGTTACCACCTGCTATTTTATTACTCATTTTTGTTCGCTCACTTGCCTCCATTCATCATGTTAATTTGTTATGGCCCTAATTAATAAAATATATGACGTATAAAATAATATATACAATTCTGAGTGACGCCTTGTGAGCTTGTAGATCTGCTATTTACGGCATGCAAAACCATGCAGTACTCAAATGTTTTACTTGGAATACTTACTAGTGGAGTTCAAAATGTACTTGAGTAAAAGAACAAAAGTATTGGCATCAAAATGTACTTACCCAGCGACATTAAGGCCTGATGCAATCCATTGCTTGACACATTTTTTTCTTTAAATGTTGGCCACATACATAATCTATTTGAGGTTTGGGGACTATTCATTAATTCAGCATGAAGACTAAAGCATTGTAAATACATATGCTCAAGCGTGGATCCCTGTAAGTCAGACTCGGAGCTGACGTGAAAACGAGCGGACTCTACGCCCAAAGTCACGGCCAAAAAAAAGATGAATTCCACACGTAACGTAGAAATGCTCGGAAATCACAGGTCACAAACTGCATGGTGAATCTGGCCCATTGTCTGCATTGTCATCCTTCAGCCTGTCATTTGAGTTCCGCTCTATGGAAAGGCTGCTGGCAGGAAGAAGACATGACAACGTTAAAGTCAGCAAATGCAATTGATACAAAACATTTGGTAACCTGATGATTATGGCCATGTGGCCACTTATAGCCGCAGCCTCCATGCTATGAGTGGAATGAATCAATGAGCAAGCCCCTTGCCAGAAGTTACGTAAGAATATCGACCAAACTGATGATCCTAAATATTTCCCATCCTTCCCCGAAGCGCTCTTTAAGTGTTGCCTGGCAACAAATACAAATTCTCACCAGAGAGTCACTAGGTTTTTGAATAGAGTCCTTATAAGGTCATATATGAGGAGGCAGGAAAAGAGTGTGTGTGTGTGTGTGTGTGTGTGTGTGTGTGTGTGTGTGTGTGTGTGTGTGTGTGTGTGTGTGTGTGTGTGTGTGTGTGTGTGTGTGTGTGTGTGTGTGTGTGTGTGTGTGTGTGTGTGTGTGTGTGTGTGCACGGTGTGTAGACTTAGGCGTACTGTAAACAAGGAAGCCGGCGGTTGATGTGTTGTGGCGGTTTCACACTTCCACAAACAACCACAGGCCATCATACTACGCACTGGCCAGACACAACAACTGCATGGCTTGTGTGTGTGTGTGTGTGTGCATGCGTGTGTGCGGCAGAGAGAGAAAGAGGGGGTATAGCTGTAGTCATAACAGGACATAGATGAGAGGAGAAATGCCTGTGTGTCTACGTATATCTGCATACATATAATCCTGGCCGTTCATTGTCTCCACCAGGCCGAAGGCATGGGGACAGAGTATGTTTTGCACTCCGTCCGTGTGTCCGTCCGTCCGTCCTTCCGTCCGTCCGTTACCAGCTAATCTCCGGCACCGTTAACCCGGTCGATGCCAAACTTTGCACACACACTCCCTGGATGCCAACGATGAACCTCTGCCCCACATTTTCCAGAACGGCCTGTTATAGCGCCACCATGAGGCAGCTTTTCAAATTTTTTACCTAAAACTGCACCGATCTGCGTGAAACGTTGCATGCACACTCCCTAGAGGCCAAGGACAAAGCTTTGACCTGCATTTTCCGCATCTGCCTTTTATAGCGCCACCAGGAGGCCGACTTTTGTAAAACACATTTTTTTATATTACTCCTCCAGATTCTGTCCAAATATCTCACAAATCGTTACACAGTATCTCTATGGTCATGTGCTCGAGTCGGATCTGTCCGATATTTCATATTCCATCCTAATTGGCTATAATTGGCTTTCACAGTTTGCAAGATTGCAAAGCCTCAAATCATGAACGCAGCATGCAATTTACGTGAAATCTTTCACACATTTTCTTACTAGGCTGAGGAATATATCCCACCCTTTTCACATTGGCCTGTTATAGCACCACCAACAGGTTGATTTTTGCAAAACACATTTTTGGAACAAAATGCCTCAAATCATCCAATTGCCATCAAAGGCGTATGAAGAAATGGCAATCGGTACACATGATCTCTGTAGTCATGTGATCAAGACGAACGAGTCTGTTGGATTTCTCAGATTATACACTGATTGGCTAAGATCGCCTTCCAAAGTTTTCAGGAGTGGCCCGTTTTGTACAAAATGCTGCACATGTCCTGCTCATCCAGAATTCTATCCTCAGAGATGCTATGAGTGATCTGGCTCTGCATTTCCTCAACAAAATGAAGAAAATTGTTGCAAAAACACATTAAAAAAACCATCCTCCTAAACATTTTGCCAAACATCACACACACTCCTATCCTCCTGGTGGAGACCTGTGCCCGGAAGGGCACTTTTTCTAGTTTAACTCTGAGAGTGTACAAATTAACCCAAAAGGGTCCATTTGTGCACAATCCATTTTGGGTGTATACTATTGTTATAGTTGAAAATGTTGAAAATTATTTTTAAAATACCAGACAATTTTCGGGGCGGCGATGGTCAAGTGGTTAAGGCGCGCAGTGTACTACATTATAGGCTTTGATGCCTGACAGCGTGTCACAGGTTTGATTTCAAGGCCTGCTGACGAATTTGCTGCATGTTACTCCCTGATTCTCTCCCTGTTTCCTGTATCCTCTGTCCCATCGAAATATAGGTAAAAAGCCCCCAAAAAAACAGAAAATATACCAGAAAATTGCAAAACCTTTCCAAATATTTTACCAAAACAAGATTTTCAATGTACAAGCTCACAATTCACTGCATAACAACACATTGTGAGCTTGTAGATCAGCTATATTCGCTATTTTTAACTCAACAAAGTACGTATATAGGGCGCCGCGGTTAGCATATAGTGGTTATATTAACACTCACACATAGTGTACATTACAACATACAGCACATGTACGCACGCACACACACACTTACACACGTGTGAGTGCAAATAAAGCATCCCTCAATAAGAAATGAGGGGAGGTGAAGTTTCCAGTTTGTTTAATTACGCCACCACACAAGTGTTTGTAATCAAAGAGCAGGTGATTTTAATCAGACGACCATCAAAGAGCTGCCTTTTATTGGAAAGGAAATCCTTCCTTCATGAAGGAAGTGAGCGTCTGTTATTAGGCTGCTATGAAGAAGCCCAGGGCCTCCACACTGCCTTGTTGGCATACAGTGTAATAATGTTTTGATGGGGTTTGTTTCCATACACAGATGCACGCTCACACGCAAGCTTGCGCGAGCACACACACACACACACACACACACACACACACACACACACACACACACACACACACACACACACACACACACACACACACACACACACACACACACACACACACACAGAGACAGAGCACTTCGCCTCTTCCATTAGCTCCATTATAGTTTGCCTTGGGCAACAGGACTAGGGAGGGAGGCATAACCAGCCCCCTATGGGGAGTAATAGTCAGAAGGAGTGAGTGCATACTCCGGCAGCGGCAATGAGACGCGGCGCTGCCGGGGGGAGGGGCGGCAGCTGGCGTGGAAGGTGGGTGGATTATGACAGCTCCATTCCGCGGCAGTGTCGGTCCGTTTGGCGGCCGCCGCTCCAGACGTCGGAGAATGCACTCGCTCTCCCTTGTAATAGTTGCATAGCGTGTATGTGTGTGTGTGTGTGTGTGTGTGTGTGTGTGTGTGTGTGTGTGTGTGTGTGTGTGTGTGTGTGTGTGTGTGTGTGTGTGTGTGTGTGTGTGTGTGTGTGTGTGTGTGTGTGTGTGTGTGTGTGTGTGTGTGTGTGTTTATAAGGTTGTGCTGCTATACCTTCCATGTATGCACTTCAGGTTGTACGTATGTAGGAGAGAGACATCTTGCTTGCATTTTCTATGGATGCGAGTGGCATTCCTGTCAACTGAAAATAGTGAAATATAGAAAGCAATTCCACACAAGCCTCTACTGCACTGGGTAGAGGCAACCCGCCCACCAACTGGGATGTAAAAAGTAATCCATTTGGTATCAATGCACAGTGTAGAAATACTCAACTGAAAGTCAGCTATTGAATACATACAGTATTTGAGTAAAAGTATTGGCATTAAAACCAAAAGAACCAAAAGTAAAAGTACTCATTATGCAGAATGTCCGAACAACTAGCTCACAACGCATGCTTGTAGATCGACTATATTCAAATAGATTAAGTATATAGGGCTTAATGGATGTTTTGTAATAATATTAAAAATCTACAAAGTAACTTGTAACTTTAGTTCTCCAATATTGTAGTGGAGTAAAAGTACAATAGTTGCCTTTGAGATGTAGTTTAGTACAAGTAAAAGGATTTTAAATTTCGAAATACATAAAAATGTACAGTACTTGAGTACATGAATGAATTAAACGTAATTACTTTAAGTTTCCACCACTGCCCACCAGCGGCGTATGTGCATCTGCTCTGAAGCAGGACCTTCTGTGACGTTTAGAAAGCTTTGGAACGCAGTAATTATTTACTGACTGTGGACTTTGCATGGGAACATGGGACCTGAGAACACAAAGAGGGATACAATGACAATGCAAAAACAAGTCACTGGCACCCATTCAAATTAGTCTATGCAAAAATGATTAGAAAATGTGGATGTGGAGTGACTTATGTTTATGTCACACTCAGGGGGGGCGGTGGTTCAGGGGTAGAGTGGCTGGATGGCAATCGCAAGGTTTCCAGTTTGAACCCTGGCTCCCCCAGAGTTAGTGTCGAAGTGTCCTTGAGCAACACACTGAACCCCTAATGCTCCTGATGTGCTGGTTGGTGCCTTGCATGGTTTCCGCCGCCATCAGTGTATGAATGCGTGTGTTAATGGGTGAATGTAATGCACAATCTATGTAAAGCGCCTTGGATAAACGTGCTACGTATATAAATGCACCATTTACCATTTACTCTTAGTATGAGTACGATGATGATAAAAACAATACACATTTTGGATGAAATAGATGAGTGGGAGACCTTGCTATGAGTGTGCTTGCCTGCACACTTCCCATATGCTCCTACGCCCCTGCTTTGCTTGCCTTTGCATGCATTCACATTGGCGTATTCGTGTGTGCAGTCACTGCAGACTGGATCACATGGCTGCTTTGTAGTCGGTGCCAATCTCGTGTGTTGGTACTGTGCCGTATATGAGAGGGTCAACCAAGGGTTGGAGTCCAAGGGAGGGTCAATGTATTGCACTGTAATGTACTCTAAGCTGATTATCATAACCTCTCTGTCTCTCTCACACACACACACACACACACACACACACACACACACACACACACACACACACACACACACACACACACACACACACACACACACACACACACACACACACACAAGCCCCAGGGCCAAATGCAGGTCAGAGGGTCAAAGTTGAGGTGCACATAATAGTATGGCAGAGTGATGAGTGTGCCGTTAGCCTGAAGTGACAACAACACATTTTCTCTGACGTTCGCTGTGATCCTCATTCTCGCACGCACGAACGAACGAACGAACGAACACACACACACACACACACACACACACGCACGCACGCACGCACGCACGCGCGCGCGCGCATGCATGCATGCACGCACGGACGGACGCACACACCTGTTTTTAATTGTTGTTTTGCCTGGACTTCCTTCCTTTTTAAAGCACCACTTCAATACTGTATATGTTGTCTAATATTTCCACTTATAACTTCAGGTTGACACATTTGCTCGCTGCCGCCGTCCATTCCTGTCTTCTCTCCAGTCTTTCACATGCACAGAAACCCACTGCTTGCTCACTAACAACCAGGCTGCAATTTAACAGCACTTTGCATCAATTTAACACCATATGACTCACACTTGTGGTAATGGATAGATTAAAAAGGAAGGTAGGGGGAGAAGATATGAATTGGTGGGGGTGGGGGGAAGAGAGAGAGAGAGAGAGAGAGAGCGAGAGAGAGAGAGGCAATGAGGTGAGGAGCGCTGCCGTGCATGACTGGCTGCCCATCAGGAGTGTGACAGTCCTGTCATCTGAGATGCGTTTGTGATAGATGCACACACACACACACACACACACACACACACACACACACACACACACACACACACACACACACACACACACACACACACACACACACACACACACACACACACACACACACAGCTGAGAGAGAGATGGCGTGGACAGTTTGGAGAGCACTTCAGCTCTCGTGTGTACATTTTCCGCGCCGTCATCTGAGTGAATAATAGCTTGTCTGCAGCCATGGTGACACATGGTGTTGCCTTCTTCACGTAAGAGGCATTTTTACACCGAAGGTGCGTGTGTATACATGCGTGTACCGTTTTGTCTTCTTTGTGAAGGGCCAGAAAAGAGGCTACAGTGATTTTATTTCGGATATCTTAATAATAATATTTTTGCAGCTTGTCTGGCAGCATGTCGCCCGGGTTATTACGTGATAGTTCAATGCCAGTCTGTTTACATCAGCTATGATATCAGTACTGTGAAGTCAGGCATGAAGTCAGCACTGAGTGTGTCATACATACTGCAGATAGACCGGCACAGAGTGGGTGAAATAGGCACAAAGTACTTGGAGGCCAGACTATGAGCCATTACTATGAGAGCAGCCAAATCTGAATGGCCTCAGCAGTGTGTGTGTGTGTGTGTGTGTGTGTGTGTGTGTGTGTGTGTGTGTGTGTGTGTGTGTGCGTGTGCGCGTGTGCGTGCGCGGCTGCGCGCGCGCCAATGAGGAAGTCCATTAACACTGCACCCTTCTAGCATTCATTAATGAAATTCCAAGATGGTGGATTTGAATTTTCGGAAAGCGTGGCTTCAAAATGGGTGTTTAGTCTCTTCTTCAATTCTATTTTACAGTCTTTATGTTACGTGGTAGTTAGAGACGCTAGTCTATGATGTCAGCTATGACATCAGTCCTGTGACTTCAGGCATGTCCATATATGGGCGTAATCTGTCTCACAAGCACTCACGCACGGCGTCGCACGCTCACACACAGGCTTTCCCTCCACCGTCGTCTGTCTTTTCATCTTCTCCCCATGTGCCGCTGTGTTATTTGATGCTTGTCTAGTCTGACAGGATAAGTGAAGTGATCATAGTGTGGGTGGCAGAGACACACAGCAACACACCAAACCTGATTGAAACGCCACCTGCCAACTGTGTGTGTGTGTGTGTGTGTGTGTGTGTGTGTGTGTGTGTGTGTGTGTGTGTGTGTGTGTGCGTGTGCGTGCGTGCGTGCGTGCGTGCGTGCGTGTAAAAGTGAAATAATCTGTGTACAAACTCGGTGTGAAATAATTGGTCCAATTGGGTTTCTCTTTACACTCCCATATTTAAATGGGAAGTGAACATTTTGCTGCGTGCGTGCGTGTGTGTGTGCGAGAGCGAGGTGAAGGAGGAGTTCTCACTTAATTTGATCTAAAAGATGTCACTTCCACGACAGGTTGAAACTAGAGCTGGGACTCGATTAAAAATTTTAATCTAATTAATCAGAGGCTTTGTAGTTAATTAATCTCGATTAATCGCATTTTAATCGCATATCATTATTTGACCCGAGAACAGTGAGAAAGCTCAAATGGATTTTGGTATACTAGTGAATCAATGAATAGTGAATACATAAGTTTAAGCAATAAAACATTGTTTTTGTAGTAATAATAGGGGTAATAAATTATAATATCTCAAATTTAATAATTTATATAAAGCTTTTCTGAGTACACAAAAATGCTTTACAAGGGGGACATGATAAATCAAAAACAACTTTATTAGAGGAAAAACACTAAGGAATTAAATATATGAAATAGCTGGGGAAAGTAATATTGAAGGTTTGGATGGTGGGGGCATGTCTCTGAGTGTTTGGGGAATGCATTCCACAGGGTTGGGGGGGGGGGGGGCTTGGTGCAGCAAAGTGACATGACCATAACAAAGCACCTGTTTCTTCCGTGGACATACAGTAACAGCCATTAACAGATTTTACATTTTATTTGGCCATAACCGTTTAGTTAGAAACCATGTCATCTGGTCGGGTCCTTGAATTGCTACTGGTAGTTGGAATAACGTTAGCTCTGATCCATAGTGTTAGAAGGAGGAAAGTAGGCTTTCACATATTTATTTGTGCTAAAAACGAGGGGCTGCACAGCCTGCACTTCCGTGGGTGTGAGGGGAAAGGATCAAATTAAGTACCATAGAACTCCTCCTGAGTCCTAACTACGCTAAGGACCAGAGCTACTGTTGTTGACGTTAGCTTCCAGGCTAGGCTCGGTGCAACATGTTTCGCATCGAGCCGATACTGGAGGCTTGACGAGGTGCGGTCTTCGGTGATATGCGAATTCTTTATTGAATAATTGCACACAACTGTGCTGTAATCCACGCTATCATCGGATAGCCTTTTAAATCCTATTTCCAATCCACGGGGACAAGCAAAGTGATCTCAGCGGCTTCCCCCGGTCTGGTGAACTGTCTGGTGGTGTTATTGTTCCCCCAATGCTGCTGGGGCATACCATTCTAAAGGGGGGTGGTTTCCACTCCCTGTAACAACGGACACTTCACTCGGTGAACTGGGTGGTGCGCCGGTCCATCTGAAAACTGTCCAGTGACAACGTTCCGCGGTGAAAAAAATAGTGCGATTAAAATGCGTTAATTTTTTTAACGCGTTAATTTTTCTGTAGTTAATTAATCTCAATTAACGCGTTAAAGTCCCGGCCCTAGTTGAAACGTATCACACCTGACAACCAGCAGAACTCGGCATGCTCTTCAGATAGCTACAGTATTTATCTCCATGTGACAGACAGAGAGAGCAAAGACTGAGAGTGAGAGGTTGAAAAGCTGAGTTTCTGGGGTTTGAAAGAAGTGAAATAGAGCCATTCATCAGCACACTGCAGGAAGAACAGTGTCATGGTGGGTTAGAGCAGTCATTCTCAACCTTTGGGCTGGGGCCCACTGATAGGCCCTATAGTTCATTGCAAGTGGGCACCTAATCTCTCAAGAACACATTTCGAGCTATGCTACTGAATCTGCCAGCAGGGCCATTCAGAATGTGTATACATTGTTGATAGTGGGAATGAAAACATAGGCGCCACACAGGAAGTGGAGGGCTGAGGGCGGGCCAACCGGGGCAACATCCTGTTATACACATTATATTGAGGCCTGCCTAAACTAAGTCAGTGTATTTATCTTCTAACTAATAACTTTAGTATTTTGGGCGTGCATTTCGGGGCTTCGAAAAATGCCCATGTATGGCGCCGAAATTGGCGCTGTGATTGGCCACTGTGATTGACTAGTACTGTAGGTGCGCCATTCTGTACTGTGATTGGCTAAGCATCTCATAACGGGTGCGCCACATGAGCCAATATAAGTGGCAGAAGGAGAAAGATGTCATCAAACATTTTTTTCTCTAATATGAAGGCAAAAAAAGTGTTATGGTATGGACTAGTTAGTTCTTTAAAACCATAAAAGCCCACCCATCTGACCACTTAACACAGCAGTCGATAGGCTGTCGTGTTAAGTGGGCAGATGGGTGGATACTTTATCGAATAGATTTTCAAGCTGGACACCTGATCCAGAAAAGGGTGAGAACCACTGAGTTTTAATCGCTTTTAATCGGCTTGTGGAGAAACAGTGAGATTAATATGAGACACATACAGTAATAGTAAGACCCAGATTAATATGAGACACATACAGTAATAGTAAGACACAGATTAATATGAGACACATACAGTAATAGTAAGACACAGATTAATATGAGACATACAGTAATAGTAAGACACAGATCAATATGAGACATACAGTAATAGTAAGACACAGATCAATATGAGACACATACAGTAATAGTAAGACACAGATTAATATGAGACATACAGTAATAGTAAGACACAGATCAATATGAGACATACAGTAATAGTAAGACACAGATTAATATGAGACACATACAGTAATAGTAAGACACAGATTAATATGAGACATACAGTAATAGTAAGACACAGATTAATATGAGACATACAGTAATAGTAAGACACAGATCAATATGAGACACATACAGTAATAGTAAGACACAGATTAATATGAGACACATACAGTAATAGTAAGACACAGATTAATATGAGACATACAGTAATAGTAAGACACAGATTAATATGAGACACATACAGTAATAGTAAGACACAGATTAATATGAGACATACAGTAATAGTAAGACACAGATTAATATGAGACACATACAGTAATAGTAAGACACAGATTAATATGAGACATACAGTAATAGTAAGACACAGATTAATATGAGACACATACAGTAATAGTAACACACAGATTAATATGAGACACATACAGTAATAGTAACACACAGATTAATATGAGACACATACAGTAATAGTAACACACAGATTAATATGAGACACATACAGTAATAGTAACACACAGATTAATATGAGACACATACAGTAATAGTAACACACAGATTAATATGAGACACATACAGTAATAGTAACACACAGATTAATATGAGACACATACAGTAATAGTAAGACACAGATATGAGACACATACAGTAATAGTAAGACACAGATTAATATGAGACACATACAGTAATAGTAAGACACAGATATGAGACACATACAGTAATAGTAAGACACAGATTAATATGAGATACATACAGTAATAGTAAGACACAGATATGAGACACATACAGTAATAGTAAGACACAGATTAATATGAGATACATACAGTAATAGTAAGACACAGATATGAGACACATACAGTAATAGTAAGACACAGATTAATATGAGACACATACAGTAATAGTAACACAGATAAATATCAGATACATATAAGTGAGTAACTCAAGACAGGTTGGAACAAAACTTATGCAACGTCCTCCTGATGTTGAAATAAGTGTCTAGTGAATTTATATGCATGGATAATCTGCCTTTGGCTAAAATGGTCACAGTCCCAATCGAAGCGTGTGTGTGTGTGTGTGTGCGTGCGCGTGTGCGTGTGTGTGTGCGCGCATGCATGCGTGCGTGCGTGCGTGTGCATGTGTGTTTGCATAAAAACACTTGGCAGCTATGAAAAATGTATCAAATTAAAACTAGCACCCACACCGACACACACAACACAACACACCTTGGACTGCGTTATAACTGATGATGGCTTGCAGGTGAGAGAGAGGGAGAGGCAGAGATGATGGATGACAACGAGGGAAGCACACTTCACGCCAAATTACATTTGTACTCATAATGGTTAGATCTCCGTGGTTGGTCTCCCTTAGCAACCCACACAAACAATGATACAAATCAACAAACATCCATTTCACCCTCTCCATTTCTCTCTCTCTCTCTCTGGCCCTGTCTGTTTGTGTGTGTGTGTGTGTGTGCATGTGTTGTGCAAATGTATTTTGTGTCTTTCACTAGAGAATCGGTTATGTTCGGTGAGTGACGCAGCCGTACCGTGAAGTATGAATTAGTCTTACAGTTCCCTGCAGCGATGGGGGAGTAAGTTCTTCTTCAAAGCCATTACGTCTGTCTGACCCAGCCCCGACACACACACACACACACACACACACACACACACACACACACACACACACACATGCATAGTCACTGTCGGGTGGAAACCTTGTACAATATGTCTAAAACCATTCCTTTTGAATTATTATTTGAAAAACATTTTAAAAGTGTTGTGAAAATAGCCAATCTACAAGCTCACAACGTGTCGTGGGCTTGTAGATTTTCACTGCTTTTGTGTGACACTCTTGTATGATGAACTAGGGCATTAATTATGAAATATGAAGATACATAAGGTTACTTGTAACTAGATAAAAGGTGTTTTGAATACCGGTACATTTTGAATACCGGTCGTCTACTTGTAACAGTGTATTGAGGTAGCTACTCCGATACTTAAGTAAAATTATTGATTACTTTTTCCACCACTGAAATGTGCAGTTATACAAAGCTTGTCTTGCCTCACCCTGGGCTTTCCAATCATACCACATGTGTGTGACTTCCACAGCCACACCCACTCAACCCAACTCCCTCTACCCGCTATAGTGTGGCCCAGAGATGGATGTTAGTCTGGGTTAAACCCATTCTGGGCGGGAACCCCTTTTGGTGTTTTAACTAAGCATTATGTTATACTTTAGCTATTTTTGAAAAATCGTGAAAATACGGTACAAATCTTTGAATATATATTCTTCAGAAGACTTTTTTTTATTTCGACGTCAGGCCTAAATGGGTTCATTGTGTTGAGGCAGACAGAGCACGTGCACATGAGAGAGAGAGAGAGAGAGAGAGAGAGAGAGAGAGAGAGAGAGAGAGAGAGAGAGAGAGAGAGAGAGAGAGAGAGAGAGAGAGAGAGAGAGAGAGAGAGAGAGAGAGAGAGAGAGATTCATGTTACATGGATGTTTGTCTCTGTGGGTCTGGATGGAGACATGGACCAGAGCATCAGTCTATCTCTGATATCCTCACTGTCAGGTGGAAACCTTGTACGTGCAAAACTGTTGCTTTTCAGGAAATGGAAACAAGATAATCCCTGACGTGATCCAATGGAGTTATTAGTCACAAGCTCTTGTTACTACTTGTCATTGGTCCAGTATTTATAAAGTCGACACTCGACAATGTACACACTGAACCACTTTCACAGGAAACCAAAAATAGCAAATGTAGCATTTGTACAACTTCACAACGCTTTCTCGGCTACAAGTAGAGCATTCATTCATTAATATTCAATGAAAACATTTTGAAAGGTTGAAATTATGGAGACAGCAATGATACATTTTGTGGAAGAATTTCTCTCTCTCTCTCTGTGGTGTGTTTAGTTTTATGGCAGTGAAACTCCTGCTATGTGCTGACCTATTCAACACTACGGCTACAACTATACACTGTGGGGGTCATGACAACAAGATAAACAAACAACAATGTGTGTGTGTGTGTGTGTGTGTGTGTGTGTGTGTGTGTGTGTGTGTGTGTGTGTGTGTGTGTGTGTGTGTGTGTGTGTGTGTGTGTGTGTGTGTGTGTGTGTGTGTGTGTGTGTGTGTGTGTGTGTGTGTGTGTGTGTGTGTTGCGGCGGATGCGGTAAACAGCAGGGAATGAAGATGCACACTTGCAAAACAAATGTACACTCAGACACAGTGTGTGACAGTACATTTTCTATTGACAATAATAAATGCTAGAGCAGCTTAGCAACCGGCAGACTATCTCTCACGCACGCACGCACGCACGCACGCACGCACGCACGCACGCACGCACGCACGCACGCACGCACACACACACACACACACACACACACAGGACAGAGAGAGGAACTACTTTGTGTTTTGAATCTGAATTCAAATCAACGAGCCAGAGGGCAAACACACGTTTTTATATCCTTCCAACTCAATTAACTGCGGTTCATATGATACCACTGCTAATAGTGTGTGTGTGTGTGTGTGTGTGTGTGTGTGTGTGTGTGTGTGTGTGTGTGTGTGTGTGTGTGTGTGTGTGTGTGTGTGTGTGTGTGTGTGTGTGTGTGTGTGTGTGTGTGTGTGTGTGTGTGTGTGTGTGTGTGTGTGTGTGTGTGTGTGTGTGTGTGTGCGCGCGCAACACCTGTCTGTTTGTATGTATTTTGTTTTCATGTTGTCTAGTAACCACGTAGGATACCATAGAGATAACCATAGTCTCCCAAATCTCACACACACGCACGCACGCACAGCAGAACATTCACACACTAACTTGGATGGAGGGCACAGGGTTCCATTCATTCTGCTTGATTTCAAAGGCCTGTGGAGGTAAAAGTTAATCCTCTGTCCCTCATTAGCAGGGAATGCCTACCATTAAATCACTCCTTTCTCTCGGTCTCACCTCCTCTAGTTTCTCCACTGATTCACACTAACCACTCAAGCCACTTCATCCCCAGCATCCATATTCTGGGGGAATGTTTGCCAATTAAAATCACACCCGTGTGAAGTGAGGGGCGCTAATATATTAAAGTCTAACTCATGTTGATTAGGTGATGTAATAGTGATGTGAAACAAACGGTGCCAACACAAACATTAAACACCATTAACAATAAAGAGACAATATGACGTAATGAGGCATATTATGACCTACATTTTTTGAGTGGTGTAAACCACTCCTACAACTGGCTTTTTTGAGTGGTGTAAACCACTCCTACAACTGGCTTTTGTGTGCATAAAAAAATGACCATGGTTGCTATGTTCAAAATAATTTCTGACGTAATTAAATCACACCCGGGTGAACTGGATGACCGTAGCAACCGTGGTCATTTTCTCTGCACAAAAAAAGCCAGTTGTGAAATCACATCCAGGTGTGATTTCATTAGGTCAGATCACAGCTGATCATGCTATATAAAACCTTACACCACTCAGTTCACACGGGTGTGATTTTTTTTTTGTTTACAAAACAAACATTAAACTAAAGACAAACATTAAACCTGTACAGGAGGGGCTAGTGCCCCTCAAAAATAGCCGATCTACAAGCTCGAAGATTGGCTATTTCTGGGGAAGGAATTTGCTTTAGAGAAAGAAATCACACTGTGGCCGCCACACAATTACCTTCTGAACATTCTGACACATTACCATTATATCATCCTCATGGTACTCCATGAGACCTCATGGTACTCCATGAGACATGAATGCAATGGATATGAAATGAAACGGAATTAGTTACGAGTTGTATTTAGATCAGCCTCACGTCATCATTTAGTGCACTTCACAAACATTAAAGTCCATAGACTTGGCTGGCAAATGATTTTTGTTTAAAGAGCTCTAAAGAAACATTAAAAGTCCATAGACCATAGTCCATAGACCACATGGCATAATTTTGGAAAGCCATGCATTGGAGGGGCTAGCGCCTCTCAACAAATAGTAGTCCCAAGTACAGTTTCAGTCTCAGGTCTGTTTTACTAACGTTGCCCTGTGTTTACATAAAACAATACAAATGTGTTTTGCCCATCATTTCCCTCTATGCCAGCAGTCATCAGCCTCATCTGTTTTTTGTTACCCAAAAACATCACCTTTACATCAGATACAGTAGAAGCACTCATGAACCACACATTACCTATACATTAAAGTAGTCCCCCAGGGGTCTATCCTTGGCCCGCTCCTTTTCTCCCCCTCTACACTGAATCTCTCCCCCGACAGGAGCTTATCTGCTATTCACTGAACAGTGGCCTGTTAATGACATGCCCAGAATAGAATAGAGACGATATAGTGGTTAAATATGTGCTGAAACCTGCCAATTAAATGTGTAGCATCGTAGTATGGTAAATTGAGTCAAGCACTATTTAATAGTCCGTTGATGTGAGCCAAGATCACTTACAGTACATGTCAGCATGTCACCACCAACCTGATGGCATCCCCCCCCCCCCCCACACACACACACACAGGTGGATCTACTTGTCACAGGGCAACCCGTGCCCTATATACAAATACACATGAAACAGCTTTCTATAAGGACTAATGTTTTAAACTTGTGTATTGAAATTGTAATCACTGATTTGTTGTCTCTCCTGCATTGCTGGTGGAAATTCCCTTGATTAGGAATGGGCCAAGTGCTGTGCAGGAGAGGGGTGCTTCTTATACTTTGAGTAATTATTTGTCATTTAGGTTTCGTGCTGATTTATACTTGTTTAATTGTATTTGTAACACATTATTGAGAATGTTTAGGTTACTTTTATGCAGGGGTTTATTTATGACAGTATTTATTATTGAAGTATTTGAGAAGAAATGTGCTAATTGAGTCTGTGCCCAGTGGTAGGATCCACTCCTATTTAAAGGAGGCTGCAGTGACAGGCTAGTTAGTTAGATGTGGGCAATAACACAGGTAACATCCCTGAGGGAGAGCTACAGGACCTTGTGTGATCAACAGCCTGAAGAGAGTTCTTATCCAGTTGGGTTTTGTTCATTAGTGTTTGCCCAAGTGTTTTTCATTTTGTGATTTTTCTATTTTTGGCCAGTATTTAGTTTTGCTATTTGAATGTCTTTTGCATTGAAAACTGTACTGGACTTTGGTGGAAGAGTTTTGGGGAAGAAAAATAAAGACCCTTAAACTGCATTTCTGACTGTTCTTGGAGCCTTAGCCATTCAGGCAACTTCACATTACTATTTTACAATTAAAATTGTACTTAAGTACAGTACATGTACTCAGTTACTTTAAGTTTAAACCACTGAATATGGGTCTGTAGAAACCGATGGATGGGTGACATCACAGCTCCCCTCGTCCATTCTTTTTTTACAGTCTCTGGTTTAATGTGGTGGTTGAGGCTGGAAAGTTTTGTATTCATAGTGGAGTATATATCTAGGTCGTCCTCAGACGAGCCCTCCATCGTCTTTTCCAGTCATCCCGGTTCTCCATACATCTGGCCAGTTCTTTGGTACTTTGCGCTCCTGCGTCATTCTTGAGTACATCCACGTGTGTTAGTGTGGGACCTCCTTGGTCTTATGGTGAGGCCAAGGTCCTGCTCTCGTCCATTGATGGCCCTCCTTAACGCGTAGTCCAGGACTATGACGAAGAGGAAGGGGGCTAGGGTGTCCCCTTGCAGTACCCCAGCCAAGATGTTAAACTCCTCACTGTTGCCATCTGGAGTCAACACCTTGGCCCTTGTTCCTGTATACATGGTCTCTATTGCCCGGAGTAAGTTGGGAGGGACACCGTAGGCCTTAAGGATCTTCATCATCGTTCCTCTGTGTATTGAGTCAAATGCCTTTTTGAAGTCGATAAAACACAACACGGCAGTCAGATTGTTCCGTTTAACAACCTCGATGATTCTCCTTAGGGCCAAGATCTGGGCCACGGTAGTTCTCCCTTCTCGAAATCCGTTTTTGTTCTCCCTCAGATGAGGGTCGATGGCATTCCGTATCCGGTTCAGGATCATACGGTTGTAGACCTTTGCGGTGATGCACGTCAGGCTGATGCCTCGGTAGTTGTCTGGCTTCGAGAGGTCCCCAGCCTTAGGCACCGGGATGACAGAGACCTTATGTCAGGCTGCTTGTTGTTTGTTGCAAGGCGAGGTTACAAAACTGTAGGATGAAGTTGTTAAGCCTGCAGTTCTTTACGACCTCTGGGGGTATGCCATCCGGCCCAGCACTTTTGCCCACTCTCAGTGTGGCTTTCGCCCTGGCTACCTCACTGACCGTGATATGCAGTATATGCAGCACAAACTTTATTTTCACCCAGCAAGTCACTTTTTAATATCGCTACTGTGTGTGATAGCCAAAACTAGTATACCATTATACGATTATTTTTATGATGAATGCAGTGCTGCCAAGGATTTCTGCTTTGTTTTTGTTGTTGCATTGCATGCCTGTATCTATTATTTTCTTCCAAATTCGTTTTCTGTGCCCCTCAGGAATACGGCTTGTTTATTTCCAGGTCAGAGACTATAACAACACAGAATATGAGTAAGGGAACATTTTGTGCATAATCCTGAGCTGAACGTTCTCCCTGATGACCACCAATCACATCTTATGGAAATATGACTGTCTGCAAACAAACCTGCTGGGTTGCTGTGCACGAAGAATGATCTACTGCAGTGGTTCACAAACCTTTCAGGTCAAGACCTAAAAGAGAGATTAGATGTTTGGGACACAAACTAGTGAAAATAGCCCATCTTATATCCGTTGAAATATATCGATTGAAAGAAATAAAATACTAATAATCCAAGCCGAGCACCCCTCAGCACCGACTGTGCATAGTGGGTGAATTGCTTATTTAGATCGCTCAACTTTTTTTTTTTTTTTTTTTTTGAGGGGCGCTAGTCCCTCCTATGCCCAGCTGTGTGTGTGTGTGTGTGTGTGTGTGTGTGTGTGTGTGTGTGTGTGTGTGTGTGTGTGTGTGTGTGTGTGTGTGTGTGTGTGTGTGTGTGTGTGTGTGTGTGTGTGTGTGTGTGTGTGTGTGTGTGTGTGTGTGTGTGTGTGTTGTGGTAAGTAAGTAAGTAAGTACATTTTATTTATAAAGCACCTTTCGAAGCAAAGCTACAAGGTGCTGAACAATTGACACAGTAAAAACAATAGAAGCACAGAACACACAGAACATATACAGTTGTGACAATATAAATGAGCAGAACAAAAACAAACAAGGCAGAACAAAGACATACAGTAGGGCTATAAAATGAATCAGGTCAAAGGTACATGGGAGAAATATTTACGGAATAAATGAGTCTTTAGGAGTCTCTTAAAACCGTCAACTGATTTAGCATTTTTCAATGCCAGAGGCAAGGCATTCCATAGGGTAGGAGCTACCACAGCCAAAGCCCGGTCAGCCTTAGTTTTCAGCTTGGACGCGGGTATTTCTAGCAGACCTTTGTTGGAGGACCTGAGAGGTCTGACATTGGTTTTAGGAGTGTGTGTGTGTGTGTGTGTGTGTGTGTGTGTGTGTGTGTGTGTGTGTGTGTGTGTGTGTGTGTGTGTGTGTGTGTGTGTGTGTGTGTGTGTGTGTGTGTGTGTGTGTGTGTGTGTGTGTGTGTGTGTGTGTGTGTGTGTGTGTGTGTGTGTGTGTGTGTTTGTGGTAAGTAAGTAAGTAAGTACATTTTATTTATAAAGCACCTTTCGAAGCAAAGCTACAAGGTGCTGAACAATTGACACAGTAAAAACAATAGAAGCACAGAACACACAGAACATATACAGTTGTGACAATATAAATGAGCAGAACAAAAACAAACAAGGCAGAACAAAGACATACAGTAGGGCTATAAAATGAATCAGGTCAAAGGTACATGGGAGAAATATTTACGGAATAAATGAGTCTTTAGGAGTCTCTTAAAACCGTCAACTGATTTAGCATTTTTCAATGCCAGAGGCAAGGCATTCCATAGGGTAGGAGCTACCACAGCCAAAGCCCGGTCAGCCTTAGTTTTCAGCTTGGACGCGGGTATTTCTAGCAGACCTTTGTTGGAGGACCTGAGAGGTCTGACATTGGTTTTAGGAGTGTGTGTGTGTGTGTGTGTGTGTGTGTGTGTGTGTGTGTGTGTGTGTGTGTGTGTGTGTGTGTGTGTGTGTGTGTGTGTGTGTGTGTGTGTGTGTGTGTGTGTGTGTGTGTGTGTGTGTGTGTGTGTGTGTGTGTGTGTGTGGCCATAGTGATGATTTGATTGGCTGAGCATGGAATGTGAGGATAAAAAGTGAGGACGCCAATAGTGATTGGCTGGAATGTGATAATGTAGGATGATCACATCACTTCACATGATTTTTATTTTATTTGTAGTAGTGTGATGTTGAAAATACGTCCACAGTATGTTGTCACTGTGGGTCTTCCTTGAGCAGGACGCCGTTTAACCCTGCCTACCCGCTAAAAGCCATAGCGCCCTATATACTTTTTAGGTTTTTCACCACTAACAGTGGTTCATATACATATATTGATCATCAGAATTCGGTAAGAAAACAGCTAGTCCGGAATTCTGTGTCTGTGAGTTATTGGACCCATTGGAACACAAGTTCTATTTATCCCCCAATTCATGAAAAGTAACGCTTCTGGACATACGAGACTCCCTCCTGACAATGACGATATGTTTGGAGTGGGTGTGTGTAATGTCATGTTTGTTTATTTCTGCCAGTGTTAATAAGGTTTTCCATGGATGCATGTTTATGTTTATGGTCCTTGTGTTTGTGTGAGTGTTTGTTTGCACGGTGTTAAGTGTGTTTACATGGGTGTGCGTGTGTGTGAGACTGAGTGTTTGATTGTTTTGATGTCTTACACTAGGTCAGCACTTACGTCAGTGTGTGTGTGCGTGCGTGCGTGCGTGCGTGCTTGCGTGCGTGTGGTTTTGTGTATCGTCTGGTGGAAATCTCATAATTCCCAATCTGGGAAAAAAAAATGTATGTATGTGTATGTAAATACAGTGTATGTAAATACAGTGTATGTCCAACACTGTTACTTTTCAGGATTCAAATAAAAAAATAGCAAAACTAGGAGATCTTCAAGCTCAAAACGCGTCTCTTCATGCCGCGTTTCGGGCTAGCAGATTTGATAGTGTGACGCTGCAATGTGACCAATTTAATTTACAAAAAAAAACACAATAAGTCGAATATGGTGATAGGTTTCTGCCCGACAGCAACGATATGCTCCTTCGACCAATTTGATTTACAGTAGGACACATTTGCGTGACTGCTAAGACGAGGCAGGACATTCGCCATACGCCAGGATCATTTTCAGCACTGAATGACGGACGCATTTGAAATTTATGGAAAGCAACATTCTGGCTGGAGAGACTAGCCCCGCCAGCAGTGATGTGCATGTGTTTGTGTGCACATGTGACCTAATGTGCGTGTGGTATCCTGATGAGGCAGCAGTCGATTTGGGCTGCTGGTAGGGGGTGTCCTAATCCAACACGCAGTCACGCACACCCTGGCCTTCAGTTACATTACCTTGTTGTTCCAATGACAGCCACTGACACACAGACACACACACACACACACACACACACACACACACACACACACACATGCCGACGATGCATGCTTTGTTCCCTCTTATCTGGCTTTGGGATGGGTGGGACAGATGGGTGAACAGTGGGGGTCTGGGATGTGATCACTCACAAAGTACAAATTCTCACACACACGCACAGACACACTGATCACACGCTCACTCAGAGTTGGTCAGATAGTGGCAAACACGCATGCTGACAGACTCACGGAATAGCCTAACCCCAGGACTTTCTCACACGCACAGGCGCGCACACACACACACACACACACACACACACACACACACACACACACACACACACACACACACACACACACACACACACACCCAGGGGCTGAGACAGAGTCACGCATAATTATTTACTTAGAAACGCGTTTAGACTCAAGCATGCGCACGCACGCACGCACGCACGCACGCACGCACGCACGCACGCACGCACGCACACACACACACTGCATTTTTCTTTGCATAAACAAGATTAGTGTTTGCAAAGAAGCCAAATTATAAATAAATAGGTAGCCTGACATTTTAATTCAATTCATGCTTGCTTTGATGTGGATAATTCCCCAGCAGGCGAAACAGTCAGGAATAGGTAAAGAAACCGTGTCAAATTGTCGGGCAGAAACCTTGTATGTGCATTATTTCAACTTGTTGTGATTTTTTGTCACTTAATGCCCATGCAGGCAAACAGCCGATGTGCGTCGACATGTTGGAGTTGGCAAACCACGGGGGACGGGATAGGTTATGGGGGACGGGATAGGTTATCACGTGAACCAAAATGAGTGCTCCATCACAGTGGTTGGGGCACCGTTTTTTCTTTCTTTTTTCCTTTGGAATAATAGCGTACAGTACATGCCCCCTCCCTCGTATGGAATGTTCCTGTATGACATGGAGACCACAGCTAGTGTACCACACTAGCATGTCACTGAGTTGTGTACAGTTAGCCTGCTCAACTCTCATACAGTCATGAATGTTTATTTATTTGTTTGTTTATTTGAAAAGGATCCCCATTAGCTGATGCCATGGCAATCAGCTAGTCTTACTGGGATCTACACAATATATCAAATATCAAACCCATTCAATTGCATTAATCCAAATTACATTTACATCAATATCAAATATAAAACAGCACATAGAATATCCATCCGCTACTGTATGTACAGTATACAAGAGGATAGAGACGTAAGGTGCATCAACATAGCTGCAAGTACATGATATTAGACGTTACAGTGCAAGAAAGGTGTTGTGGACGAGTGCAGGAATTGAAGGCAGCACAGTATAGGAGGAGGTGGAGGGTTACAGTACACACAGTACAGTAGATGGACAACAGGACATAAAGCACATTCTGTAGGGGTATAGTTGGGGGTCACTCTGTAGCGACAATACAGACAGGATCACACTGGAGGAGAACATGCAGACTGTAAAGCAGTAGTATAGGCTACTGTATATGCAGTGATTCTCAACCTGTGGGCCGGGGCCCACTGGTGGGCTGTGGGGATATTGCAAGTGGGCCCCCAAACAATTGGCAAAACACTATCATTTTAGTGCGTGCTTGCGTGCTTGCGTGCGTGCGAGCGTGCATGTGTGCGTGTTTAAAACCTTACTAAAATGTGTTTTCACATTATCCCGAAAAGGTTGAGAACCACTGCCACTGTGTATATGGATTCCAACACAGAAGGTACAACAGCTGGGAAATAGACTGCTCCACATGACTGAGTCCTCTCATTTTGTCACATAAAAGACACAGGCTCTACCTGAGCTTAGCTTTGATGCTAATCAGGGAATAACCTTTTCCCTGGCTGCTAAGTGCTAAATCCCCAAAATACGTCACCACCCCCTTTCACTCGTTTTAAAAGCAAACAACATTTGTAGGATTAAACAGGACGTCTAAATGATGGGCCATAGTAAAGAAGGATACCAGCATTTGACTGCAGTCTGTTACTTTCCCCATCTTGACAATAGCATATATTAAATCTAGATGAATAAGATGCACCTCCACATCATTAATTAAATAACTCTATGCACACCTACTCTTGTGGTTGATTATGGCTTACAATTTTTTTTTAGGTCTATGGATGTATCGATGGATGGATGGATGGATGGATGGATGGATGGATGGATGGATGGATCATGGATGGATGGATGGATGGATGGATGGATCATGGATGGATGGATGGATGGATCATGGATGGATGGATGGATGGATGGATGGATGGATGGATGGATGGATGGATAGGCATGCAGGCACGCACGCATGCAAACACGCACGCACGCACGCAAAATACTATACATAAAGAGTAGATCAGCATTTGTGTTGAAGGAGCACACCCATGCACATTAACCTAACTCTATCCAAATCCTAGCTTATTGTTCCTCCCTTGGCTCATGGCTTCATGAATGTGTTCCACTATAGCTTTATATTTTGTTCCCAGGCCGCTATGACTATACCTGGACATTTCCAGGGAAAATCCAGGCAATATGATGACATTCCTCTGAAATGATAGTCCTTAATTAACTTTGTTTTAGAACTATATGTATGTTTTGATTTAAACAGTGAATTCCTCACCAAACTTATGACAGTGTCACGTGGCAAAGAATCGCCAACGTAAGTTTGAAAATGTTTTCAACATATCCGCCTACAATGACACGGCAGAAATAGGGCTGTCATGCCCTACTTCATCATACAAGAGTCAGTGTCACACAAAAGTAGTGAAAATAGCAGATCTACAAGCTCAAAAGACACGTTGGGTGAGCTTGTAAATCGTTTTTTTTTTTAATAAAAAGAATATGCAGTATACAAGGTTTCCACCAGACAGCAGCGATATGTGTTCTATGTAGACAATCTCTATCCCGTCCTGTCTGGCCTGAATGTCCAGTGTGACTGTGTGACACATGCTCTATGGATATCACTATTGAATTGATTGCTCCTGTCTGGAATCAATCAGGCTGAAAGTCAGCAGCTTACTGAAGAGCAACGGTGTGTTCTGTTATGATGCCAGCCCCAGAGCACCAATCATCATCCCTTATAAATCAGCCATTGCTGTCAACAGCCAAGAGCTTCAGAAATACTTCTTAGAATTGCTCAACACTTGTCAAACGTCTAGTCAGCAAAGCCTTGGAATTGTTATAAATGGCGTACGTCGTGTCATTTTTACTCATAGTGGTTCAGTATTACATTTTGCCTTTGATGTGGTGCTGCCATATGCAAATGACAATTCATCCATAAGTAGATATAATAGAAGTCTATATTTGTGCGTCTTTAATTGTTATGATGAATTGAAAATGGAGGACCCTGATGTAAACAAGTCTTTTTCTGTTTTTATCCTCGCAGCAGTTTTTGTATTGACCTGTACTTTCGTTTGAACTGTACCCATTCTACAAACTGTGAATACAATTTTCAATCAATCAGATAAGCTGCACAGTAAACATCCAATGGGTACATCCCCCACTAGCTTGACTCCGGAGAGTCAATCAATCGCACTCTCTTAGAAAGCTGAGGGTGTTTTCCCCTGCGGCCCCTCCCCCTTCTTTCTGTAACTATACCTATTGTTACTGTTGACATTGTTGATGTATCGTATATATTGTATGTCTTGACTTGATTGATGATGAGTTGAGTACATGGCACCACAAATGGAAGCAAGCCCCCAAGGGCTTTTTGTGCTATCCTTTTAGCAGAGCATGTTAACTAGTACTTGTCGTACTGTTGCCAACGTTTTAATAAAGCATTCAATCAATCAAAAAACCTAGTGCGTTAATTAAATTCTGAGAGTATGTCCTGTAAGGTATTGAGTGACATTGGCTTGCGTTGCTACACGGACCTGATGATGCACACTTACTTTGGTTCCTATACTATACCTACAAGCAGCGCCTATAGTAAACACTAAACAGTCAACTTGAACACCTGCTCTCCATCTCATAATATGTGAACATAAGAGTTTACACAGCAGTATATAAATGGTAGGGTCCATTTGGGTTCAGGTTTATGCTCTCGTAGTTAAATTAACACTGGGGATTTTTGTTACGGAGCTATGTGTGTTAGTGGCTGGGTGGGTGCCTGACTGGGTGCCTGGGTGGGTATGAGCATGAAAATAGCATGGTTGTTTTTCACCACCTGTGCGCAACCTAACACACACAACCACACACGCACATATTAACTGTATGATGATTTCGGGTGTGCCAGTACAGTACAGTGACAGTTCAGTACAGTAGGGTACAGTAGAGGGAGCCCCACACGGTAACTCTGTCATTTCTCACGTTCCTGGGGGCCTGGATGTTCTGAGGACCCCCCCGGGGACTCCCCAGGGACCCCCAGAGACACCCACATGGAAACTCTGTCATTTCTCTACCGTTTCGGACGTGGGGTGGCTCGCCGGAACCGGGCCGGCACCCTGGCCGTGATCCTGTGGGTCTGGAACTTCCGGGGACCCCTCGGGGACCCCACACAGAGTTGCACCACTCACTTCACACGGGTGTGATTTTACTACAGTATGTGGAGTGGGGGGAGGGGGGGCTCAGTCTCTTTATATCAATAACCTTGGAGAGTCACTTTAAAATTTCATCTCACTTTATTGCATTGTGTTGGGCCTCCTCATCTTTATCATTAATATTGCATTATCTATAAGCCCAGCCTCCTCCCAGGGGATCTGTGACTCATTGTGTCTGGCTCTAGTCCTCTAATGAGGGAAAATTACTTGAATCTCTTTGCCCTCCATGGTCTCTCTTTTGACCCCTGACTCTCCTGTTGTTTTCCTCCCCCTCTCTCTCTGTGTGTGTGTGTGTGTGTGTGTGTGTGTGTGTGTGTGTGTGTGTGTGTGTGTGTGTGTGTGTGTGTGTGTGTGTGTGTGTGTGTGTGTGTGTGTGTGTGTGTGTGTGTGTGTGTGTGTGTGGTGTGTGTGTGTGTGGGTGTGTGGGCGGGGCATTCGAGCATGGGGCTAAATATGTATTTTTTTACAACATTTTATAGCGATTTCTTTTTTTAATTATTTACTATAATTACATCTGGCCACAAAAGATCACGAGATCTACTGAATGTGTCAAACTGACATATTGAGCCAATGACACACAGTTTGACTTCCCCCCAGTAGGCCTCCTTCATATTCAGTAGATCCTGTAACTGTGTAACATAACAGGATAACAGATTCTTGCAGATAAAGCAGAGGTAAGCCCAATGCATACTACAGCCCAACAGCCAACGTTTTTTCGGTTCAGCAGGGTCCACAATAAAGGCCTGGTTGAAATTCCAAGGAGTTGAAAGTTGACTTATCGTGGCATATATATGTGACTATAATTATTTTAATTTGTACATTACTATACACATATTTTCATGCTGTGCGTGTGTATGTGTTCCAGGGGTGTGTGTGTGCGGCAGCAGCAGGGACTGGGTGTGACACTCTCTCTGCTGCGTACATCTGGCAGTGAGCTCAGCAACGTACGGGGTTTTCTCAGCCATCTGGGAGGAGCTTGGCAGACCTGCAGCACGCAGCTGATGCAGGTGTTCTCAGGTAATGCACGCGCGCGCGCACACACGCACGCATCAATGGGAACAGCATACCATAACAGATAAAGGAGTGATTCTTGCAGATAAAGCAGAGGTAAGCCCAATGCATACTACAGCCCAACAGCCGACGTTTTTTCGGTTCAGCTGGGTCCAGACTACAATTTGACCTCATTCAGAGTTTCGTGTGAGGCGTGATCAGAGCTGTGGTTGGGTGTTTGCATGGTAACTACCCAAAATAGTTTGACTGCTGTGATAGAAGGCCTTTTTAAAATCGGCTTTGGGCCAAGACCGGTACCACCTGGGGTGGCAAATTCTAGTTGTGATTTTTTTTATTTCTATACATCTCTAGATTAGGTTTTTATATGATAGACCTTGCTGACTGGCAGCTTTATAGTATTTTTCACCTCAAAACCCCCTTTTTGGTATATGGCTCTGGCGAAATTGTACATAATTGTACATAAATCGACATGGTAGTCTGAAATTATCCTGACACATAGGGGTAAGTGGCAGAATAGGATTTTGGGGCTTGCTACCATTGTATTTTTAGGACCTACATCATCCCCAGAAACACAACAAATATATACTGTTCGCTTAACAAATAACAACAAAGTCAAAGATGGTCATTTTCCAGCACATTATGGTGAATATCACTGCCTCGCTTGTATATCAAAAACATCCCATGTCCCTAAACTTCAATTTGACCCCAAGATGACCTTTCTATCTTGAAGATTACTCTTTTTGTAGACAAAGGTCTGCACTATACCTCAAATCGGTGAAAATTGTATATTCAGTCAGTATCATTCAGTCAGCATGAATGAGCTATGTTAAAAAGTTGTCCCAGCTAGAATATTTATTCATATTAGTGCTTCCATTATCAAAAATTGATTTTCACTATATCTCTCTAGACCCCTCAGTGAAACTATTCTTAAACACATGTGCCCGTGGCATGCTGGTGTGCAAATCAGTGCCACCATTATAATCACATTTTTACCAAGTACCAATACCAATATTGCATATAACTTTACAAATAAGGTATCTAGACAGATGCTGTTTTTTGTTGGGTTTTTGTCTCCACCAGGCCGAAGGCATGGGGAGAGAGTATGTTTTGCACTCCGTCCGTGTGTGTGTGTGTCCGTCCGTCCGTGTGTGTGTGTGTGTCCGTCCGTCCGTCCTTCCTTCCGTCCGTCTGTGTACAGCTAATCTCCGGCACCGTTAACCCGGCCGATGCCAAACTTTGCACACACACTCCCTGGATGCCAACGATGAACCTCTGCCCCACATTTTCCAGAACGGCCTGTTATAGCGCCACCATGAGGCAGCTTTTCACATGTATTACCTAAAACTGCACCAATCTGCGTGAAACGTTGCATGCACACTCCCTAGAGGCCAAGGACAAACCTTTGACCTGCATTTTCCGCATCTGCCTTTTATAGCGCCACCAGGAGGCCGACTTTTGTAAAACACATTTTTTTATATTACTCCTCCAGATTCTGTCCAAAATTCTCACAAATCGTTACACAGTATCTCTATGGTCATGTGCTCAAGTCGGATCTGTCTGATATTTCATATTCCATCCTAATTGGCTATAATTGGCTTTCACAGTTTGCAAGTTTTGAACAATAGCCTCAAATCATGAACGCAGCATGCAATTTACGTGAAATCTTTCACACATTTTCTTACTAGGCTGAGGAATATATCCCACCCTTTTCACATTGGCCTGTTATAGCGCCACCAACAGGTAGATTTTTGCAAAACACATTTTTGGAACAAAATGCCTCAAATCATCCAATTGCCATCAAAGGCGTATGAAGAAATGGCTACAGAAATACATGATCTCTGTAGTCATGTGATCAAGACGAGTCTGTTGGATTTCTCAGATTGTACACTGATTGGCTAACATTGCCTTCCAAAGTTTTCAGGAGTGGCCCGTTTTGTACAAAATGCTGCACATGTCCTGCTCATCCAGAATTCTATCCTCAGAGATGCTATGAGTGATCTGGCTCTCCTCAACAAAATGAAGAAAATTGTTGCAAAAACAAATAACAAAAAACATCCTCCTAAACATTTTGCCAAACATCACACACACTCCTATCCTCCTGGTGGAGACCTGTGCCCGGAAGGGCACTTTTTCTAGTTTTAAATATATTTTTGGGCTTTTCTGCCTTTATTCATAGATTACAGTGGAGATTGACAGGAAACAAGGGGAGAGAGATGGGGAGAGACACGCAGGAAAGATCATCGGGAACGGGACTTGAACCCGTGATGCTTGCCAGGCCGCTTATGTGCCTAGGTGTCTGGACCGCTGGACCACGGCCCGGGCCCAGATGCTGTGTTTTTAACACTTTCAGTGCCCCCTGCTGTTCATTTGAAATGACCGCAGGGAGCCAGATAGCCAGATATTCCTTATATAGGCGCCATTCTATTACCGTCAATACAGACCAATACAACGAGAGGAGGGGCAAAAACCTTTTCGAGCAGCAGCCGACATGTCTCATGTTTCACCACAAGCAGTAATATGGCTGGCGCGATGCGATCAGAAATTACTGTTTACATCTGAACGCCAGGCGAACGCCGGGGGTTTGGTGTGCATCGTGTTAAGCAAGCTTTATAGCAGTGGTTTTCTTCATTTGTTCTGGAAAATGTTATCCCACGATTTTGAAACCCATTTTTTCACCCAGTGTCAATTATCTAATGTAATCCTGGGCTCTACACTCCCTCTACCAACCCTTATATCAGGGTCCATTATTTATTTGGAAGGAGAAGAACATCCTCACCTCATAACCTTCGACCCCTACCCTGTCTGCCCTCTGCAAGGACTGTTAAATTTAAGTGCCAGGGACGTTAAGACGAGCCCGAAATCACTATGTACTGATTGCCAGGGACGTTAAGACGAGCAAAAAACAAACAAAAAAACATTTTTTTTTTTTATTATTATTTTTTTGAATCCATGTTTTTGAAAATTCCTATATGCTTGTAGGAATATGCTTGTACATATTATATTTGCACGCATGGACCTCGTACCTCCTACCTGATGGCATTAGCCGATACTCAGGGTATAGTACAGGGGAGGGGTCAGACACAATTTTCTTAACCTGCCCTATGGTGGCCTGCTCAAAGATGACCTGGGGGGTGATGGGAGGTGCCATTTTGGCTAATCTAAGGATCTCAGATTTGTACTTTACATTTAGGTTTCCAAACCAACTGGTGATACCATACCTTAGAATTTACTCTATACTAGCTCTGTAGAAGATCAGCATTATGTTTCTACTTACACCAAAAAGTCTGAGCCTCCGGAGAAAATGAAGGCGCTGGTGTATTTTTGCACACATACAGCTCATGTCACAATCAATGTGTACTCCTAGATATTTATAGGAGGTCACCTATAGACCTGGGATCCACTACAATCTCCTCAGTTTTCCTTACATTAACTTGTAAGTGATGTTCATCACACGAGGTTACAAACCTGCCCACTCCAGTTGTATGGCTACTGATGTTACCTTCACTTGTGAGTAAACTAAGGATAACAGTGTCGTCAGAGAACTTGACTACACACTGATTGGACTGTGAGCTGACACAGTCATTTGTGTATAGGGTAAACAAAAGGGAGGAACTAACTGTCCCCTGGGGGGCCCCTGTACTGCTCACTGCCCTATCAGAGAGCGCAAAATTAAATCTCACCTGTTGTGGCCTATTAGATAGAAAGGAGAAGTACCATCTAATCAAAACTGGATTCACCTTAATTTCAGATAACTTACGAAGAAGAATGTCTGGATGGATTGTATTAAAAGTACTGTCCATACTGTACCGTGCTGTACTGTACTACTCATACTGTACTTTACAGTGCTGTACTGTACTGCTCATACTGTACCGTACTGTAAAGTACAGTATGAGTAGTACTGTACAGTACAGTACAGTACTGTACTGTACTGTACTGTACTGTACTGTACTGTACTGTACTGTACTGTACTGTACTGTACTGTACTGTGCCTATTGCTGTCAGAGGTGGATGTTCTGGTGAGATGACAAACTCACTTCTAAATCTAAAGTTGACCTGGCTCGCCTGCATGATACCGCATGATAGCTGTGTCCCATTCAGCTTTGAACTGCTCCACCACCAAATAGGCCACACCCACTTAATTCATCTTAATTCATCTTGAATTGACTTATATTGCCCCTATAAACAATTTAGTATGATTTTGCCGCCTCAGTGGTACCGATATCTGGTCCGGCCAAAGGACTACAGGTCTAAACTAGAAAAAGTGCCCTTCTGGGCACAGGTCTCCACCAGGAGGATAGGATTGTGTGTGATGTTTGGCAAAATGCCAAACATGTAATATAAACATGTTTATTTGTTGTGTGTGTGTGTGTGTGTGTGTGTGTGTGTGTGTGTGTGTGTGTGTGTGTGTGTGTGTGTGTGTGTGTGTGTGTGTGTGTGTGTGTGTGTGTGTGTGTGTGTGTGTGTGTGTGACGCGACGCGACTTGGCCTGTTGTAGCGCCACCATGAGGCTGATTTGAAAACTGTCAAGTGGCATTTCTTCCTCAGACTAGTAGTGGGAATAGGCATGCACAGTTTCACCGCAATCGGACGCTGCGTTGCGGAGTTGTGGCAATTTGTACAAAACGGGCTACTCCTGAAAGCTTTAGAAGCCAATCGTAGCCAATCAGGATGGATAATTATGAGAAATCAAACAAATCACATGATCACATGACTATGGAGAGCATGTGTACCGATTTGCGTGAAATTTGGATAAAATCTGAAGGAGTAATATTAGAAAATGTGTTTTACATATGTCGGCCTCCTGGTGGCGCTATAAAGAGCAGATGTGAAAAATTCCAGGCAAAGGTTTTTCCTTGGCCTCTAGGGAGTGTGCATACATGGTTTTACACAGATCGGTGCAGTTATAGGTAAAAACACAAATTGGCCAGTTATAGCGCCACCATGAGGCTGAGTTGAAAATATTCAAGTGGCATTTCTTCCTCGACCTAGTGGGAATGTGCGTGCAAAACTTCACATAAATCACACCATGTGTTCATGATTTGCAGCATTTTGTTTGAAACGGAGCACTCCTGCGAACTTTGGAAGCCAATCTTAGCCAATCAGGATGGAGTCTGAAAGATCTGAAAGACGCGTTTCGTTGAATGGCTCTAGAGAGACGGTGTACCAATTTGCGTAATGTTTGGACAAAATCTGTAGGTGTACTGTCAAAACATTTGTTTTGCACAAAGCGGCCTCCTGGTGGCGCTATAACAGGCCAATGTGAAAACTTTGGGGCAGAGGTTCACCTCTGGCATTCAGGGAGTGTGTGTGCAGAGTATGGCTGCGATCAAGCCAACGGTGCCAGAGATTAGCTGTTCACAGACGGACACACGGACGGACGGACACACGGACGGACGGACGGACACACGGACGGACGGACTGACGGACGGACGGAGTGCAAAACATACTCTCTCCCCATGCCTTCGGCCTGGTGGAGACAATTATAATTACAACCACCCCTGAAGGGGGAGGTAGGCTACATAATGAAAAAACAAAGAAAATAATATAAAAACTAGAAAAAGTGCCCTTCTGGGCACAGGTCTCCACCAGGAGGATAGGAGTGTGTGTGTGTGATGTTTGGCAAAATGTTTAGGAGCAATATGTGTGTGTGTGTGTGTGTGTGTGTGTGTGTGTGTGTGTGTGTGTGTGTGTGTGTGTGTGTGTGTGTGTGTGTGTGTGTGTGTGTGTGTGTGTGTGTGTGTGTGTGTGTGTGCGTGTGTGTGTGTGTGTGTGTGTGTGTGACGCGGCTTGGCCTGTTGTAGCGCCACCATGAGGCTGATTTTGAAACTGTCAAGTGGCATTTCTTCCAAAGCCTAGTGGGAATATGCATGCACAGTTTCACCACAATCGGATGCTGCGGGTAAAAAGCGGGCTACTCCTGAAAAGTTTAGAAGCCAATCGTAGCCAATGAGGGTGGATTATGAGAAATCAAACAAACCCGTCTTGATCACATGACTATGACGAGCATACACCGATTTGCGTGAAATTTGGATAAAATCTGAAGGAGTAATATTAGAAAATGTGTTTTACATATGTCGGCCTCCTGGTGGCGCTATAAAGAGCAGATGTGAAAAATTCCAGGCAAAGGTTTTTCCTTGGCCTCTAGGGAGTTGGCATACAAAGTTATCCACAGATCTGTGCAGTTAGAGGTAAAAACACTTTTGGGCCAGTTATAGCGCCACCATGAGGCTGAGTTGAAAATGTTCATGTGGCATTTCTTCCTCGGCCTAGTGGGAATGTGCGTGCACAATTTCACGGAAATCACACGATGTGTTCATGATTTGCAGCATTTTGTTTGAAACTGAGCACTCCTGCGAACTTTGGAAGCCAATCTTAGCCAATCAGGATGGAGTCTGAGAAATCTGAAAGACCCGTTTCGTTGAATGGCTCTGTGTACCAATTTGCGTGATGTTTGGACAAAATCTGTAGGTGTACTGTCCAAAAACTTGTTTTGCACAAAGCGGCCTCCTGGTGGCGCTATAACAGGCCGTTCTGGAAAATTTGGGGCAGAGGTTCATCGTTGGCATCCAGGGAGTGTGTGTGCAAAATTTGGCATCGACCGGGTTAACGGTGCCAGAGATTAGCTGTTCACAGACGGAAGGACGGACGGACACACACACGGACACACACACACACACACGGACGGACGGACGGACGGACGGACGGAGTGCAAAACATACTCTCTCCCCATGCCTTCGGCCTGGTGGAGACAAAAAGATGAAAAATAGCCGTTCTACAAGCCTTAACACGTTGTGACTATAGGGCCCACATTAGGTTCTGAGAACCTTATCTGACACCGAGCCATAGTGTATCAAATCCAGAACCCTGTGAAATTTGTTTCATGGAGGGTTGCTAACATTCTCTTATCACAATCAGTGCCGGGATTTCTTTCAAAATAGAAGCTCGGGGTGCTGGGAAGTTTGGCCGCTTTTACTCTGTAAAAAAACGGAGACATATTTTTGCTTGCTTACCTTGGTCTCGTTACGATAAAAATCGCTGAATAATCCCTCACGTTCATATTTTGAACGAGAGGCAGGTCAGAAGTCAGAAATGAAGAGTTAGTATATCCATCTGATCAAAACCACAGAGAGCTCCCTAGATTAGGAGATACGAGGCATTCTTTCTGCAGCGGTAAACAGGGTGAACGGGTCCGCGGATGTGCGAAGAGCAAGGAGTATGGTGGCCTTGCAGGCCAACTAAAAAAAAAAAATCTGAATATTTTTCTCTCGTTTGATATCAATGAAAATGCGCTACGACGTGTGTACACTAATCCAACCGTCGGTTGGATTAGTTATGACGTACCCACACGTTGTACGGTATGAACCAGTTAATAATGGCACCGGCTGGGCGTCGCTTATTTCCAAGAAAAATAAGGAATGCTCAGTGTTATGATTCATGCCAAATACAGCTACGTACTGTAAGTCTGTGTATTGAACTTGAGATACAGTGTACTTCATGAGTTACAGTGCAGCTTGCATTGTGCTTGATAGCGAGATGTTTCTCTGTCGGCATTGTACTGTCTTGATATGTGAGGCATCCTGTTAGGTGGCACCCAT
>NC_136792.1:22903583-22908583 GCF_951216825.1 Electrona antarctica
AGAGAGAGAGAGAGAGAGAATGTCAGGCTGACACTGGTGGATTGCTTTGAGAGTGCAGAGTTGCGGCCACCGTTCCCAGCTTTTCTGTTCTCAAAGACCCTCACAGTTAACGCTGTATGTCAGTACACACACACACACACACACACACACACACACACACACACACACACACACACACACACACACACACACACACACACACACACACATTAAAGCATTTTCAACCACCCACATTTGTAAATCCAGGCTCCTAGCCTGATTTTTCAACCAGCCCGACACCCACACAGCTCAGTGAATGCTCGCCTCGCTCACACACTGCCTTACGGTATTACTGTCATAATGTTATTATATAGTATTGATTATACCAATTATACTGTGGAAAAATGGTATGTCTAAAACTGTTCAAGGACCATGTATTCCAATGGGTCCAATGTAGTTATTATTTAGTCACTGGTTAATATTTTCATTGCTTCAATATTTATAAAAACCCAATATTGTAGGGCAGTCTGGGTAATATAAAGCGTGTGAGTGCAGCCAGAGGCAGACGGAACATGAATGGAAGGACACAGCAGCAGGTAGCAGTCTGTCTGGTGTACAGTAGGCTACTAGACACAGCAGCAGGTACAGTAGCAGTCTGTCTGGTGTACAGTAGGCTACTATAGACACAGCAGCAGGTAGCAGTCTGTCTGGTGTACAGTAGGCTACTAGACACAGCAGCAGGTAGCAGTCTGTCTGGTGTACAGTAGGCTACTAGACACAGCAGCAGGTAGCAGTCTGTCTGGTGTACAGTAGGCTACTATAGACACAGCAGCAGCTACAGTAGCAGTCTGTCTGGTGTACAGTAGGCTACTATAGACACAGCAGCAGGTAGCAGTTTGTCTGGTGTACAGTAGGCTACTATAGACACAGCAGCAGGTAGCAGTTTGTCTGGTGTACAGTAGGCTACTATAGACACAGCAGCAGGTAGCAGTCTGTCTGGTGTACAGTAGGCTACTAGACACAGCAGCAGGTACAGTAGCAGTCTGTCTGGTGTACAGTAGGCTACTATAGACACAGCAGCAGGTAGCAGTCTGTCTGGTGTACAGTAGGCTACTAGACACAGCAGCAGGTAGCAGTCTGTCTGGTGTACAGTAGGCTACTATAGACACAGCAGCAGCTACAGTAGCAGTCTGTCTGGTGTACAGTAGGCTACTATAGACACAGCAGCAGGTAGCAGTTTGTCTGGTGTACAGTAGGCTACTATAGACACAGCAGCAGGTACAGTAGCAGTCTGTCTGGTGTACAGTAGGCTACTAGACACAGCAGCAGGTAGCAGTCTGTCTGGTGTACAGTAGGCTACTATAGACACAGCAGCAGGTAGCAGTTTGTCTGGTGTGCAGTAGGCTACTATAGACACAGCAGCAGGTAGCAGTCTGTCTGGTGTACAGTAGGCTACTATAGACACAGCAGCAGGTAGCAGTTTGTCTGGTGTACAGTAGGCTACTAGACACAGCAGCAGGTACAGTAGCAGTTTGTCTGGTGTACAGTAGGCTACTATAGACACAGCAGCAGGTACAGTAGCAGTCTGTCTGGTGTACAGTAGGCTACTAGACACAGCAGCAGGTACAGTAGCAGTCTGTCTGGTGTACAGTAGGCTACTAGACACAGCAGCAGGTAGCAGTCTGTCTGGTGTACAGTAGGCTACTATAGACACAGCAGCAGGTAGCAGTCTGTCTGGTGTACAGTAGGCTACTAGACACAGCAGCAGGTAGCAGTTTGTCTGGTGTACAGTAGGCTACTATAGACACAGCAGCAGGTACAGTAGCAGTTTGTCTGGTATACAGTAGGCTACTATAGACACAGCAGCAGGTAGCAGTTTGTCTGGTGTACAGTAGGCTACTATAGACACAGCAGCAGGTAGCAGTTTGTCTGGTGTACAGTAGGCTACTATAGACACAGCAGCAGGTAGCACGTAGCAGTTTGTCTGGTGTACAGTAGGCTACTATAGACACAGCAGCAGGTAGCAGTTTGTCTGGTGTACAGTAGGCTACTATAGACACAGCAGCAGGTAGCAGTTTGTCTGGTGTACAGTAGGCTACTATAGACACAGCAGCAGGTAGCAGTCTGTCTGGTGTACAGTAGGCTACTATAGACACAGCAGCAGGTACAGTAGCAGTCTGTCTGGTGTACAGTAGGCTACTATAGACACAGCAGCAGGTAGCAGTCTGTCTGGTGTACAGTAGGCTACTATAGACACAGCAGCAGGTAGCAGTCTGTCTGGTGTACAGTAGGCTACTATAGACACAGCAGCAGGTAGCAGTCTGTCTGGTGTACAGTAGGCTACTATAGACACAGCAGCAGGTAGCAGTTTGTCTGGTGTACAGTAGGCTACTATAGACACAGCAGCAGGTAGCAGTCTGTCTGGTGTACAGTAGGCTACTATAGACACAGCAGCAGGTAGCAGTCTGTCTGGTGTACAGTAGGCTACTATAGACACAGCAGCAGGTAGCAGTTTGTCTGGTGTACAGTAGGCTACTATAGACACAGCAGCAGGTAGCAGTCTGTCTGGTGTACAGTAGGCTACTATAGACACAGCAGCAGGTACAGTAGCAGTTTGTCTGGTGTACAGTAGGCTACTATAGACACAGCAGCAGGTAGCAGTCTGTCTGGTGTACAGTAGGCTACTATAGACACAGCAGCAGGTAGCAGTCTGTCTGGTGTACAGTAGGCTACTATAGACACAGCAGCAGGTAGCAGTCTGTCTGGTGTACAGTAGGCTACTAGACACAGCAGCAGGTAGCAGTTTGTCTGGTGTACAGTAGGCTACTATAGACACAGCAGCAGGTAGCAGTTTGTCTGGTGTACAGTAGGCTACTATAGACACAGCAGCAGGTACAGTAGCAGTTTGTCTGGTATACAGTAGGCTACTATAGACACAGCAGCAGGTACAGTAGCAGTCTGTCTGGTGTACAGTAGGCTACTATAGACACAGCAGCAGGTAGCAGTTTGTCTGGTGTACAGTAGGCTACTATAGACACAGCAGCAGGTAGCAGTCTGTCTGGTGTACAGTAGGCTACTATAGACACAGCAGCAGGTACAGTAGCAGTCTGTCTGGTGTACAGTAGGCTACTATAGACACAGCAGCAGGTAGCAGTCTGTCTGGTGTACAGTAGGCTACTATAGACACAGCAGCAGGTAGCAGTCTGTCTGGTGTACAGTAGGCTACTAGACACAGCAGCAGGTAGCAGTCTGTCTGGTGTACAGTAGGCTACTATAGACACAGCAGCAGGTAGCAGTAGCAGTCTGTCTGGTGTACAGTAGGCTACTATAGACACAGCAGCAGGTAGCAGTTTGTCTGGTGTACAGTAGGCTACTAGACACAGCAGCAGGTAGCAGTCTGTCTGGTGTACAGTAGACTACTATAGACACAGCAGCAGGTAGCAGTCTGTCTGGTGTACAGTAGACTACTATAGACACAGCAGCAGGTAGCAGTCTGTCTGGTGTACAGTAGACTACTATAGACACAGCAGCAGGTAGCAGTCTGTCTGGTGTACAGTAGGCTACTATAGACACAGCAGCAGGTACAGTAGCAGTCTGTCTGGTGTACAGTAGGCTACTAGACACAGCAGCAGGTAGCAGTCTGTCTGGTGTACAGTAGGCTACTAGACACAGCAGCAGGTAGCAGTCTGTCTGGTGTACAGTAGACTACTAGACACAGCAGCAGGTAGCAGTCTGTCTGGTGTACAGTATGCTATAGACACAGCAGCAGGTAGCAGTCTGTCTGGTGTACAGTAGGCTACAAGTAAGACGTGCAAACGCGGGAAGCGAACGCAGCTCGTAAATTGCAATAACAACAATTAGAATGAATTACGTACTTCTTTTTTTTCTTTTTTTTTAACTTTGTTTTTATTTCAAAAAATGAAACATGAACAATGAAACAGAAATGAAACAGAAATGTGAATGCAAGAAAACAAAAACACATAACAAAAACAGAGACTATTACGTACTTTTTTAAAGTTTTTTTTTTATAATTCTCAGTCTGTCTGATGTACTGTACAGTAGAGTAGGCTACAGTAGAGTAGGCTGCTAGACACAGACCACAGCAATGTCTGCTGGACTTGCAATGTAAGGTTTCACGGTTTTCTCAGAAACTCTCTCTCTCATGACTTTTCTTTAACTATACTGATTCAAGCACACAGTTGTTCCTTACTTAGTTAGTTTTCAAATATGATGTGTATACGGTGCCGTTAATATTAACCTTCCGGCAATATTTAAAAAAATATATGCATCATTATCTCTCCTCCTTTTGTTTGAGCAACTCTTGTCTGTCTGTCTGTCTGTCTGTCTGTCTGTCTGTCTGTCTGTCTTAATCCCCTGTTTTGGTGTCAGATTACTGTGTGTTGTAATGATAGAGGAAACTCTCTCTCTCTGTTTTTCTTCTCCCTTAACCTTTTCTTCTCTAGACACATGCCATCAGGTTTCATGCTGTAAATCATGACACATCTTGCCCTAGGCCATCAGCGGAGGGTGACAAACACTGCCAATCGCTGCCTGCTATTGGCTGAGGAGATTTTATGGTGTTTATCGCGTCTCTCTATCTCACCTGTGATTGGTGTGTGTGTGTGTGTGTGTGTGCGTGTGCGTGCGTGCGTGTGCGTGTGCGTGTGCGTGCGTGCGTGCGTGCGTGCGTGTGCGTGTGCGTGCGTGCGTGTGGACAGAGTTGATGGAACAGCTGAAGAATTCCAGCTTGGTGTTGCAGAAACAAAGAGCAGAGAAAGATCACCTGGCACAACTACTGATGTAAGTATCTATGCCACAGGTTTTACAATTGAAATGGATAGTCGTGGAAATAGTTGAACGTGTACCTGATTGTAGCGCGATGCAACACAGCTTTTTCTTTTGCTCTTTAAACTACTGAAACCCCGGCATCCGTACAGTGGGGAAAGCTTTCACTAAACATTGCAGATTAAGCCTGTTGGCCATTTTCAGCTAAAGCTTTTCCCACAATAACAGAACACTGA
>NC_136792.1:22913583-22938583 GCF_951216825.1 Electrona antarctica
CTGTATGCTCATGGACGGTCTTCTGTATGCTCATGGACGGTCTTCTGTATGCTCATGGTCTTCTGTATGCTCATGGTCTTCTGTATGCTCATGGCGTTGCATCTCCTTTTGATGTTGTAAGCAGACGATAAACGCTTACAGTATGTAAACCCTGTTGAGTTGTCTTAATTCCTTTTTACTATTTTGTCCTCGGTTGCAGTTGCCAAACTACACACCAAAAGGAGGGAGGCTTTTCCTGTCTTAAATGTTGTTGCTGTCTGATTATGACAGTGTAAAGGACTACTTGACCTGGCCGTGTGCCGATAAAACATTAATTGATTCACTCATGTGCGCTCCTCTCTTCTTCACTCCCTCATTTCCTCTGCCATGCTCTCTCTGGCTCTCTTTCGCCCTTCCTTTGTAGTGGTTTGACCCCCTTTGTTATCTATTTGTCGCTCTGTCTGTACACAGTACGTCACTCAGTCATTCATCTGTCATTCGTTTTATTTGGTTGGATACTTATAGACTTGATACTGTGTGTGTGTGTGTGTGTGTGTGTGTGTGTGTGTGTGTGTGTGTGTGTGTGTGTGTGTGTGTGTGTGTGTGTGTGTGTGTGTGTGTGTGTGTGTGTGTGTGTGTGTGTGTGTGTGTGTGTGTGTGTGTGTGTGTGTGCTTGTGCTTGAGAATCTTGGTATAAACAGCTTTGTTCAGTTACAGTTGCAACCAACAAGTCAACAAGCAGGAAGGGCACACAAAGCTGATTAGTATAAACTAAGGCAAACTGAACCCAATTGTGAAATGGACCAAACGTAATAAAAGACAGGCAGTGAAACTGGTTGTTAACTTGTTCCAGATGGTATGTCTGGGTGCATATGCTCACCTTGTCTTTATATCTATTTATGTATAGCTTTTATTCTAGTCCATCTGGTCCATGATGCTTGCAACCCAGCACACACTCCCAGCATCTCTGTCTTATTGTGGGAAAAGTGTACGCATCTGTTACTGTGTGTCCGTGTGTGTGCATGTGTGTCCGTGTGTGTGCATGTGTGTTCAGTCAGCCAGGTCATAGTGTTCTGCCTCCTGTCAGTCTCACTCTGTGATATCTTTGATTTTCTGAAGACAAAAAAAAGTTAGCGGCGTGTTTGTGTGTCAGATGAGTTCCCATGACAACCGCTAAACCTTTGACCCCGCCTCCATCAAACATCGCTGTTCCACACCTGTTGTGTTTCCATGGCTCTATCCCCGTTGCTGTGGAAACACACACACACACACGCACGCACGCACGCACGCACGCACGCACGCACGCACGCACGCACGCACGCACGCACGCACGCACGCACGCACGCACGCACGCACACACACACACACACACACACACACACACACACACACACACACACACACACACACACACACACACACACACACACACACACACACACACACACACACACACACACACACCAGCAGTCGTTTAAGTAGCAAGAGCACCTTAGGAATCTGTCTGAGCGTGCAATTTGATCAGCACACTGTTTATTTTCTCATGACCACACACACACACACGCATGCGCGCAAGCACACACAGTCGCTCCGAGACAACATACATATGCATACAGAAAACTCACATGGCCTCGGACACACACATCCTCTCTGATCTTCCAGATATAATTAACTATTCTCTCTATTTTTATAACTTGTACATCTGGATATTCCTGTATTGTGTGTGTGCGTGTGCGTGTGCGTGTGCGTGTGCGTGGTTAGGCTTGCAGTGTAAGAGCATCACCTATTTGGGGAGAAAAAAAAGTTTCCCTCTGTATGTCTGTATCTACTAGACGTTGTAGTGCTTAAGGAATCTGTGTGTGCAAAAACAAACGTTGATTCATCAACCTGTGCACAAGGGTTGGGTTGTAACTGGACAGAAGATGTATCACCGCTGGCTTCATCCCTATGCATTATACGATACAACGGTAGGGGAGCTGACTATTGATCTTAACCGATTTACTCTACAGAAGTGTCCATTGTCGTCTTCTTCTTCTTCTAAGAAGAAGGCATCACCGACAATGGAATGAACGGGTGGTACACCTAATCTTGAACTTTTTTCGAGAGTCAGTAAAATATCTGATTGATTGATTGATTTGATTGATTGATTGATTGATTGATTGATGGATTGATTGGATTGATTGATTGATTGATTATCGTGTTTCAGGTCAAAAGATTGACAGACATTTTTGACAATTTATGATGTTAGATTAACACACGTACAGTATGGTCATGTGATCTGGATTAGGACAGAAGATATTCTGGGGTGAGCTGATAGCTGAGTGGTTACAGGACACGTACCACATGGGCTCTGATGCCTGACAGCAAACTGGGGATTAATCCCTGGCCGCAGCTGAACCATTTGCTGAATGTCACTTCCCTTCTCTCTCCACTGTAAAAAAAAAGAAAGAAAATCTGGTCTCGACATGGTCTCGCCTAACTTCCCTCACCCAGTGTGAATTCGGTCACGCCCCTCCTCAGTCTTAGTCTTGACTTTGACTCCCTTTACACAGACCCAAATACAACCCTACACTGAAAAGACTGATCAATATTGCATCCTTGGCAGTTAAGCACTGGATTTGATGTGACGTAATATCACATCATTGGCAACGTGTTAACGCAGTCACCGCCGACAAACGTAAACCTACGTCATGTGGTCTTTTCAGTGTAGTTGCGGAGCATGGGCGACTCAAACTTCTTCCTGATAATTAGTTCAGTGCAACCACAAAGGCCTCCGTAGTGGTTGCAATGAACACATTATTCGACCCAATGTGGTTGCCTTCACATTCTCGGACAGGGTGTAGATTGTCTTTGCCGCCCCACGTGCATGGCGTCTCTCTCAAGGCAAGTGTCAGCAGAGCGGGAAGAGGACCTGTTCGGCAAAGGACAGCACTCCGTTGTTCTCTGTGTTGCCTGGCTCACTGAGAGCCTTGTTCAGCTTCACATTCTCATTTTTGTCATGTCAATCTTTGACTCTTCAGAGGAAGAGCTCATCTTCGAGCCCATCTGTTTTGGCACTATGGGGTTCATTATCGGATGGACGGCTGTACTCACTTGTCATAACCCAGGAATGGTAAGTACTTCTATACGAGTAAAAATAAGTGAAAATATTCCTCTTGGAGAGCTCCAAACTGAGCATCCACCTTCAACTACCCATCCAGAGAGCCTGTCGTCCAAAGTCTCAAGGCCGTTCAGCAGGGGATGCTGCACCTGTACAGTACCTTCTTGGCCAGCTCAGCTCCAGCCAGCCTTCCTAGCATCATGCACAAGACGGTCACATTACGATGCCCAGTCCTTGACCACATCTGCCCATTCTTTCCTCTCCTCCTTCCCTATCTTCTGGATCTCCTCCCAGGCCTTCTGGAGGTGTCCTCCTGGCGTTTGTTCTTTTCTTTTCTCCATGTAGGAGTAAATGAACATAAGTAGTGCTGCTCCTGCCACACCAACCATGACACCAACAGCAAATTCTCTACGTCTACGCATAAACATTGTGAAATTAAGTTTACGGCCAAAGCTGTAATTCCACAAAATGAATGTGTGAGTTCACAGCTGATGCAGTCATTTACATACGCATAGTACTTGGAGGTGGTGTTTACTCTTGTCATCATGATGAGGTCATGATGGGTCATCCATGTCCAAATATAGAGTTCCATGTCAGCCATACCAACATATTGAGTTCAAGCTGCAATAAGACTCAGTACTATGACGTCATATTGATGACATCAGTACTATGACGTCATATTGATGACATCAAGGTACTCCATATACAGGGATAAGGAAAGGCGTTATGACTGCACAATGCTGTAATTAATAGATAGATTCTGGACTCCTGCTGACTTCATTATCTCTTAATATAATAGTGAATTATTTTAGTTTTGATGCTGTGTGGTATTTAATAGACATCGCCTTCTCTGGTGGGCTACCTGATTTGTCCGTAAAATAGTTTTCTATTGGAGTAAATCATTGTAACTTCTGTCTTTGTATTTTTTATATTTGTTAATGATACCATTAAGGGGATTCAGAATTTAGACAGAATCTGATATTATATAATGAGATATGTTATATTGTTGTTACTTTACTAGGGCGCGTTCAGAAATACAGCACCGGAGCACACTCGCCTATTAGTTTGCATTGCACAGTGCGCTCACCCCTCCCTTGTCTTTACAGTCGCGCAGATTTATCCTAATATAAGTAGAAATCATCTAAGCATATAATAGCTTGCTGCTTAGCAGAAATGGAAATAAAAATATAAGCTCTAAAGATATTTTTAAATATATTTTCGTGAATGGCAATGCCAGCTTCCTTTCTCTGATTTTGGGAGGTGTAGTTCCAGACACCGTCTAGCATTCGGAGATTGTGGAATAGTTGTTTGGCTAGGCGAGACTATTACTTTACAGAATAAAAAAATTACCTACTGTACTGTAGAGCTGAAAAGGCAATGGCCTTTTGTATATTTTAAGTATTTTAAGTGTTTTAAGTGGCCATAGCCATGGCCACTTAAAATGGGTCCCAATGCACTGCATTTTGAAAATCAGACCGACGGAAGTGAGTGGTGCTGTTGGGGGGTCTGACGATTGGTTGTCAGACTATTGGTTGTCTGACTATTGGTTGTCTGAGTATTGGCTGTCGGACTATTGGTTGTCTGAGTATTGGCTGTCGGACTATTGGTTGTCTGAGTATTGGCTGTCGGACTATTGGTTGTCTGAGTATTGGCTGTCGGACAATTGGTTGTCGGACTGACTATTGGTTGTCTGAGTATTTGGCTGTCGGACTATTGGTTGTCGGACTATTGGGGGTGTGAGTATTGGCTGCCTCTCCTCAGTTAGAATGTCTAGCTGGTGAAGTATCCATGGTCCAAACGCGCAATATGGATTCATATTAGCACCTCTGCTATTCTTAATTGATAAATTGCGTCTGACGTGCCATAGGAAGCGAGGTCATGGTAAATCAGTCACATAACTGGGGCCAGCTGCGCTTATTAAATTTGAGCGCTTAGTAAAGGTTTAGCATGCAAGTAGATAACGGCCCGATATCTCTATTCAGTAATGGACAGGTTTTGAGGTCTGAGCTCACATGCTATTTATCCTGCGACACAATGCTGATCATGAAAATGAACAGCTCAAGGTGTCCTTGAAGCTCAAGGGCAAATGGACAGTGGATGAGGGAGGGAGGGAGGGAGGAGGGAGGGAGGGGGGGAGGGAGGGAAGGACATTCGCTTTCACCACCCTTTAACTGTACACTATTATTCTCCAACACTGTTGTGTCGACAAGGTCTTTCTTTCTCTCTCTCAAGCACACATGCATGCATGCATGCAAGCATGCATGCGCACGCACGCACGCACGCACGCACGCACGCACGCACGCACGCACGCACGCACGCACGCACGCACGCACGCACGCACGCACGCACGCACGCACGCACACACACACACACACACACACACACACACACACACACACACACAGTCATGGAATCCATAACATAGGCAGTAAGATAGACTAATAGATAGATAGATTAATGGAGAACTTCCGTATGGTGTCCGTTCCAACATTCAGATGACTGTAACAGATACAGTATTATGTAATGCTTGCATGAGGGGTGTCTAAAGCACGCAAGATTAGTCATTTGGCGACGACAAAATATGTAGACGAACAGAAATCCTCCCTGTGACGCAGAAAGGATGAATAGGATTTACTTAAAATTGGAAAATGTCACCTGACTCCAACTGTGAGGGCGTTCCATATGGACCCGTGCTAGTCTGTAACCCTGAGTGTATAAACGGGTCCATTTGGCTCTCAGAGTTATGGGGAGTCCTTGAAATGAAATGGTTTGAGAACGACTGGTCTAGGACTAATGCAGTGGTCCAAATTAACCTTTTCAGATGAGACTCAAAATATGCTTTATTTTTTATTTTTTTTGGAGGGCTAATGAAAGTTACAGGTATGGCGTGTGTGATATGAAGTGTGAGATTACCATAATGACAGTAATCCTCATATTCCATCATATTCAAGAGCTTTTGGAGAGAAATGAGACAGACTCCAGTCACTTTAGACTATAGAGCACTGCAAAGGGCAGGTGTGTGTGTGTGTGTGTGTGTGTGTGTGTGTGTGTGTGTGTGTGTGTGTGTGTGTGTGTGTGTGTGTGTGTGTGTGTGTGTGTGTGTGTGTGTGTGCGTGTGCGTGTGTGCGTGCGCGTGTGTGTGGACCTCTCCTGTTTCTTCTTGTATGCATGTACAAATATATTATATGCAGCTAATCTCTTGGTTACACAAACAGTAGTTCTCGTGAAGAAATGTTTTGTTCATTGGATTGCTAAGATTAGAGAGATGTAGAGACGCCTGTACTGTAAACTGCCCACGGCCTTTCATTGCATACATAGTTCACCTATGAACTGATACACAAGGATAGTGTTGGTGCAAGAGATTCATAATTCATAATCAAGTATTGTATATACACTGTGTCTGTATAGGAAATGAAATTGAAATTCATTAAAGGGTAAGACTACTTTTTTAGAGGTTTGGCTTGTTTTCTTACCTTATTATGGGCAAACTAATCCATTCCATTGAGTTATTTTGCTCCATTGTGTTGTTTATTAGCAATTTAAGAAATAAAAACAGTCGCTCATTGACTTCCATTGTAACGGAGGAAACTATTTTAGCACATAAACGAATGCAACAAAAGCTGATTCTGACAGTTTAGGACATCAGGAAAACTCATGCGGTTTTATTTTTAATAAAAAATGTCACTTTTGTCTTATTTTGACTAATTTGCCTATGCCGACCGAATCACTGCTGTTCGCATTGAGTAAAAAACGATCTGATTGGAATCAAAACTGTACACCCACTTCTGAAGCGTATTATTGGAATGCTGTTGAGCCACGACGGGGATGTAAACAAATGGATTTGATGTCGTGCGCTTGTCGCTAAAAACATACACAATGGACGTGTTTGAGGGAGACACTTAGAAGACGTGTCTGTGTCTGGGACTGCTCGTCTGCGAGGCTACAGCTGGGTGCAGCTGCCTCAAACAGTGAAATAACTCATGGAATGGACTAGTTTGCCCATAATAAGGTAACAACTCAAACCTCTAAAAAAGTGGTCATACCCTTTAAAAGAGTATCAAATGTACTTAGGCTATTGCCAATGATTGATGCATGTACAAATCCTATACCGGTATATTTGTTTCAGCAGATCTCTTAGTTACGCCAACATTGCTCTCATGAAGCAGTTAAGCGTCATACTGTATGTTACGGCAATCTGACGTTTGATTCCCACTTCAGCTGCAGTTGAAGAGTGATGTAAATGATACAAGGCTGAGACTGGGGAGATTGACGGAACAAAATGGAAATTGACATCGTCTCCTATTCCCACATGAAGGCAATATGGAACATTGCCAGTGGATTAACAGCTTTACAGTGTGTCCAAGTAGCAAAGGGGCTATACACTACACTAGACAGACATGAATGGCGTGCACTGCATATGCATCTACGGTATGTGAAATTTGATCAATGGCAACACATTATTTGCTCATGTCTCAGCCACATCAACCCGATGTATATAATGTTATTATAAATTAATCAGTACTCATTGGCTCAAGGCCAGTGGGTCTCAAAGTGGGGCCCAGGGACCCTCAGGGTTCGTTTAGGTGGCTCTGAATGGTCCCTTTACAGGTCTGTAACTCTGAGAGTGCACAAATGGAACCCATTTGGTTCCATTTGTGCACTCTCAGAGTTATGGGAGTCCTTGACACTAAAAGGTTTGAGAGCCAGTGGTCTAATAAACTAGGCTGAAACATTTCAAGACTCACTCAGCCTAGCAGCGTGTCATAGTATGTGTGGACCCCTCCTGTTTCTCCTACCGTTGCTTGCCTTGCACCAGCGCGCCGATGCTCGCTCTCTGTCATTGTCCATTCTGTTCCTTCTTGGCCAACACTGTCCTCTGGCTCTGGTACTCTTGCATTTGCACTTCAATTTATTTATCAACAAGATGCAGACAAGGCCTAAACAAAAACACGGAGCGGAGCCGTGGAACAGGGACAAACCCCAAACAGTCCTTTCCGTCTCATAACCCACTACTCTCTCCTCTCCTCTTGGGCATCTGGGTCCAATTCTTATTTAAACATTGAATAATCTTCCCCTCAGATCAGGGACGGATTAACCCCACAAGGGCCCCTGGGCCGGTACATTTTTTGGGGCCCCCCTAGCGCACGTGCGCGCATAATTATCGAGGCTTTTTGTGTTTTTATCATTTTTCCCCCCTAAATTTAACAAAATCAATGGCCAATGAAGGTCCCCAGGAGCTTTTTTCAGGGCCTCAAACCCATTACAGGGCTTTACATTTTCCCAGAAGGGCCCCTGAGAGCCAAGGGCCCCTGGGCCACGGCCCCATTGGCCCAATGGCTAATTTGGCCCTGCCTCAGATAGCCCACATTACCCAGTCTGACGTTAATCTATCCACCCAATGGGAATTCGATTTGACCGTGACATTATCTCCCTTAATCAATAGCGGTGTTGGATTAGATGGTCACACTCAGGTACTGTAGGATAGAGACTGGAGTCTGAATACAGCAGCATGAGTCATGATCTGAGCTTCATCAGTAGACTGAACACGACCACCGTCCAACACGTCAGACATACACGCACGCATGCACATCACACGCACTCACTTCACATGCACTTCTCACGCACGCACGCACGCACGCACGCACAGACACACAGACGGACGGACTCACATGTGCACACAAACATATGCGCCAGGCCAGGATAAAGGCAGGGATCACGGATCAGAGGAGAAAGATAGAGAGAGATGAAAGAGGACGGTTGCGAGGAAAGAGGGTAGAGATAAAAGAAAAGATGATTGAATGAACGAAGGCCAAGTTGTGTGATAGCAATATCTGTATAACAGTAGAGAGAATAAGAAAGAGAAGCGAAGGGACAAAGAATGTATGTGATTGATGTGAGACAGCTTGTTTCCTTAAGGCTGACCCTTATGGGTCCATTTTGACACTTGGAGTTGAATTAACAGTTACATTTGATCATGTTCCTTGCCTTTGGCTTGACTTGTCTACCTGACTTGGCAGCTGTCACACGCACGCATGCACACTCACTCTCAATGATGATTCTCTGTCTCCCGAGCTGTCTCTTACTCAACTTATAACGCTACCTCATTCGCCTATTTATTACTTACTCCCTTTGTCACTCTCTCCCCCCCCCCCCCCCCTCCCCCCCCCCCCCTCTCTCTCTCTCTCCCCCCCTCCCCCCCTCTCTCTCTCTCTCTCTCTCTCTCTCTCTCTCTCTCTCTCTCTCTCTCTCTCTCTCCCAAGGTTACTCTAACCTTCTGTGTGATTGTAGCGTGTCAACCAGCTGTCAGTGCAATCTCGTCTGCATACGAGAATAATCAGCAATCACAAGTACTTAACCGTAATGGAAGGATGGGACACGGAGAGAGAGATATGCAGATACATACTGAAATACCTACCTGCCTACCTCTCTCTTTGAACATTACATAATGACCATCATATTATTATTACTATTGTTGTTATTATTGTTATTATTATTGTTATTAGTATTAGTATTAGTATTATTATACTATCCTTACCTGTTCGAATATATGATTATGAACATCAAATGATGTACAGTGTGGGTAATGCGATTTAATAGATCATTGATGTATGTACAGTATTTTGAGGTGTAATCAGTCTGGTCTCAGAGGCACTTGCCAGTTGGGCAAGTAGTACACTAGTACAGGAAAGGTGCAATTCTGGGGAAATTGCAAAGTGTGGTTGGCTCGATCACCTTCGGAAATATAGGCCCCTCGCACTGATTTTGCTAGCCAATTCCACTGTCAAGTCATCCCTGTGATCATATCATCATCATCATCATCATACTATAATCATCATCATCAGCATCATCATCATCATACTATAATTCTGACAATGTCTGTCTGTCTGAATGTCTGTCTGAATGTGTGTCACTGTGACTGCCGTAGCTCCTCACTGCTTGCACCAATTTTCCCACTTTTCACACAGGCATTGACCATAATAATATGGAGGTCTTAATGAAGCCCTTTTTCCAATTTAACAAATTGGAAAAATTTGCCACAGGGCGCCGTACCCCCCGCGGCCACGACAAGTATTTCACAACGGGTAAGGGCTAGTGTAAGTAATTAGGAGGGGATTTATCCCTCAAAAATCATGATTTTGCAACAAACGTTTAATTTTTTTGCATATCGTTGCTGTCGGGAGGAAACCTCCTAACTCTTTTTTTTTTAGGTTTTTGATTTTTTTTTGCAAACACAACAACATAGAAATAGACAATTTAGACAAAAGGTATTGTTACGGACCAATTAGTCTAGGGGTAAAGGTATGCATAACTTATACAATGGACAGGAAACCCACTGCAAATTCAAATATGCTTTTAAAAGTTACAGAGTTACAAAAGTGTTGTTTGACATATGAAACATGACAATATGACAATATGACACCACAGTAAAATCGTTAGTGTTAATTAACCGTGGGTGGCCTAAGTGATATATATATATATATATATATATATATATATATATATATATATATTTGTTAACCCCAGAAGACTAAACCCGGGTGATTTTCACCCGGACAATTATATTTTTGTAATTTTCATAATGTTGCTGATTGATCCCTGAGGTGGGTGTGGGTCCTTGGGTAGCTTCATGATGCTCAATGACATCATAGAAGGTTCAGTGATAGAGAAGAATCCCATACACATGCACAATGGGCTTTTACTGGACCATGTCCAAGGAATGGTTCCCAGCTCCATTATTCATTTAGGAATATTTTTTTGACCCCATGATAGGGTCCCACCAGGATATCTATTTTTCTTTTTTTTGTGAAAAGTCATGATGAAATATTAAAGAAGAGTTGTCATGTATTGGTCTACATTTTGATGACAAATATTTTGTATGAAATATATTAAAAGTAATAAAAGTTAAGTTCAGTGCATGATAGGGTTTAAAGGCTAAAGCCTCTCTAACCCATTTTAATGAATAAAATGTAATTAATTTGCCGCAAGGGTCCGTTTGGATGCATTTGCACACTGCTCAGTGCTCAGAGTTCAGTGCATGGACACAGTGGACTATGCAGGGGTAGCTAAATAAGCAGAAGGTGGAAGCACTTATGAGAGTGCAGTAAATCAGGGGCAGCAGGGCTGGATGAAAGGGGAGTGGAAGAAGGTGAAAGCACAGACAGACAGAGGAAATGGGATGGAGAGTGACGGATGGTGTGAGGGAGCGATGGCAGCGAGGGCCAGACAGCTGTCTGCGCGCGCGCGCGTGTGTGTGTGTGTGTGTGTGTGTGTGTGTGTGTGTGTGTGTGTGTGTGTGTGTGTGTGTGTGTGTGTGTGCACGCACGTGCCTGGAGTTAAGCTAACTTCCCCCTAATCAGTGCCAAATTTCTTGTGTAATTAAGACATTAGGTACAACAAATAGCTTTTTACATGCACGCATTACACAGATTACCAAGAAGTAAGTGTGTGTGTGTGTGTGTGTGCGTGCGTGTGCGCGTGCGCACGTGCGTGCGTACAGTAGGTGTGTCATTCTTTATTCTCTTATTGCAGATATTATTAACCAAAAAGTATGAATTGCAATTAAAAAGTCTCATTGCTTGACCAAAATGTCTGTATGTGTGCTCGACAAGACATTTCACTCCGCATTGCGTGCCGATGCAAGGTCACAGGACTAGACAGCCCGCCAGACACACGCACGCATGTACACACATACGCATGCACGCACATTATCTGATCGTGCCGCCAGAGGCTTGGATTAGGCTGAGAAGCTGACAGAGTTAGGGGGGTTAGCTAATGTGTGTGTGTGTGTGTGTGTGTGTGTGTGTGTGTGTGTGTGTGTGTGTGTGTGTGTGTGTGTGTGTGTGTGTGTGTGTGTGTGTGTGTGTGTGTGTGTGTGTGTGTGTGTGTGTGTGTGTGTGCGTGCGTGTGTCACATGACACACCATATTAGAATTAAAACTGATTTATGATTTATTTTCTCAGCTGCTATGAGACAGAGATGACACACACACACACACACACACACACACACACACACACACACGCAGACACGCATGTGTGCATGTGCACAATCTGTTAAGCAGAACCCCAGCCAGCAAAATATGCCTCGGTGTGTGACACATTTGGACTTCTATAACAGTAACGTTTATCCAGTCATCATTGTAAAAATCACACCTGTGTGAAGTGAGGGGCACCATTAACAATAAAGAGACAATATGACGTAAACGACACATTATGTACATTTTCCCTTTATTGTCAATGCATTTACTAAACAAACTTTGAACTCAAGACAAACATTAAACCTGTGTATACTGTAGCGCCCCTCAAAAATAAATATGTGCAGGTGAGAAAAGAAACCCATAAAGGGCTTATATACCCCACAGTCCCAGCCAATTTTAGACCCATCTCCAAATTACCATTTCTGGTAAGGTCCTCGAGAAGGTTGTTTGAGCTTTACATGTTTCTCCTAGGTTCCATTATGAGAAAACACTATCTTCTTCCACCTCTATGCAGATGACACACAGTTATATATGTCCCCCTCAAACCAAATGGCACACACTCACTGGATCCCATGTTAGATTGCCTCACTGACATTAAATCTTGGATGTCAGATAATTTCCTTATGCTTTACCTAAAACGGAAATCAAATTATTTGGCTCCCCACACTTAACAGAATATCACCACCTCCCTTGGCTCGCTGACAAGCCTCGCGTAAAAAACTGTAGGCGTAATCCTGGACTCCGCCCTCAAATTTGACAAGCAAATAAATGCTGTTGTTAAAGGAGCTAGCACAAGTTAGCAAAATAAAATGGTTTCTCTCAACCTGGAATGACCTGGAAAAAGTAATTCATGCCCTCATCTCTTCCCGATTAGACTATTGTAATTCACTATACTCCGGAAATTCTAGTGCTTCTCTCTCTAGACTGCAGCTTGTCCAGAACGCTGCAGCTAGCTTTCTGACTGGGTCCAGACTTGGTCCAGGCATCCCTCCACTGGCTCCCAGTCAAATTCACAATCAATTTTAAAATGTTATTATTTGTTTACAAAGCCCACCATGGGCTGGTTCACCTTCCATTTGTGAGCTGCTTCCTCCCCCGGATAACCCAGGCCACTTAGGTAAACAGATCAGAGGCTCCTTAAAGTTCAACGTACCAAGCGAAAGTCAAAAGGTGGCTGAGCCTTTTCAGTCACAAAATCTATAGAACAACCTACCCTTAACTATTAGGACTGCACCCTCATTGGACACTTTTAAAAGCAGACTGAAAACACACCTGTTCTCCCAGGCCTTTTAAACTTTACCTTGATAATTGGTTGGACACTGTTTTAATGGTTTACCTGATTTATTTTTATTGTAACTGAAGCCTTTATTTGATTGTATTTGATGCCCTTACTTTTTGTGTTTTTTAACCTTGATGTGTTGTGTAATATGTCACGTTTTCTGCACAATGAGTTTATTTACAGTATCGTGCAATGTGTAGATATTTTGTTTTTGTACAGCACTTTGGTCGTCCGTTGGCTATTTTTATTGACTTGACTTATACATGCATGGTTCTCACCTAAGATAATAAACAAATAAGTAGACAAACATAGGTATGGAAAACAACAAATACACATGTTTGCTTCAAAAGGCTGGCCCTCAATCTATATTTAAAGTTACCGATTGAAGATGAAGAGTTGGCAATAAGTATTTAACTTTTTTTTAAAAATATATTTAGATTTTTATTATCATGAGAACAATAGCTTCCATTATCGCATTGCAACTTTTCAGGAATAGAAAGCCTGCAGTTTCTATTAGCTTGGATTCCCCATCGATGATGTCACTGGTGGGTGGGTTTCTGAACTGCCCACAGCCCTCCTATATGAGACACAGACTGAGTAAAATGGTGTTTTTTTTATCATGAACATTAGTGAGGACCAATAATATGAAGAGAGATTGAAAAGTGGCGAAGTGGTCCTTTAATGGAGAACTGGCTAAAGCTGCGTTCAGACCTGAATATATATATTCGCCTACCTCGGTTCGTCCAGTTTGTGCTGCGCCAGGTCGCGCCGCACCCGTTCGCACAATTCACGTCTTCACGTATTGTATTATAATCATGAACTTGAGAGTTGGCCTTAAAATATTCTTTGAAAGGTGTAGGAAGCATATTTGGAAGGTAAAGGTGCATTTATAGATGAAAGAACAGGACTGTATTCTATGTTAATGTCATAGTCTTAGACAATAGGCCTACAATTAGATTTTTAAACTGGAGCCATATTAGTTAGAATAGGTCGCTATTCTTACAAATTTATTTTGAATAATGAATAATTTGTGTAAATTAGATGGATATGTACTTGCCCAGACAATATTGCAATAAATGAGATATGGATAAATCAAACTGTAATACAGGGTTAAGAGGCAAGCCTGATGAACCAAGCCCCAAATTCTTCTGATGATGCCAAGTGATCTTGAAACTTTGTTACTGTATGTATGTGTTCTTTCCAAGACAACTTTTAATCGACTGGATTCATAGGAACTTGGTGGATGAAACTTGACTACCGTAATTTCAATCACACCAATAGAAGGTGGTCCAGTTCCGGCGAGCCTTCCCGCATCCGAAACGATCGAGAAATGACAGAGTTACCGTGTTGCAGCTTTCCGTGCTTGGACATACACGTACACATAGGGACACACATAGCTGCGTAATGGAGCTGAGGTACCGCTCAAAAATACACAGGCAAGACATATTTGATTATTCTAACCACACCTAGGGGTCTATTAGACTTTAGAGTAATGTTAACTCCATAGACACATACAAAACAGAAAAGGTCACAGCACTCCATCTTTAACAGTTTGCAAGCACAGGAGAGTACAGTTCAATACAAGGTCTGCTAAGAGGATTTATAGACCCAAGAAAGCACTATGGCTTGTTGTTTCCACCAGTGTCCTTCGTACTCAATTCATCGATCATCAGATAAACGAGTAGAAATTGAAAATAAAAAAAGACTGTTAAACCTCCATGATGGATAATTTTGAGTTATTGTAGATCTGTTATTTTGGTGGATGGAAGTTTCCATGTTCCCAATGACCATGTATTTTTCATGCCCTGTGTCCCACTGGGTTGCATCTCATTTCTGCCCAGCCTGTAGATAAGTATTAATTCTCCCCACAGCCAGCGTGCTGATAAAATAATTGTTTTCTCCTGTTTGCCCCAACACCCAGTGTGTCTGTGGAAAACAGCATGTTATTCGGCCTTGGTACAGTCCCGTAGCAGACAAATTGTCTCCTACTAACGTAACTTGGGCTGTATAGTATAATTTGCCACGTATCCCAAATGAACCTCCCGGCAATAGGTGTCGCCATTATTCACTTTTGGTTACCCTCTGAACTCCAATTGAGTACTTCCCATGTCATGAGATTGTTTTGATTTCATGTAGTATAAAATATGGTCCCTGATGATGTGTCAGGGAGAGACATTTTGTAATTTGGCTGTATGTGGGATCTGTTCTTTGCTCTCTCCGAACTGAAATGAATCGACAAAACCATATTCTGCTCTGACTGGACTCACTTCTTTCTGGTGGTCTCATCTTTTTTATTGGGTATTTAAAGGTATTTTTCTAAAGAGTATTTCCTGCTTAAGGTAACATTTGGATATGGATAGTATTCCTGTTAAAGCTAATTGTTAACTTTGTCATCTGAAAGGTTTGGTAACCATTTTTACAATTGTTAGAGGCTCTCTGCCTAGATTTGTGGTGCAGAGTATTTATTTATACTCTGATTACTTTAGTAAAGTATTTTTATAGTTTCAGCTCTGTTGCAGCTACAGTATTATACAGTCCTTTTTATCATTAGTGAATCATTAATTGTCCCTTCTACATTTTATATGCAACAAATTGGTCTTATCTTAAATATTTCCAACACTCCACGTTCAAAGTGTAACAACCTGGCATGAAATGAATGCAAAACGATGTGACACAAATGAAGTAAAATGTTTCTTCTCACATTAGGACTATAGCTCTATGAGAGTGGTGGTGCTAAAGTGTGTTTGTGTTAACAGGGAGCAGAGGACACAGAGAGAAGACTGTGAGATGGAACACAGAGACACACTGTCCAGGTACCCTTGATTTATTGTACCGTCAGAGACGGAGATCATCTTGTTCACATTCATTCTGTTCTGTTCTGTTGTGTTGTTTTCTATTATGGGCTGGTCCGTTCCGTTTCCCTGTGTTCTTTTTAATGCTAGATCTCCTCATGCTGTTGATATCCTCCCCTTCCAACCTCGCTCCTTTCTGTACAGTTCTGCATGTATTGTAGAGGCATTTGTTGCCTGTGTGTGTGTGTGTGTGTGTGTGTGTGTGTGTGTGTGTGTGTGTGTGTGTGTGTGTGTGTGTGTGTGTGTGTGTGTGTGTGTGTGTGTGTGTGTGTGTGTGTGTGTGTGCGTGCGGTATGCGCGTGCACATACAAACAGACACGCGCACACGCATGCGTTCGTACTTGCGCGTGATCAAGCATCATTGGAACAGATCTGAGCTTCAAGTGACACAGCAGAGAGTCTCAAACAGATGGAAACACTTCTGAACTGACATGGAGTCGGATTTCTCTCTCGCTCTGACACAAACATGTGCGCGCGTGTGCACACACACAGACACACAGTCACACACGAACGCACGCGCACAGCAGGCATTCTCTCCTCATCAAGAGTTTCTCACAAGCGTTAGATACGTGCTATGTGTGTGTGCGTGGCGTGGCGTGCTTGCGTGCATGTGTGCGTGTGTGTGTGTGTGTGTGTGTGTGTGTGTGTGTGTGTGTGTGTGTGTGTTTGTGTTGCTATACTTGTGAGGACAAATGTCCCCACAAGTACAGAATTGTACAATTTGCGATTTTGTGTCGAGGTCCTTACAAGAGAAATGGTTGTTTTATAGTTTTAATACATTTTTTGAGAGGTAGATTCAGATTGTGAGTTGTAGATGTGCTACTTTCCGGCAATTTCTCCATATTTTCATTGCTGTCCTAAAATGTCGACGTCCTCACAGACATAGTAATCCAAACCTCTGCATGCGTGCGTGAGCTCCTATCTGGTATTCTCTGGCTCGCTCGGAGCCACTGGCAGCCTGGTGGATTCAATTACACTGTCAATTTATTCTCCTTCCCCACCATCAGTGGTCTCTGATCTCACCCTCTGGCTGCTCTGCAGTTCTACATGTGATAGCACTCCACCATGGGGCTGGCTGCCTGCATGGGGGAGCCCTCTCAGAACACATGGAAGGACGCAGGGGCCGGCCTCTCCCGCTGTTAAGTACATTGGATGGAAATTATGTGCAATTCACCTGCCGAGTTCCCCAACAAATCGGCCTCCCAGCGGTGCAATTTCACCAAATCGCCCGCTGGCTGACTGACTGACTGAACGAAGGAGCCGAGAAGGAGTAGCAGACAGAGATGACTGTGTACATATGAAGGAGTAGCAGACAGAGATGACTGTGTACATATGAAGGAGTAGAAGGAGTAGCAGACAGAGATGACTGTGTACATATGAAGGAGTAGCAGACAGAGATGACTGTGTACATATGAAGGAGTAGAAGGAGTAGCAGACAGAGATGACTGTGTACATATGAAGGAGTAGAAGGAGTAGCAGACAGAGATGACTGTGTACATATGAAGGAGTAGAAGGAGTAGCAGACAGAGATGACTGTGTACATATGAAGGAGTAGAAGGAGTAGCAGACAGAGATGACTGTGTACATATGCTGTGTATCGTCGGGAATAAACCTTTTACCTCCATATTCTAACTTTTGGTGTTTTGTCGTAAATGAAAGCGCTACTTGATCATACCACAGTGTCAAGTATTTTGATACGTTTTGAATCTGAATCCTTAAAAGTAACTGTTTTGGACATAATGAGGACATATGGGTATGAGGTTTCCATGCACCTCCGACAGAGACGACATATAATGAATAATTTATACATAATCCAATTTTCGGTTTCTTGCCACACATGTTAGCGTTAAGACTGTGAGAACGGTACCGTAGATGCTGTGGCTGTCTTTGGCAACTGTGATCGATCGAGCATCAACCTTAATGCTTTCTGCTCACACCTTTTCTACTTATTTAAACTTTATCCAGAATGATACCTATTTGAAAAATTAAAATAATAATTGTTAGTGTTCATTTATCCATTTACAACTCTGAGCTTGTCTCCACATTACATGTTTTTGTGTCTTTTGTGTTTTTTGTGCTATTTTTTAATTTTATTTATTTTTGGTTTTTGTTTTTCACAAATGAATGTCCTACAAATTAAAACTGTTGTACATTTTGGCTATAGGTTTCCACCCACCAGCAACGATGTTACGATGTGTATTGTGTACAGTAAACTGAACACTGAGCATTTTACTCAGCAGTTGTATCCATTGCTGGGACAGATGCCCTCCACCCAAATGCACAGTACCACCTAATGGGTCTGCGGTCTGCCAGATTTCACTTTTGTGAAATGTTCCTTAAAGTGATTTATGACATTCCCCCAGTGACACTGGTCCACATGTCAGCCCCCTGAGTGCTGTCACATTTAGCCAGAGACAGGCTGACAGGCGTACTGACAGAAACAATTTCCACACTCACACTTTCATGGATTTACTCCCGCTGTGCGTGCGTGCGTGCGTGCGTGCGTGCGTGCGTGCGTGGTAGATCGTCAGAAGAGACATTCTGCATAGTGAGTATTTTCTACTTTGGTACATGATGCCAATACTTTAGTAGCCCTATTTTTACTCAATTACATTTTTAATTCTGGACTTTTACTTGTAACTTTTACTTGTAAAGTATTTCTACGTTGCAGTATTGATACTTTTTCTTTAAGTGAAACATTTGAGTATTTTTGCCACCACTGCCCAACATGGCGGAGTCTGGGGATTCAAACCCACCGTGGTGCATCTGGCCGGCATTGTGGAATATCTATTCCATGCAGGGGTTTTAAACTTTAGGCAGGGAGGCACAATTGTAAGATTACTTAAAGTTATGGGGGCCACAAGACAACTACAAAAAGGTAATGGTTTACCATGTGACTGGAAACAACAGTTGCATTGTATACATTTCCAGTGGCACATCAACATAAAAGAGAGCAACATGAGTTTTGAGTGCAGTGCGTCGTCAATTACATGGCATTTTGTAGCTACGTATTTCTTAGCTTTGAGTGGATCACACTAAAGAAATATTAATAATAATTCTCCATCTCATCTTTTACACCATTGTGTGTTTCATCCAATCACTCAATAGTCAATAGTTTCCCGCGCGGAATGTCATGAATCCCTAACTCTCAACTAATGGTTCATGAAACACGTTATAAGAGCCTGTGGAATACACACACACACACACACACACACACACACACACACACACACACACACACACGCACACACACACACACACACACACACACACACACACACACAGACGTGAAAAGGAAAGAAGATCCTGTGCATGCGTGCGTGCGTGCGTGCGTGCGTGCGTGCATGTGCATTTGACTCTGAGCGTGTGTATGCAGTACACATCCCTGTGTTTATGAGTGCAGTGCGTGTGTGCACATTTGATCCTGTTTCAAATTCTACTTGTAAATATTTTCTAAAGCTTGCTTTAAATTGCATGCAGAGCCAGATGGGTGGGATTTATACCCTCTCCCAGAACAATGCATATGGTTGCTGTCAGGCAGAAACCTCTTATCTCCATATGTCTCTTTTTATGTATTTTTGGGGGTAAATGAATGCCCACAAAGTAGTGAAAATGATCTACAACCTGACAACGTGTTGCAATGTGATACGTGCATAAGCTTGTAGATCAGCTATTTTTGCTATTTCTGATTACGTCCTTAACACTAGGTGTCGTAGATCTTCCGTGGCAGTCAATCGTTGGATTTGAGATGACGTACATTTATGTCGTTGCCAGTCAATGTGTTAAGGGGTGGCAGTGGCTCAGGGGTAGAACGGCCGGATGGGAAAACCATGAGGTTCCCAGTTCCATCCTAGGCTCCCCTAGAGTTATTGTTAAATTGTCTCTGAACCACTAATTGCTCCCTGATGTGCAGCTTTTTTCCATCTCCCGTAAACCTAAAGTAACAGTTTTGGACATAGAAGGTTTCCACCCAAAAGCAGCGATATTGTGTCAGTAAAACGCTCCATCACAGAGCGTTGGATGGATTTTCAAATATTTACTTGTTAGCGTCTAAACGTTCTTCTGACTGCCCATGATGTTCTGCGTGGGAAACCCCACGCATCTGGCACTCTACGTTGGATATAGAAGATGTGTTTAGAATATGATTTGGCCCACGTCAGGCTTGTGCGTGTTTGCGTGCGTGTGTGCGTGTCTGTGTGCATGCGTGCGTGCATGTTTGCGTGCATGTTTACGTGCGTGCGTGCCTGCGTGTGTGAGAGTTATCTAACTGCAGACACCTGTGCTGTGCTCACACTCAACTCCCAGGTTGTAAACACATGGGATGCATTTTGTGACTGTCAGACGGAAACCTTGTATGTCCAAAGCAGTTACTTTTCAGGAAATTATTATTTCCCATTGGAACATGTGTTCCAAAGGGTCCAATGTCGTCATTATTTAGCTACACGCTCTAATATTTTCATTGTTGCAGTATTTATATATAACCCACTGACATAGGCTATACTTAAAGGGATATTTCACTTTCAAAAAGACTTTGGGTCATTTTATCGTCTTTTGTGAACACAAACAGACAGTTTTTTAAGTTGCTCGATATATATATATATATATATATATATATATATATATATATATATATATATATATATATGAAAAGTTTAATTATGGAGATACAAGGTCTCTGTACGACAGCAACGATATGCAGCATGGCTTGAGAGGTAGCATATTCACGTGTATGTGTATGCGTGTGTGTGTGTGTGTGTGTGTGTGTGTGTGTGTGTGCGTGTGCATGTGCATGTGCGTGCGTGCGCGCGTGCGTGCGTGCGTGCGTGCGTGCGTGCGTGCGTGCGTGCGTGCGTGCGTGCGTGCGTGCGTGCGTGCGTGCGTGCGTGCGTCCTCTGACAGGTTAAATGAGGAGCTGAAGGAGACAGAGGAGAGGCGGTCGTCATGTGAACTCAGGTGTGACCAATTGCAGGAGCGGCTGTCGGCATGGCAGCGCAGGGAGGAGCAGGCGACCCGGAAGTGCTCTGTGGCCGAAGAGGAAGTGACATCACTGAGAGACGCCCTGGAGAAGGTGGAGCGGGAACAAAGAGAACTGAGGAGAGAAAGGTTGTGACGCTATGAAATTATTATTATTATTATTATTATTATTAGTCTTTTCTCTGTTGGTCTTCTCTTCATAAGTTTATATACATCATAAGTTTGAGAGTGTACACTCTCAGTAAAAAGTAAAATAACGATCAAATTGTTTGTTAAAAGCATCGAGGGTCATTCAATGTGAAATGGTCAAGGACGGCTGTCTACGAAACGATTCACTAGTTCTGACAGTATCAGGAATGTTGGCAGCATGGTGGTTTGGTCTAGACAGAGGAGTAATGTCCACTCCTAATGAAAACTCACACCATAATGGGAAGGGAGCGGTGCCTTTGGAGTCAAGCACAGTTGTTAGCTTACTAGAATTTTCGACCTCTGGGTGTAATGGGGGGAATAAATAAATAAATATATAAAACAAACCATTATTATTGTTGAGGGGTGCTAGCCCCTCCTATGTCCAGCTTTGAGGGTTTAACATTGTGTTAACACAAACATTGAATGTCATTGACAATGAATGGTCACCTTTTAGTGTTTATGTAAACACAAACATTGCTTTGCTACCACAACCTATGGTTTTGAGTGTAAATACAAACATTGCACAAAACACACTTACGGACATAGGGACACACAAAGCCAGCCATTGGAGCAGTGTGTAACACTCAAAAACAGTAAATCATGCCGCTGCATCAAACATTACCTGTGTAATGCTTCATTGTCATGCAAAACCCGTAACATGATGTCAGAACCAAGGCATTGCCACGGTACAGATCCAGCTTTCTGTTCAACCCAGTGCAGTCACAGTTCAAATCCCTTGGTGTGAAAGATGCTGGGACTGTTCCAATGCCTAATAATTAGGAGCCATTTATGTCTGTGAGTACATGGCGTGTGCTTGCATGCAGGCATACACGCTTGTGAGAAGAGCATTGGTGAAGGCTGACATTGTGACGTGTTTCTTTCTAACTATGTTTGAATGAGGTTTTTGGTTTTATTTGTATTCATTGGTGATTGGGCGACAGGCTCTTGTGACGTGTTTCATGACCTCTCATGAGTTGAGAGTTAGGGCACCTTGACATTCAGCCCGGGAAACTATTGAGTGATTGAATGAATCACAAGACGGTGTTGTCATGGTGCGACTCAGGAGATGTAAGACAGAAACAGAGCAGAAACAGACAGTCGGGAGGCAGAGCAGGTCAAATTAACACTGATTTATTCACACAGGAAACACACAGGAAATGCTAATGGTTGAGATGGATTGAAAATTATTTATTTTGTGTGATGGAAAATAATCCACTCAAAACAGAGAAATAGGTAGCTACAAATGGAGGGAGATGGCATGTGATGGACGAACTGCACTCTAAACTCATGTTGTAGTCTTTTATGTTGATGTGCCACTGAAAATGTAAAACAGTAAATCATTATTGTCTTATGGCACCCAACTTTAGGTAATCTTACAATTGTGGCCCCCTGCCTAATCTAGTTGAATACCTCTGGTGTAGTACCTCAGTAATCTGGGATCAGGTAAAGTAAGAACCTAGCATCAGTCTAAACAGTTAATATAAAAAATAATTAATAATTAAAAAAAACAATGAATGATCTGTACATTGAAACTATACAAACTATAGGATGCTAGGTCAACAAATGGACCTTATCTTATCTTAAATACCAACATGCAATCTTAACTTTTTAACCTTTGCATAAGACTGCATGGTTGTCAGGCTAGGTCAAGTGCTCCGGGCTAAAGTGGAGTCTGAAGAGGTGAGCGTGTATGCCTGTATGCCTGATCAGGGCGGAAGATTGGGAGTGAGTCTGCACCGTAATGGAAACCACAGTTTGGGAGCCAGAAGGGAGAAGAGTCTGGGACGTGTGGAGCATAGTCCCAGATGTTTTAGGGACGGTTCTGACAGCTTCCCTGTGTTATTATGTGTTATATTAATGAACAATATAGCATGATGTAATGTAAATACACAGCAAGGATGCTAGTTTCCATCTATAGTAGTGACAATGATGACATTGCTGAAAGATGGCTAGCTGGCCTGAGGCCTCCTACAGAGTCTAACATCTGTGGCTGCTTTTTACGTGTTCTAATAATTCAGTTGAGTGATGAGGTAACAGGAACTTACCATGTTACACCATACGGATCTCACATGAAGTATTAGAACACATAAAAAGGTAGGTACATGTTTTGTTTTGCTCATACAACACTGTGTCGCACGGGTGGTCTCCATTCCTTTTTTTTTTTAGATTTTGTTTTTGGCTGTTGTGCCTTTATTGATAGTTACAGTGAAGACAGACAGGAAAGAAGGAGAGAGAGGGGGAGAGACATGCAGCACAGGTTGTCATGAACGGGACTCAGGCCAGAGCCTATATGTGGCATGCCTGAAGCGCCTGGACCACTTGGCCAACAGGCGTCCCCATTCAGGCTTTCATTGGCTGTGGGGGATGGAGGTGGTGATGTGTTATTATCCCTGCTTCTGGTCAGACCAAAGTAAATACATGCCATGTCCTTTTTGGGAAATGTAGTTGTAGTTGTATTTTGATAATATCACAATTTAACAATTTAATTGAACATGCATGTTCACCGCATTAATCCTAGTATCCCTATTTTGGTCCGATTTTCATAATTCTTCCAAAAATATCACTTTTTTACATTTCAAAAGTAGAAACATGGCAGCTGTACATGCTCACAATGCACTCTGATGCGGATCATTGTGAGCTTCTTGATCAGAGTATTTGTATTATAGTAGTAGAACCTCGGGCGGCTATGGCGTGCTCAGGTCTAACGCCACGCGTACAGTAGGTCTCGCAGTGAATATTGAGTGTCCGAGTGAGACACAAAGTGTACATTTTGAACGAAGGCAGACAGCGATGGCCACTGACCGTGTTTTGTCCGTGCTGGGTTCCTTTCCCTTGTTCGATGCGATACAAAAAAAGGCTCTTTCACACTTTCAACACGGCGTGTCAGACTTGTAGGAAAGGCCCGCTGTGATTGGCCAGTAGTCGAACAGCCACAGAGCTTGGTTGAAAACGCAGAGGTCAAGACAGTGACGTGTTATGATGGAAAAGCACAGGCGTAAACGGCACTTCCGCATACTCCTCATACAGTATGTATGACTTGGCCACCTGAACAGGCGCACAAAGTTGTGCACTCCATGGATATAAATATGTGAGTGTGGAATTTTCCCAAATGTGTTAATAGATGTGTGTGTGTGTGTGTGTGTGTGTGTGTGTGTGTGTGTGTGTGTGTGTGTGTGTGTGTGTGTGTGTGTGTGTGTGTGTGTGTGTGTGTGTGCGTGTGCACGTGCGTGCGTGCGTGTGCGTGTGCGTGTAATAGCCCCTTTAATACATGGTTATAATCTCTGTATTTTCACAGAAGTCGTATGACATAAACCCTTTTAAACCATCCCATATGTCGCCACAATCACCTTCAGCATGTTCTCCAGTTAATTCCTTAGGGATGATGTCCCTTCTTCCTCCTAATGATATAAGTCCTACGAGGCCACACCACCACAGCCCATTCGTCATTGAAACAAGCTTTGAAAATGTTTGTGGATGCTATTTGAGCCTAAAGTAGACCACAGGGGGGTTACATGTTGGGGGAATTCAGTGGTGGAAAGTTAAGTACATTTAGTCAAGTATTGAGGGGTGGTGGGGGGTTTCTCCAATTTTCAATGCTATTACTTCTCCTCCACTCAGAGGCAAATATTGTTCTTTTACTCCACTACAAT
>NC_136792.1:22946083-22981083 GCF_951216825.1 Electrona antarctica
TACTGTACTGTACTGTGTGGTTGGGGGGGGGGGAGGATTGACGCTGCGCAACAGAGCCATCCAGTGCTATTGCTGAGGTGTTGCAGCTGTCTGTGCTTGGACGGACAGACACGTACACAAAGGGACACGTATAGGGACACACATAGCTGTCTATAGGAGTGGCTAGCACCACTCAAAAACTGCTACGATGTATTTGCCAGAGAATCACTTATTATAATTAATATTTTAATTATTCCTTAAAAGAAACTGCACTATCCACACATGTATCACAGATTATCTTTGTTTTTTTGTCTCCACCAGGCCGAAGGCATGGGGAGAGAGTATGTTTTGCACTCCGTCCGTGTGTGTGTGTGTGTCCGTCCTTCCGTCCGTCCGTCCGTTACCTCTGTTTCAACTGGTCTGTAATTGTTTTTACCGTGTGGAAAATATTCTATCATTCTTCAGCCCTGGCTCTCTTTTGCTTTTATTGTGGCTCTTTTTTATTCACTTGTCATAAATTGCCATCGCTTGTAAATTCACATGTCAGATTTTTACAAGCCAGTTGTCCCAGGGCGAAACACGAGACCAATATGTGAGTGTGAGAAGACTCCCTAGGCATGGAAAGCCATCTTTCCACACAGGCACTCACACAGAGATATCACGAGATATGCCTTTCATCTAGCGCTTCTCAACCTGTGGGTTGGGGACCCACTGGTTGGCCGCGAGGGGATTGCAAGTGGGCCCCCGAATAACTGGTAAAACGCAAAGATTTTGATGATGCATTATCATTATCATTAAAAAGTGATACCGATAAATAAGTAGGCTACTTTAAAGTACACTGTTAGTTCCATTGATCCAATGTGTAACACTATCGCTTGATTGATCATGACAATAAACATGCTCTGAAAATGCATGCGGCCCACACACACATGGGCCATGAATGCTTTCAACCCAGAAACGGCGAAATATTTTTTTTCGATTGTAATCATTTTGAATAACGTTGTCCATTTCTATGTGGACACAAGGGTTCATGGAATGTAAGAATTAAGCAGGTATCATGGTCTTTGGTGTACACGTCACATATGAAAGCACGCACGCACGCACGCACGCACGCACGCACGCACGCACGCACGCACGCACGCACGCACGCACGCACGCACGCACGCACGCACACACACGGAATGGTAAGTCGTGTGTGTAAAACAACGATTTCTCCATTTCTCTTGTGAGCTCCAGGAAATGGTACTCACAATGTCTATTTCTCAAATTCTACTATACTATACTCAGAAGTACATCTTACACACATGCACGCACACACACACACACACTCAGAAGTACATCTTACACACATGCACGCACACACACACTCAGAAGTACATCTTACACACATGCACGCACACACACACACACACACACACACACACACACACACACAGACACACACACCTTCTTTCCAGCCTGTTTAGCGTGTGAGTAGAATGAGAGTGCTCCCAGATCTGCCCAGCAGTCTCTCTGTGATCCCACAGACCTCCTTCTGAGGGTAGAATTTGCACGCTCATTCTCCCTAGGGGGTCAACACACACAAAGGCATTAACACGCACGCGCATGCGCGCGCACACACACACACACACACACACACACACACACACACACACACACACACACACACACACACACACACACACACACACACACACGCACACTGTCTTTGGGGCATAAAATAAGTTAGATTGCAGGATGAACCCTATACTGATTTTAGTGTAATGGCCTTTCCCTTTCGTGCGACCAACATTTCCACTTGGGTGTATGGAGCAGAAAAACCTCTAGGGGCTTTTACACACTTTATTCTTGTTTTTCTCTTATTTTGTTTTTAAAGCATGCATGGCTCTGCTGCTAGCCATACAGTAAGAGAGATCTGTCTATGTGCGTGTGCGTGTGCGTGTACGTGTGTGCGCGCGCGTGCGCGCGCGTGCGTGTGTGTGTGTGTGTGTGTGTGTGTGTGTGTGTGTGTGTGTGTGTGTGTGTGTGTGTGTGTGTGTGTGTGTGTGTGTGTGTGTGTGTGTGTGTGTGTGTGTGTGTGTGTGTGTGTGTGTGTGTGTACGTGTGCGTGTGTGTGTGTCTAGAGCTACAGTAATCCCCCTCCCTCCCATATATCAGTTAGTATTCATCATAGTTAACTGATGAAAGTCCAGAGTTGTCATCTTGTGCTGCAGCAACATGACAAAATTAATACAAAATAATAAAATAAATGTATTAACTTACAGTATTAGCCTAACTATAACTAGTTACGTTTTTAATAATATGAGTATGACCAAAACATATCTGATATCATAGATGATCCCCAGGACTCCTTTAAGCAGTCAAAACACATTGGCATGTGCTTCAGGTGTGTTTGTTCTTCTTTGTTTGAGAAGCCTTATAAATTATAATATAGTGTATATTTTCTGCACACTCGGGTATGTTTTTACGTGCATTTGGGACTTTGCTCTACATTTGTTTTGGGTTTGTTTGCCTCTTTCGGTATCCCCCAATGTCATTTCTCCTATCATCGCTGTCAGGCTTCAACTTATAAGTTATACATTTTCCGTAAATTAAGGCCCTACTTCATCATGTGTCGCACAAACTTTGTGAAAATAGCATAGCGTAATGTAGATCTGCTATTTTTACTGTACATAAGCACACACATGCACGTGCACACATGACGACGTTACTATCAGGCAGAAACCTTGTGTCTCCATATTTCCATCTTTTATGTTTTGTTTTTTGTAATTTAACGCTTCATCATACCAGTGTGTCCCACAAAAGTATAATCTACAGAATCTACAGTTCATTGAGACACTTCAGCTCAGATTGACCATAAACCATTTATTGCAAAGCTATTGCATGTTAGTATGGCGGTGTGATATCAGATAATCTGTGTACCGATATCAAATGTGATATCAGACCTGTGTCTACAGGTCTGATATCACATTTGATATCTCCGATTATCTGTGCACCAAGACACAGCTCTGTTATCAACGACCCCCCAGAGCAGAGCCAAAGATACAATAAATCCATGAACAACAATACACAGTAATAACACATCAACACATGATTCAACACAATCAATCAACACAATCGCAAACAATCCAATAATATCCCATAACCCCTGGACTAAGAACTACAGGGAGGAGGCCGGGGAGGTGGGGGATATTTTCACACAGACGCTGAACGAGCTGCTTTGACAGCTCAGCATGAAGAATGAGTAGTGAATGCCGCCTGAATTGCACTGTGGGAATGAGGGCGTGGATGAGAGCTCATAGCAATGAGTGAGAAGGGAGATGACCTGCAGGCAGCTGATTTAAAGACGCAGAATGAAATACTAAAGGGAATGAATAACCTTCTGCCTCAATGAACTATCGCTTACGCTGGATTTCACAACGCATTGTATCACAACGCATTGTATCACATGGTTGTAGATCGGCTATTTTCACTGTTTTTTTGGAATCATTTATAAAATAATAATAAAGAAGGAACGGTTTTGAACGTTCAAGATTTCCACCCGACAGTAACGCTAAGCACGTCCCAGTCTTCGGTAAAAAGCCACACCATCTGCAGCCGTGTCAGTGTTTCACTTTAAAAACCTAGTGGGTCTTTCATTATAACGGCCCCAAGGCCATGAAGACTGTCAGCTGTGTAGTGGGTGTGGACACCAAACTAAACTATGTACTCCAGTAAAGCTCACGTATAAACTCTGCTACCCTGCATGTAAAACACTTCAAACCCTAGTATCTTAAGAGTGCATGGTGGGCTTGTTGTGTTGTCTCAATAACTTCAATGAAGGACCCACTTCACCCATTTTCAACCTATCCTCATGTAAGTGGTCCTCAATAATGCTTATATGGCACCATTTCTATCTACTCCAGCCAGGGCAGTTTAGTATCCTGTACCTGTGACATTATCGACAGGGAATCCAAGCTAGAAACCTCCGGCTTCGAATGTTATCAATGCATTGAAAGGGACAAAAGCATTGAATGCTTTCAGTAGCCATACTGACCTAGCAAGATGAAACTGACTTGGCCTGTTAAGACTGATATGAGGTGAGGGGACTTACATGGCCGGTTAAGACTGATATGAGTTTAGGGGACTTATATGGCTGGTTAAGACTGAGGTTAGGGTTAGATTTATAGCCCAGGTTCTAGCCTGCTTCGCTGCATTCCGAATTTTGTTTTGTCACTCCGCTACTGGCCAGCAGGCTATTGTCTTGACTTGTATTTCATAATGTCACCTGTTACGTTACGTAGCCACGTTGTTGCTGATACGTCATCAGCCAGCGCCACTCTGTCCATGCTTCTCACTGTGAGACTCGACTCGACTTGATAGTAAATCCTACGGTAAAAAGTAAACACTAGTTTGATTCAGTAGTCCACTGTCAGATTCAGTAGTAGGCCTACAAAAAAAAGCTGATGGCCGTGTGGGATGAGTTTAGTGAATGATAAGGGGATGGTTTATTTATTTTTAGCATGTAGTACAAAATATAGACAATACATATCAAAAAACAAAAATACAATGCAAGGAAAGGAAGAAGCCAGCTGGCTTATTTGGAATCCTTTCCTGTATGGAAGAGGTCATTGATTTAAAACAGATTAAAAGTTCAATTAAGAACAATACAAAAGTCTACAAGTTTGGCAAAGGGGGGCAGATGTGCAATAAAGAAATAAAAAACACAGACTGCACAAAAAAGGGAAATAAACAATACAAACAACAAACACACAAAAGAAAATATAACACATCAAAGTAAATCATGTAATCTACAGAGAGGAAGAAATAAGATATTTCTTTAGATGTTTTTTGAATATTGACAAGGATAATGAGGATTTAAGTGAAGCATCTAGGGAATTCCATAGATGAGGGCCTCTAAATTTTGCAGGGCAACAGAAGTAGCTGCACAGTGCACATTTATACAATGTCTAATGTGTTTTTTTTCCCAACCCGCACCACAGACCAATCAGAAGCCACGGGTCGATTTTTTTACCTTTTACATGCAATCTCGGAACGCAGCAAAGCAGGCTGGAACCCAGGCTATTAGATGTAGTGTTAGGGTAATAATCGCTGTCAAAACAGTAGCGCTCATAATGCAGCCACTGAGATCTTGGTAGGTCAGACTCAGTAGATGATATATATTGTCCATTTCAATGCATTGATGGCATTCGAAGCGGGTGAACTGTAACATCAACGACGGGGAATCCAAGCTAATAGAAACTCCAGGCTCTCTGTTCCTGTAAAGTTAGCATGACTACCTCACTGGTAGGCAGGTTTCTGAACTGTCCACAGCCCTCCTCTGTGACAGAGATGGTGCCATATTATAATGAGCATTGTGTGTGTGTGTGTGTGTGTGTGTGTGTGTGTGTGTGTGTGTGTGTGTGTGTGTGTGTGTGTGTGTGTGTGTGTGTGTGTGTGTGTGTGTGTGTGTGTGTGTGTGCACGAGCATTAGTGAAGACCAATTGAAGATAGGTTGGAAATGGGAGAAGTGGTCCTTTAACTCACACCAGGTAACATTCCAAGCCTGTCATTGGAGAAGGTGCGTGCGTGCGTGCGTGCGTGCGTGCGTGGGTGCGTGCGTGCGTGCGTGCGTGGGTGCGTGCGTGCGTGCGTGCGTGCGTGCGTGCGCGCGTGCGTGCGTGCGCGCGCGCGTGTTGACAGACAAATGAGTTTCTCTGCTGTGTGAGATGTTTATTGCTTCATGTGCTATCACTCTGACCAGCAGCTGAAAATGACACATAATGTTTCCATGACTGGAAAAAAGATCAGTGAATGAATGGAATGTATTCTTATTTCTTTTCTTTATATATATATATATATATATATATATATATATATATAAAAAGAATACATTCCATCTCTTCCTCTCTATCACTCATTTTCTCTCTTTATCCATGTGTTTATCCACACCCTGATCCTCTCTCCATTCTCACACATGTCTGGGGCTGAGCATTATATTGATAATATTAGATCAATTATATTGTGATATGATGTGATATTTGATTTTGTCCATATCACCCAGCCCTACCTCACACTATAAACACAGACAGTCAGACAACTAAATGGATGCATGCTTGCACGCACGCACGCACGCACGCACGCACGCACGCACGCACGCACGCACGCACGCACGCACGCACGCACACACGCACACACGCACACACACACGCACACAAACCTTAAAGCAATTGACAGACCACAAACAGACATGACGTTTAATGTTCAACAGACAGTAAAATAACTGAATAACACATGCATGCATGCACACGAGCACACACACACACACACACACACACACACACACACACACACACACACACACACACACACACACACAGCACAGCACAGCACACACACGCACGCACACCATAGCTGGCATTAACCACCCACACACCACAGCATACTCAGCAGTTGAACAGCGAAGCATTAAAAGCCAGTGTGGTTATCTATGTGTGTCAGGTTGCATCAGGCACAGATAGAGCTGCGATAGATATATCTTCACATGCTTTCGTTCTGACGATCCTCTCAATATGTCAGCGTGTGGGAAGAATAATTCAAATGGAAAGGCTCACAGCCTCACACTACTTCTCTGGGGGTGAAACCATCTGTTTCTGTGTCAAGCGGCCACTCCCACCCCCAGTCATTCAGTCAGTCAGTCTGTGCTATCGCTAACACGGAAATTGCCGTCGAGTGGATTGAGAGTACAGTCAAACACTGGGTCTAAAAGGACAACACCAAAAAGGTCCTTGCGGTCTTGTTTCCATTGGGGTCCTATGTATTGTTCTTTACGTTCCTTTCTTATCAATATTCTAAGTAAAAACATTTTGAAATTGTGAAAAAAGCCCATCTACAATTCAGTTTGTGAACTTGGAGATGGGCTATTTTCATTCCTTTTGTGTCACACTCTTGTATGACAAAGTAGGGCATTAATCTACGGGAGGGATAAAACATTAAAAGTTGAAATATGGGATTAAGAGGTTTCTGCCCTACAATGATGTGTAAAAACAAATACCCTCATGGGCAATGTTTCCAATTTCACCCCATTACCCTGTTTGACTTGGCCAGACACTGAATCCATATCTCCAAAGTGGATGAACCATCTGCCAGATCAAATAACCCTAATTGTACAGATTAGAAATGGATTCAGCCACTGTATTTCCATGTCTCTAGGGCTAAATCTGATATAGTGTCTAGATTTGGGTTAAAGCCTGTTCGCAAATCCACAGCCCAGGCAATTTGACTTACGCACACAACAGTTGATACTGTGTGTGTGTGTGTGTGTGTGTGTGTGTGTGTGTGTGTGTGTGTGTGCGTGTGTGCGTGCGTGCGTGCGTGCGTGCGTGCGTGCGTGCGTGCGTGCGTGCGTGCGTGCGTGCGTGCGTGCGTGCGTGCGTGCGTGCGTGCGTGCGTGCGTGCGTTTTAACAGGGAGTGTACGCTAGAATCCCACAGCAGAGCGTTGTGTCAGATGGAGGATGACTTCAGACATCATCTGGCCTCAGAGGTAAGCTTAGCTACAAGCAATGATATAAGTAGCACAAACAGGTTTCATCTAGGCATTTGTTGTATATATCAGTGAGTTTCAACCTGTGGGCAGGGGGCCAATGGTGGCCCACAAGAGTATTGCAGGTGGACCCCAAAATAATTGGCAAAAGACAAAGATTTGCATGATAATATAACATTAGATTTATGTAAAGAAAGAAATTGTATTTTCTGTTTAAAACCTTGAAAGAATGGGTTTTTACTCAGGTTTCTGCATGTGCAAACTGATTTGTTGTTTTTTGGGGTATTTTTCTTCTTTTTTGTTTTGTTTTACCATTGAGCTAATAAAGCCTGCCTGCTTGCTCAGAGGATACATTTAATCTTCAAAATCTTCAAAAGTCTTCAACATTCATGTTGGATCCTGTGTCTGGGTGAGACATGACCTTTGGCACAATCTAAATGTCTCAATGGAAGAGCACAGAGACAAGTACACGTACAAGTTATATTGTATTAACATACTCTACCATTCAGATTGAACAACATTTAATTTTATTCTTACAAACATTTACATAGTGCCGCTTTAAAGTATACTATACGTTCCATTGATCCAAGCTGGAACACAATCGATTGATCGAACATACAATTCAAATAAACATGCTGTAAAAGTGCACGTGGCCCACCCATCTGACCACTTAACAGGAAAGGTTGCCGTGTCACACCGTGCTCACAGGATCTAAAGGTCTGAGTAGAAGAGCAGAGAGACCAAATGCAAAAGACACAAGTTATATTGTATCAACAGACTTTACCATACAGATTGGACAAACTAGCATTTTATTCACTAAAACAAAATTACATAGAGCTTTAAGATGTTTCTAGCTTGCATAAAAAGAATAATACAGTAATAGTATAGTCTCCTCTTCCTATACATTTTACCTGAGTAATGTCCTAGATAAGTGCGGGCGGCAGTGGCTCAGGGGTAGAGTGGCCGATAGAGCAGTCGGATAGTAACCAGTTAGTGTTGAGGTGTCCTTGAGCAAGACGCTGAACCCAACGACGTAGGAACTGCTTTAGACCTGCGGGGGACTATTCACACGCACGCACGCACGCACGCACGCACGCACGCACGCACGCACACACACACACACACACACACACGTCTCACACACACACACACGCACACTAATCTGTGCTTTATTACAGTGTAGCTGTCTCTTTCTCTGTCTGCCTGTCTGGTGGTGAAAACCATTGAGGTTTGTTAGCGTGACAGTGAGGAAGATTCCCCAAGATGTTACACACACACACACACACACACACACACACACACACACACACACACACACACACACACACACACAGCAGGAACTGTGTACACACAGAGACACACTAATAGAACAAACATACACATACATACATACATACATACATACATACATACATACATACATACATACATACATACATACATACATACATACATACATACATACATACATGCGGTCTAGTCTAACTTGGACTCAGGGGGGTGGACGCCTCTGCCTTGCATAGTCCCCAGTGAATAGGCAGGATGCCCTTCACTGGTAACCTTACATTGGATTTTAAATATATGAAGGTATTGTAGGCTGGGATTTTACAAAAAAGCCCCCCTTTTAAATACATACATACATACAGACATTACAGACATACAGACATACATACTTATAAGGTATGCCATCTGGTGGCTAATGAACCAAACACATTCTCAGAAGTTGAAGCAGTTTTAGAGGACCCACTTTTAGGCCAGTGCAACAGAGCATGCTTTTGCCTTTTTTTAAAACCTTACCCATTTTAACCAAATACATACATACAGTGACACACTAATAGAACAAACATACAGATACATACATACATACATACATACATACATACATACATACATACATACATACATACATACATACATACATACATACATACATACATACATATAAGGTATGCGGTCTAGTCTAACTTGGACTCAGGGGGGTGGACGCCTCTGCCTTGCATAGTCCCCAGTGAATAGGCATGTTGCCCTTCACTGGTAACCTTACTTTGGATTTTAAATATATGAAGGTATTGTAGGCTGGATTTTACAAAAAAGCCCCCCTTTTAAATACATACATACATACAGACAGACATACATACATACATACATACATACATACATACATACATACATACATACATACATACATACATACATACATACATACGTACTAGGGGTGTGCTGAAATATCGATATTGTGATATATATCGATACATCCTCCCGCGATAAATAATCAATATTGATTATTAAAATATCGATATATTTTTTAAATTTGAAATGTTGTTCATAATGAAGTGATGAACAACATGTTTAGAAAAGGAGGAAATGACAGCTAAAATAAAGCAAATCCCACTCTCACATTCCACAGCAACCAGAAGTACTGAATTACTGGATGGTGATTTGTCCAAACAGCTTTGTGGGAATACAAAATGCAGAATGCATTTCCCCAGCAGTGGACAAGTCCACTGACACCAGTGATAATGGTCAGTTGGTGGTGTTTGTGAGGTATTATGATGATACCAGTGATAATGGTTGGTGGTGTTTGTGAGGTATTATAATTATACCAGGTGATAATGGTCAGTTGGTGGTGTTTGTGAGGCATTATGATGATACCAGTGATAATGGTCAGTTGGTGGTGTTTGTGAGGTATTATGATGAGGGTATGAGGCAAAGGGGGAGTTTATTGTGTATTAATTTAGTGTTTGATTGGTGCAACCAGTACACTATAGACAGCTATGTGTGTGTCCCTCCCTGTGTCCGAGCACGAAAATAGCGTTTTTTTTTCAGTTCCAAGTATTTTGTAGTTGCAGATATCGTGATATATCGTTGATGAAATTTCATACAATATATCGATATATCGCAAATATTGCAATATATCGAATATCGTGATATTATCGTTATCGAGGGCCTAATATCGCGATATATATCGTATCGTGAGGTACCCATATCGTCCCACCCCTACATACATACATACATACATACATACATGTATACATACAATGACAGTGCTGGCAGGTTCCATGCCCGCCCACTGACAACAGACGCACGCACACAAGCACACACGAACGTACACTATATTGTTCTTTCTGGTGTTCCCTATACTGTCTTACACAGATTCATGTCTATAGAAAAGGAAGTGGTCACTAAAGTCGGCATGTCGCCAAACAGCAGCACGCGCACACAGAGACATGCACGCATACAAATGGCCCATGCTTTTCACACATACTATATATTTACCCAGCATAGAGGAAGTGGTGTTGCTCATTCATTCCCGGCACACACATGCTGCATATGCATATATGTCTCTTCTCCCTTGCTTTCTCACAGATACACACATGGGACACCCACACCCCCCGATGCACGCACGCACGCACGCACGCACGCACGCACGCACGCACGCACGCACGCACGCACGCACGCACGCACGCACGCACGCACGCACGCACGCACGCACGCATGCACACACACACACACACACACACACACACACACCCTCTATCTCTCCCCTGCATGCACCCATGGACCTGGCACGCAGCTCGTCTGATCTGGAGCTGCTAGTGAAAAAAAAAGACAACAACCATATTGGCCTTGGCCATGCGTGACTAAAAATACATGGCATGCCACCCAGGCCCCGCTCTCATAACAGCCAAAGCCAAAGGTTTTATGTCCCCCACTGCCAGAGCAGTGGGGACAAAGCTAACACTTTGATGCCATTCACATCATTGTCACGCCTATGCGTGGCTGTGCATAACAATCCCCCCCCTTAAATATGTCGTAAAAACTCATTTGTCCTTGTGTGTTTTAGGTCAGTGGTTCAAATTCTGCCTGCCTGCATGCCTGCCTGCCTGCCTGCCTGCCTGCCTGTCTGTCTGTCTGTCTGTCTGTCTGTCTGTCTGTCTGTCTGTCTGTCTGTCTGTCTGTCTGTCTGCCTGCCTGCCTGCCTGCCTGCCTGCCTGCCTGCCTGCCTGTCTGTCTGTCTGTCTGTCTGTGTTAATTTTATGCCCATATATGGAGATCTCTGGAGATAACTGTCTGTGTCCCCTTTATGCCTTTATGGAGATCCCTGATGTCCTCAGTGATCGGGTATTACAGTATATATTAAAATAGCATGGGTTTTAATATTGGGTGGATCGGCGGTTGTGGACAACTGGATCTCCATATATGCCTATGGGTATATCAGCCGGTTCAGCAATTTTGGACAAACCGCTACCCGACCGACTTGACGCTGGGCATACAAATGTCCCGCGTGTCATCAGCCAGCGTCGAGTTTGTCGAACGGTTCTCGAGATATGAGACGTACGTACAGACAGAGATTTGGGGCTCAATTTTCATCCATGCTTAACCCCTTATCCCTAAACTACTTTGCCTTTTTTTTTTTTTTACTATTTTGAAAAACATTTTTGAATAGTTCAACTAGCTGATCTACATTGACACGTTGTGAGCTTGTACATTAGCTATTTTAACTATTAAAAAATGTTTTTCAAAATAGTATAAAAAAAAGTAGTTTAGGGGATAAGGTTTAGCATGGACGAAAACAGAGCCCCAGGTCTTTTTACATCATCCATTCTATATTTTGTGCACGCTCGTTTTCCAATTCAGAGGCAAATTCTATATTCTAGGCGTCACTATTTTGGGATGCCTGCTAAGCAAAGATTTAAACACACACACACACACACACACACACACACACACACTGTCATTTCTCTACTGTTTCGGATGCAGGGCAGCTCCCGGGCTGGCACCCTGGGCGCGTTCCTGTGGATCTGGAACTCCCGGGGACCCCCCGGGGACCCCCACACGGAGTTGCACCATTCACTTCACACATTTTAGGATTCTAAATGAGAGGCTGTGAGTTGAATAACTTGCTGATGTGAAAACTGTAGTATATTTTATACAGCAGAAACCCCTGCGCTTGGTGTTTGGGGATTTATTTCAACCTTTGAAGACGTTGCTGCCTGTTTGAACAGTGGGATGCTGTGAGAATAGAGGAGTTGAAAGACTTGGAAATTGATGAAGCAACAGAGGCAATTACAGACTACATTAAGTTCTGTCACTTCTGTGTGTGTAAAGTGAAAGAACATTTCTGTGTACACAAACACTGAGAGCTATGGTATATTGTCGCTGTTGGGCAGAAACCAACAGCTTTGTGGGTTTTTTGTATTAAGTAATGGTAACGCCCTACTTGATCATATTACAGCGTCACACAAAAGCATCACAAAGCGACACATTTTGAACTTGTAGATCCACTGCTTATGCTATTTTTATTTAAATCCTGAAAAGTAACAGTTTTGGGCATAATGAGGTTTCCCCTGACAGAGACGATATAACAAAGGGGATTGAAGGACTGTGTCAACTATAGCCTATAACTATAGCCTATAACTATAACTATAGCCTATAACTATAGCCTATAACTATAACTATAGCCTATAACTATAGCCTATAACTATAACTATAGCCTATAACTATAGCCTATAACTATAACTATAGCCTATAACTATAGCCTATAACTATAACTATAGCCTATAACTATAGCCTATATATAGGCTATAGTTATAGGCTATAGTTATAGTTATAGGCTATAGTTATAACTATAGCCTATAACTATAACTATAGCCTATAACTATAGCCTATAACTATAACTATAGCCTATAACTATAACTATAACTATAGCCTATAACTATAACTATAACTACAACTACAATAAGGACTGTTTCAACTATAGCCTATAACTATAACTACAATAAGGACATGAAGGACTGTGTCAACTATAGCCTATAACTATAACAAAGGGGATTGAAGGACTGTGTCAACTATAACTATAAATATAGCTGCCCCTGCCTGCTTGCCTGCGTGCGTGCGTGCGTGGCTGCGTGCGTGGCTGCATGCGTGTGTGTGTTAGGCAGACACCATAACCATGGATTTGGATTGAAGATCATCTCTTTAGTTTTTGTGGTGTTTAACATAAGGTGGCTATTATCACACCAGTCTTTAAAGTTATTGATCTCACTGATATAGCCCACAGGGCGTTCAACAATGTCAAATGTAATCTACTTCAATATTTCTATAGTTGAGTCATCACAAATCTTGCAGCACACAATGCATACACTGAGTTGTCTTTACCCGGATTTTAACACACAACCTTGTGGTCCAACGGCGAGAGCTCTACCAACTGAGCTATGCAGACACAGTCAGTTGACTCATTCTAAACAGTAACATCATTCAGTATTCATATAGGTATTAGGTGCAGAAGAAGTTTCACAAAACAGCAATTTTCATTGGTTCATAAAAACTTCATTTTGTCACTTAGAAAAAATGTGCTACGATTATTTGTCCGTATAGGTCCAAAGTTCATGTGTAGAAGTTTTCGTGCATTTTGAGCAAAGATTCTGGGAGGAGTTACATTTGAACTGTTTTTCATATAATTCAAAATGGCGGGTGATCTAAAGGTCAGAGGTCAAAAGTCAGAACACGAAAGTTGTTCGGCATGAGGAGACACATATGTGTATCAAAGTGTCATTGCCAACGGTCAAACGGTTCATGAGATATGCACGTTCAAAGTTTGCAAGTTTGCACGTTTTGCATCAATTGAGTGCTATAGCGCCACCATTTGGCCAATCATGATGGGCTTCGCATAGTCACCGTTTGGCATAGTCCTCTATCATGTTGACAAGTTTTGCGAAAACCGACTGCACGGTTCAGTCAGAACAGCTATTTTTGGCAGAAGGAGAAGAAGTACTGATCATATAATTCAAAATGGCGGGTGATCTAAAGGTCAAAGGTCAAAAGTCAGAACACGAAAGTTGTTCAGCATGAGGAGACGCATATGGGTATCAAAGTGTCATTGCCAACGGTCAAACGGTTCATGAGCTATGCACGTTCAAAGTTAGCATTTTCAATTGAGCGCTATAGCGCCACCATTTGGCCAATCGTCTTGGGCTTCGCATATCCACCGTTTGGCATGGCCCACCATTCAGTCAGAACAGCTATTTTTGGCGGAAGAAGGAGAAGAAAAATAAACACAAAAACAATAAGTGACCAAAGTCACTGCGTGACTTCTTGGTCCCTAACTATAACTACAATAAGGGAGAGGTGACAAACTGCCCTGATCTTTTGTGGTCAGATGTAATTTCCTGGGGTCTAGTAGGACTATAGATAATAATAATAAAGAAATCGCTGTAAAAAAATACATATTTAGCCACTTGTTGGAAAGCTAAAATCGTTAAAATAAAATAAATCTTGTATTTCTCTAATAACAACCTAAAACAACCTAATACAGTCACTATATCCTACATTTTCAGAGTGTGTGTTTGTGTGTGTGTGTGTGTGCGCGCGTGCGTGCGTGCGTGCGTGCGTGCGTGCCAGTGTGGAGGGAATTTTTTTTCAATCTAGTTATGAACTCTAGACGATGTGGGCAACAATGAAATAAGCCACAAACAAGACCTCTGCACACAGCAGTGAAAATGGCTTTCATCTGAGGCTGGACCAACAGGAGTTCTCTGCTGCATGCAACAGTGCAAACATGGATACGCCAGAAATTACACCACAGCCAGTAAAACCCTCACTGTCCATTTCTGCTCTCCTCTTGCAGAGTTACTAACTCCAGCATGGCGCCTTCGGAAATCTGTTTCATCCCTTTGGAAAAAGGCAATCATAACACAGCATGGCCTAAAGCTTTCTACCCTTCTGAGAGAAATATGACTGTAGGCCAGTGCCACACTGCCACTGACTTCAAGTGAAAGGTTAGAAAGGACTGGAGAAAGAGTGTCTTTTCTGATCCCTGGGAGATGCTGTGTCTCGCTCAAGTACACTTGGGCACACATAAATTTAGATTTGGGCTAGCGCTAGCCGATGGTTGAAATGGCCTCTCTATGCACTCAGCTGTGGCTGGCCAAGAATCAGTGCTGTGTCAAGAAGTGCAGGCTGTTAGATCAATACTAGTATGAATATACTGTAGGTCAAGTCATGGTGGTGCTGATAACAGCATTGTGGTGCTCATTCCCAAACACCTCTCAATCTGTGGGCCGTGAGGCTCCCAAATAGTTGGCAAAACACTAACATTTTTTTTTTTTTTAACTTTGTTTTTATTTCAAAAAATGAAACACGAACAATGAAACAGAAATCAAACATAAATGTGAATACAAGAAAACAAAAATACATAACAAAAACAGAGACAATAAAAGAAATCAAAGAAAAACAGAAAAACAGCTTGACAAACTTCAAAAACACAGCATTCTTCAGACAGTACAGGACAAGGCAGGGAACAGCAGGAGACATGACTCACAATACAATACAATATACAGCAGATATCCAACATTCGAAGCATTTTTATAGACTCAACAACCCCTACTCAGCACTCTTAGACCTCTACACATACACCGAAACACCCAAGTACAATATTACAGAAGTCCATTTAAGTATGAAACTTTCCATTTTTAATTCATTCTATAAACCTGCTTCAGTCTCTGTTTCCATTGGGTTATAGTAGGTGGTTTTACCTCCCTCCAATTTACTGTTATCATTTTCTTAGCAATCAGTAAAAGTATCCTTAATATGTAACTCCATCCACGCAACTCCTCGGGTATAATTCCCAGCAGAAATAACTCGGGTCCAGAAGGAATATTCAACCCCAAACATTTTTAAATTTCCTTTTTAACATTTTTCCAGAACCCTGAAATTATTGGACAATCCCCAAAAATGTGTGTATGGTCTCCAACTCCCCCACAATTTCTCCAACATAATTCTATGGATGGTGTTTTCACGTATGAAGAAATGACCAGAGGAGTATTGAAATATCTAGTTTTGAGTTTCCAATCAAATTCCTTCCACAACTGGCTATTTATTCCCTTGTGACAACCTTCACACATGTCCTCCCAGGTTTTGTCTTCAATTATTATATTTAATTCCAATTCCCATTTATCCTTAATGTACCATGTATTTTGAGAAACATCATCCAGCGCTTTATATAAATTAGAAACATGTTTTTTAGTTGGGAAATTTTTTTCTGCAATACCAATGAAATACACCTCAATTTCGTTTGGGGTTTTCCTAACCAGCTCTCTCTCTCTATGATCCATGATATAATGCCTTATTTGGAAATATCTAAATAAATCACTTGAAGGGAGTTTAAATTTCGTCTGGAGTTGAGCAAAGGATTTAAAAGTTGTTCCCTCAAATAACTGATTTATGGTTTTAAGACCCTTATCAGCCCAACGACTGAATCCAGTATCACTTATGGATGGAGAGAAATCAATGTTACCCACTATTGGCATTGCCCTTGAAACTGACCCTGGTCCCCACAGTGTTTTCCTAACTGCTTCCCACACCTTTAATGTATGCTTTATCCATTCATTTCCTATTTAAATTTTGTTTTTATCAATAGTTTTTTTATCAAGGAAGGGTAATGTTGACAGAGACACCCCTTTAATTGTGCTCTGTTCTATTCGGTTCCAACCTGTCTCCTCATCATTACCTATCCATGCGACAATTGCAGTCAGCTGAGCCGCCCAATAGTAATGCTTTAAATTGGGAAGGCCTAGGCCTCCCCTAATTTTTGGCAAAATAAGTGTTTTGAGCCTTATCCTGGGCTTTTTATTTTGCCAAATAAATTTAGAAATCATTCGATCAAGTGCCTTAAAGGTGGAGATGGGTACTCTGACAGGCAAGGACTGAAACAAGAACAGAAGTCTAGGCAATACATTCATTTTCACCGTTTCAACTCTACCCAATAAAGAAAGGGGAGGAACATCCCATCTCCCCAGATCATTTTTAATGGCTCTAATTAATTTTGTATAGTTTGCATCAAATAATTGTGTGGGATTTGGTGTGATTATAATCCCCAAGTACCTAAACCCCTGTTTAGACCAACGATATGATACATCTTTGTTTAGTTGTGTAGGCCAGGACCCAGAAATCATCATTGCCTCCGATTTGCTTTCGTAAATTTTATAACCTGAAACGGATCCATAACTTTGCAGGCACTGCATGAGTGGGGGGATAGAGAGCAGTGGATTTCTTATGAAGAGCAAAACATCGTCAGCGAATAGCGCCACCTTGTGGACGAACCCACCATCGTCTGGAATGCCTTGGATCTGAGTATTTCGACGTATAGCTTCAGCCAAACATTCTATGCTAATTGCGTAGAGAACAGGGGATAATGAATCTCCCTGTTTTACGCCCCTCTCAACCTTGAAAAATTCTGAACAGTGACCATTAACTCTAATTCTTGATTTGGAATTATTATATAGCAGATTAATCCAAGAAACAAATTCTTCTCTAAAACCCATTTCTTTTAAAGTCTCTTCTAAAAAGAGCCAATCTAATCTATCGAAAGCCTTGATCCCATCGAGGCTAAGGAGCATCGATGGGTCTTTATCTCTTGCTGCTATTGACTGTATGTTTAATGCTCTCCTAATATTGTTTGTCCCTTGTCTAGTCCAGATGAACCCCGTTTGCTGAGGATTTATTAATTGTTTAATGTACTTTTGAATTCTATTCGCCAATATAGAGGTTAATATCTTATAATCCACGCACAAAAGACTGATTGGGCGGTAACTAGAACACTGTATGGGGTCTTTTCCTTCTTTATGTAGTACCGTGATGATGGCTTCTGACCACGACTTTGGGGGGTCTCCTGATGATAATACACAATTATATAATTTGCATAACCTAGGAGAAAGTTCATTTACAAAAACCTTGTAATATTCCCCTGAAAAACCATCTGCACCTGGAGATTTGTTATTTTTCAAGTTGGAAATGGTTTCTCTTATTTCCTCCTCAGTGATGCGCTTTATTAATTTGGATGCTTCCCCCTCTGCCAATTTATTTAATTCGAGAGGTCTCAAGAATTCAATGATCTTTTCTCTTTTAAATTCTTGTTCTTGACCCTTGTATAATTGTTCGTAAAATTTGGCAAAGGCATCCGAGATCTGCTTAGGCTGCGTTTCAACAAGGTTGGTTTCGGGGTGTCTGATTTTGGCCACAGCACGACCAGATTGGTCCTTCCGGAGTTGAAAGGCCAACAACCTGCTCGCCCCATTTCCCATTTCATAATATTTTCTGTTAGTGTACCTAAGTGCCCCCTCTGCCTTATACGTTAACAACTCATCCAATTGTTGTCTAATTTCTTTTAATTCTTCCAGAAACACTAACATTTTAATGTAACATTGAAACAAAACAAATTAGTTTTCATCGTGATACTGATAAAGAGGAACTGAACCACTTAAATGTCTCTCAGGGCTCCATACTAGTGTATTTTCGAGGATAGCCAATCTGCAAGTAGACAACATGTCAGAGGAGCTTGTATAGCAGCTATTTTCTGAAGAGGTTTTCCCCAGAATACGAAGGCCCCAGCATTCGTTATAGTAGTTAAAGTATGGCTATAGTTCCATTGATGCAAGCCAGAACAGACCAGATTATGATTTATTAGGCCTACTGATGCACATATTCAAACAAGTAAAATGTAGTATGTATGTATTTTTTTTAATTTGTTTTAATTTGTTTTTACATTTTTCCAACTTGTTTGCTTTTAATTTGTTCTACAGATTTTAAATCTTCTAAATTCTTCCCCAGAAGCAAATTTAATCTACAGCAATGATCACAAAAGGCTTTTTCAGCTTCACATTCAAACATAAATGTTAGAAAATAAAATATCAACTAAAAACCATCAGGATTATTCTGCAGATTTCACAAATATTGCAGTTGTTAGTAAATATTGTCCGATAGCGGTATGATGAACAATTAATCTGTACTGTCAGGTTTGTTGTTGTTTTTGTTTTTAGTATGCTGCAGCCGCCCCTTTTGATTAGCAAGCTAAAAGAGATGTCAGCCCATCATTAGATGGTGCCTTTCATTTCATTACGGGTCCATTTGGCTACATTTTTACACTCTCAGAGTTAAATCAACACTCAGAACATTACAGTGTTGATGGCACCCTGAGCTGAAGAGTGTTCTCCAGAGTCCAGGAGTGTTTATATTTTCTACGCAGATGTGTGTGTTTGGAGTTGAACAGAAACGTATGATGACTGTGTAGCCGTACAGTAATTGAGAGTATCTTCAGATTACCGGCATTACAGTGTGGTTTGGAAATATTCCGGTCCGGGTCAAGAACAGAAATCTTTCCCGGCTGGTCCACACTGCCTGGTAATTGGAGAACGGCAGTTCTTCCAGTCCTTCCTACAAAACATTTCTCTATTCAATCCATGATCAGACAACATCTCTCAATGGGTCTGGTCTTGAAGACACAGAGGATCAGTCCCCAGATCCATGTCAAACTACTTCTAGAGAGAGTGATGCCCATGGGCATAACACCAGAAGGAGATCATCTGACCTTGTTCCCCCAAAATACAACTCAAACATGGGTACCTGCACCAAATGTGGAATGACACTACCAAAAAGTCCAAAAGACAAAGATTTTCGACTCCCTATACCCAAACTCAAAACTAACCTAAAATAATTCCTGCCCTCAAAATACAAGTGGACATAGATTAACTCCTTGAACATCTTGATATAAGAATCCTCTGACCCCCGCTCCCACCCCTACTTTTTCTGTAAATAAATATACAGTATTCTATAATATTGAGTACAATGGACCACAATGGGGCTGCAATGGCTCAGTCAGGAGGCAGATGGGCCACTGGGGAAACAGAAGGTTTCCAGTTCGAACCGGGGCTCCCCCAGGGTTCGTTGTTGAAGTGTCCTTGTCTGAGCAAGACACTGAACCCCTAATTGCTCCTGATGACCAGGTTGGTGCCTTTTTATGGTTTCCTCCACCGTCGGTGTGTGAATGTAATACACATGTAATACACATTGTCAGAGCCGGATTTACCTTGCTGAGGGCCCCCGGGCTGGAGCAAATTTGAGGGCCCCCCTTGGGGCGCGCGCCGCGCGTCCCGCGATTTGGCCGAGCATTTCACTTGAATTGGATACACACATTTCACTTGAATTGGATTTCACTTTACAATTTTATAATTAAAAAAAAAAAAGTCGGGGGCCCCCGGGCTTCAGCCCACCCTAGCCCAACGGTAAGTTCGGCTCTGCACATTGTAAAGCACCTTGGATAAAGGTACTATACCAGTAGGACACCCTGAGGGGGAGAAACAAGGTTGCGTTTACGCATCCGCCATTCCGCCTGGGTGACGAAGACTGCTGGGCTGGCGCTTTGGCATGGGGGTCAGATCAACATATGGATTAAATTCTGTACTGGCCATATATGGAGCGTGTCTTGAGTGTACAGGGTGTGATGAGGTCAGATCAACATATGGAATGTCAGAACAGGTCAACTCCATATATGGAGATCTATGGGTGGCAGCAGGAGCAGTGTCTTGAGTGTACAGGGTTTGATGAGGTCTGGCCATATATGGAGCGTGTCTGGAGTATACAGGGTTTGATGAGATCAGATCAACATATGGAACGTCATAACAGGTCAACTCCATATATGGAGATCTATGGGTGGCAGCAGGGGCGGTGTCTTGAGTGCACAGGGTTTGATGAAGGCCCAGGTAGGGCCGGGCCTTAATTGTCGGGCCTGTTGAATGGAATGTCAGAACAGGTTGCTGGCCGGCTCCATATATGCAGATCTAGGTGATGATCCAGTCATCTCCATGTATGGCTATCCAGGGTTTGATGAGGTCAGTGTCGTGATCTTCATATATGGAGACGGCCATATATGGAGACGTGATGTCACAAGGCGTGATGTCATGAGGCGTGATGTCACGAGGCGTGATAACCATATATGGATATTTACCATTTATAATGCAAACAAGCCCCTTGGGGCTTTTTGGTTTACCCTTTTAGCATTACCTTTGACTATATTTACACTACTATTAATAACTGTGTTAATCAAGTATTCTATCAATTAAAGACAGTCCTAAAACATGATGTCAGACTCCTGCTATCTGACAGCTGATACGACTGCACGATATTAGGAAAACTTGGTAACATAATATAACATTCTGAACATTGTTGAATATTGCAACAACAATATGACTGGTGATAACTTAGGTCTGCTACTAACATACCATAGAAGTAGAACCCAGACAATGAATAGCCTATGGTTGCACACGTAAAACAAAGAAAGAAAGAAAATCAAAGATATGGATTCTATTTCCATTCCAACAACATGGTTTTAGTGAAAACATTGCACCTGGCTATTGACAATGAATAATATACCACTGACTTAGCAATACACTACACAGTTTCTCACTGCTCCGCTTAAAACACGTTAATCTAATCAGGGCCCCAAAACTAAAAAAAGAATGCACAGAAGTTTTCCACAGTCATTGAGATAAAGCTGTTTTGTTCCAACACTTTGCATTGCATCAAAGCTTAATGTAGCCATCCTTTTACCCCTTCATGCAAGGATGAACATGTCATTTTAGGGCTGAAATATGAGAGAGAGAGAGAGAGAGACAGAGAGAGACAGAGAGAAAGAGATATGTTGGGATGCGGGTTAAGACAGAGTTTGTACTTATAGTTTTCAACACCCAAGATATATATTGCCTGTGACAAAAGCATCTTTTAATGATCTCGGGTAACACACAAAATACATGTGTGCTAGATCTGCTGTGTGTGCATGTGTGTGTCTGCGTGTGTATGCATTCGTTCATGCCTGCATGTGTGCTTTTTTATGAGTGTGTGTGAGTGCGGCGTGCGCGTGCACGCTTGTTTTCCTCGGCCATGCTTTTTTATGAGTGTTTGTGTGTGTGTCTGTGTGTGTGTGTGTGTGTGTGTGTGCGTGTGCACACGCACGTTTGTTTTCCTCGCCTTGTTTGAATCTATAGTTGGCTGCAGCCCTGGAGGACCAGAAGGCCCAGAATGCATTGCGGCATAAACAACAACAGGAGGAGCTTGGCAGGGAGGCGGAGCTAGAGTTGTCCATTCACAGGGAGAAGAGCCAGTTGTTACTGCTGCAGTACCAGAGAGAGAACGCACAGTGGCACATGAAGGTACTAACTCTGTTTAACCCATTTTGACCTGAGATCAGATTCTAAAAATGTCTTCTACATCCTGACAGTCGTTCTTCGATTTTTCAAAAATAGCAGACCTACAAGCTCATAGCGCGCCACTCGGTGGCGCGCTATGAGCTTGTAGATCTGCTATTTTTCAATAGCTAAAGCATAACATAATGCTAACACCAAAAGTGGGTTAAAATAGAGATACAGTATATCGATAAATCAGATGTTCAGAACTGATATATCTCTCTCTCTCACACTCACTCGCTCACTCACTCATTTTCACTATTGTTTGAATATTCTTGTATTCTTCTATGTTGCCAGATCTATTTCTGGAAAGCAAAATGAAACAAAACAAAAATAGAAACATGTACTCGGCCCATGACAACAGGCCATGACCCTATACATTTGGGATTGGGAAAGGCTGAAATATGATGATTGATACCCCTCCCCCACCCAGCTGGAGGAGAGAGATGAGGAGGCACGGAGGCTGCGGGAGGAGCGAGCGAGCAGGGAGGAGGAGGCGAGGAGACGAGAGGAGGAGGCGAGGAGACGAGAGGAGGACGTACGCAGGGAGCTTCAGAGCTACCGCCAGCAACAGGCGATGCAGATGAGCCAGATCCAGAATGACTTACTGCTGCTGACTGAGAGGAACACCCAGCTACTGGAAGAGGTGTGTGTGTGTGTGTGTGTGTGTGTGTGTGTGTGTGTGTGTGTGTGTGTGTGTGTGTGTGTGTGTGTGTGTGTGTGTGTGTGTGTGTGTGTGTGTGCGCGTGCGCTTGCGTGTGCGTGTGTGTGCATGTGCGTGTGCGACTATACTTGTAAGGACCAAATATCCCAAGTATAGAGGGTATGCGCGTGACATCATCATCATATACCCGGAAGTTATGCGGGCAAAAAACTATGTTCTGGCCTTGACAGCCCATACATCCAAGCAGAAAAGTCCTATTTGATTGTATAAAATGACTTTTTTTTTTTTTTTTAACAACATTAAATTATCTTTGTCACTCACCTTGCCACTCGATTTGCCACTCGATCTACAGTATGTGCATACCTTTGTAGCATCTTAGAAATAGACATTGTGAGAACCATTTTCCTAGTCCTCGCCAGAAAAACGGTTGTTTTGTGATTATCATTAGACTTTTTAGCAATAGATGTACAATTAGAAAAAGATTCAGGTTGGGGAATTATGATTAGACCTTTGATTAGATGTTAGGTTTAGGGGTTGGAATTAGAGTAAACATGATTTCAGTTGTGTGACAGTGTCATCCGAAAAATACGTTGCACGTTGAAAAATCTTTCAGAAGTCATATTGTGGAATCGGCCTCAGGTCTTAATGGGTTAAACCACTTGAAAGAGCACTTCATTTTCATATAATTGTGCCTTACAAATGCTCATTATAATATGGTACTATTTAGTGTGGTTGCCCTAACAGGGCAACCAGACTATTGTAATTGTAACACTTTATTATTTTTATTGTGGGCTCGCAACAGCGAGCACACACTAGTTATTGTGGGCTCGCAACAGCGAGCACACACTAGTTATTGCCAGTTTATATTTATTCTTGCTTTATTCCAATTTCCGCCCTTTTTTCGAATTCCTACTACTTTCACACACTTTATGCTAGAAATTTAGTTCAAACTTCAAACTGTTCAGCTCTTTGCAGTTATGTGTGCTTGCATTTAGATTTTTACAATTGTTTATACTTTTTTAACTTTTTAACTTTTTAACTTTTTTTGACATTCTTTATAATGAGAGTCGATGGGAGAAACGTCCCATTTTTCACAGTTGACTTTTTTGTGCTCTTATTACTCTGTCATACTTTCACTTTGAAACTCCATTCAAACTTTAAAATGTTCATCAATCTTTGAATTTTCATTGGTGAAAAAGTTGTTTTGAAAAAGTTTATACTTTTTAAAATATTTAACTTTATTTATAAAATGTTTCTCTCATAGACAATGTATGGGATTTTATCTCTAAATCAACCTCACTTTTGCAGCCTCATTACTCTGGCATACTTTGTCGTAGAAACGTGATTTAAACTTTAGCTAGCTCACACGGCTGTGGACTTTTTCGTGGTTCAAACCGTATTCGAATATGTTACACGGTTTCTCCGATATCGCAGTTCAATCGCAGGCCGTATCGTCTAATTAGTGCGCCCTTAGAGTGCGGGGCCTCCTTGAGTAGAGTGTGGAAACTGAAATGCTTCACCTCGGAAATCTACCAAACAAATTGTCGTCCTGGCCAAAATATTCACTTTACACGGATGTTCTTTGGTCATTTTGTAGCCACACATGTCCTCTTTCACACAATGTAACCACCAAAGCACAGATACATACAGAATGTGAACTACGGCCTTTTAAGTGACACAAATACAGTCAAGCTGCCCATTGACCTCCATTGTATAATTCTTACGAGGAAAGTATCGTGAAGACAATTCTTAACTCGCTCTTATAACCACATTTTCGATCGTACCAACACCACCATCGCACATGTTGTACCTCAATGGCTCAGGCCACTCAAAGTGAAAAAGATATTTGCATTCGACTTTTACTTTTTGCGATAGAGCAATTTGTTCGGGCATAGGTTTTTCCCTATTCAGGCCCATTGAAATCTCCCAGTCATAGTGAAGCACTGTTTTACTCTCCCACAGCTGAGACATATAAGGGCTTAATTACAGGGCTGACATTAGAGTTACAAGATCTCAATGAGTTGCTCTGCGAAACCTTGTGAGCTTGTAGGTCTGCTATTTGTGCAGTCACAGACACACGCATGCATACGCACGCACGCACGCACGCACGCACGCACGCACGCACGCAGCTTGTAGGTCTGCTATTTGTGCAATTAGGCTCTACACACAGTCACAGACACACGCATGCATGCACACGCACGCACGTGCACACGCACGTGCACGCGCACGCACACGCACACACACACACACACACACACACACACACAAAAACCCTGTCTTTTGCTTGCAGCATGCTACAGTCTTGCAATTTGCTCCATGGGCTTAGACCACCAATAGGAGCACGCTGTACTTAATTAATTGCTTAAGCCCCGCCCTTCTGTCTTCCCATTGGCTGGCCTTTACACAGCTCTAACTTTTGTTTGCAGCATGATACAGTCCTGACAATTTGTTTATGGACTTACACCACCAATAGGAACACTAATATAAACTTAAAAAATATATTTTTTTTAAACTTTTTTTTTTTTACCTTTTTTTTTTTTAACTTTTTTTTTTTAAAACTTTTTTTTTTTAAATTTTTTTTTAAAACTTTTTTTTTTAAACTTTTTTTCAACTTTTTTTTTTAAAAAAACTTTTTTTTTAAAAAAACTTTTTTTTTTAAAACTTCTTTTTTTTAAAAACTTTTTTTTTAAAAACTTTTTTTTTTTAAACTTAAAAAAAAACTTAAAAATAAAAAACTTAAAAAAGAAAACTTAAAAATGAAAAACCAGTGTTCAGACTTGGTGGGTGGTCCCACAGACACAGCTATAACTTTATACATTGCGTTTTTAGCGAGCCCACGCAGTTTCTACAGGAACTGCTTTCTAGTTGCCAGTTTATATTTATTATTCTTTATTCCGCCACTTACTTCGTACTCCTACTACTTTCACACACTTTATGCTAGAAATTTAGTTCAAACTTCAAACTGTTCAGCTCTTTGCAGTTATGTGTGCTTGCATTTTTATTTTTACAATTGTTTATACTTTTTTAACTTTTAAACTTTTAAACTTTTTTTTACATTCTTTATAATGAGAGTCGATGGGAGAAACGTCCCATTTTTCACAGTTGACTTTTTTGTGCTCTTATTACTCTGTCATACTTTCACTTTGAAACTCCATTCAAACTTTAAAATGTTCATCTATCTTTGAATTTTCATTGGTGAAAACGTTTTTTTGAAAAGGTTTATACTTTTTAAAATATTTAACTTTATTTATAAAATGTTTCTCTCATAGACAATGTATGGGATGCAATCTCTAAATCCACCTCACTTTTGCACCCTCATTACTCTGGCATACTTTGTCGTAGAAACGTGATTTAAACTTTAGCTAGCTCACACGACTGTGGACTTTTTCGTGGTTCAAACCGTATTCGAATATGTTACACGGTTTTTCCGAAATCGCAGTTCAATCGCAGGCCGTTTCGCGTAATCAGTGTCCCCTTAGAGTGTGGGGCCTCCTTGAGTAGAGTGTGGAAACTGAAATTCTTTCCTTGGAAATTTACCAAACAAATTGTCGTCCCGGCCAAAATATTCACTTTACACAGATGTTCTTTGGTCATTTTGTAGCCACACATGTCCTCTTTCACACAATGTAACCACCAAAGCACAGATACATACAGAATGTGAACTACAGCCTTTTAAGTGACACAAATACAGTCAAGCTGCCCATTGACCTCCATTGTATAATTCTTACGAGGAAAGTATCGTGAAGACAATTCTTAACTCGCTCTTATAACCACATTTTCGATCGTACCAACACCACCATCGCACATGTTGTACCTCAATGGCTCAGGCCACTCAAAGTGAAAGAAATATTTGAATTCGACTTTTACTTTTTGCGATAGAGCAATTTGTTCGGGCATAGGTTTTTCCCTATTCAGGCCCATTGAAATCTCCCAGTCATAGTGAAGCACTGTTTTACTCTCCCACAGCTGAGACATATAAGGGCTTAATTACAAGCCTGACATAGGGCTGACATTAGAGTTACAAGATCTCAATGAGTTGCTCTGCGAAACCTTGTGAGCTTGTAGGTCTGCTATTTGTGCAGTCACAGACACACGCATGCATACGCAAGCACGCACGCACGCACGCACGCACGCACGCACGCACGCACGCACGCACACAGCTTGTAGGTCTGCTATTTGTGCAATTAGGCTCTACACACAGAGTCACAGACACACGCATGCATGCACACGCACGTGCACACGCACGCGCACGCACACACACACGCACACACGCACACACACACACACACACACACACACAAAAACCCTGTCTTTTGCTTGCAGCATGCTACAGTCTTGCAATTTGCTCCATGGGCTTAGACCACCAATAGGAGCACGCTGTACTTAATTAATTGCTTAAGCCCCGCCCTTCTGTCTTCCCATTGGCTGGCCTTTACACAGCTCTAACTTTTGTTTGCAGCATGATACAGTCCTGAAAATTTGTTTATGGACTTACACCACCAATAGGAACACTAATATAAACTTAAAAAATATATATTTTTTAACTTTTTTTTTTTTTTTACTTTTTTTTTTTTTTACTTTTTTTTTTTAAACTTTTTTTTTTAAACTTTTTTTTTTAAACTTCTTTTTTTTTATTTTTTTTTTTTTAACTTTTTTTTTTTTAACTTTTTTTTTAAAAACTTCTTTTTTTTTAAACTGTTTTTTTTTAAAACTTTTTTTTTTAAACTTTTTTTTTTTTAAACTTCTTTTTTTTTTAAACTTTTTTTTTTAAAAACGTTTTTTTTTTAAACTTTTTTTTTTTTAAACTTCTTTTTTTTAATTTTTTTTTTTTAAACTTTTTTTTTTTAAACTTAAAAAAGAAAACTTAAAAATGAAAAACCAGTGTTCAGACTTGGTGGGTGGTCCCACAGACACAGCTATAACTTTATACATTGCGTTTTTAGCGAGCCCACGCAGTTTCTACAGGAACTGCTTTCTAGTTAGTGTGGTTGCCTATGGGCAACCATACTATTGTTCCCCTTACCTTTTCTTTATTGTTTATTGTTTTCTTTCTGTATAAACTTTTTTCTGCCGTGCTACTCCTCCCACAGTTTTTGCCGCACACACTTGAGCCAGATGTCAAAACGACCGGCTTTATCGGGAATCGTGTGCTATCTCCTTGCTAAGACATCCGTTGTATAGTTTAATTGATATGAATTAATTAGTGAATTAATTTTCCCCATTCACTTGAATGGGAAAATGCCAAAACTCACATTCAACCATTTATTCCTCTGAGACCTTAAGGGCTGTAGTTACAACAATTGGAAGGGAGGTTCATAATAATTACGAAAATTAATTAACTTATGATTACTTCGGTCGGCCTCATGGTGGCGCTATAACAGCCCACTTTACGTTTTGCATTATAACTCTGGAAACGGTAGGTCGTGAAATAAAAAATATTTTTCCCTCGATTCCTTGGGTCATGACGCATCTCCACATATAGGCCACGCCCATTTGCGTCTAGATAGATTTTCCGCCATTTTGAATTTTGTTCAAAACACACTTTTGGATCCTCCACCTACAGATTTTGTCCAAATCTCACAAAAATCGGTACACATGATCTCCGGACCTATCCGATTAAAACAGCACAGTCAGAATTTTGATCTTCCGTATCGTTCGTCCGTAATCGTCTTCCAAAGTTAGTGGGAGGGGCCTATTTTACAAAAGATGCCACAATTCACGCACGGAATGTCCGATCCATCCCAAATCTGAATCACATGTCGAGGGTGGCTTAATCAACACAGAGCCAAAGGCAATTCCATTTTCATCCATAGGGGGCGCCACAATTGCAAAAACACTTACCAGTTTGTTGCAAAAACATATTTTCGGGGGGGGGGAAAAACCTCCGAATTACTTACGCATGATCACAAGGCTGACTTGACATTGTCATTGGCTAGCAAAATTACCGGGAGGGGCCTATATCAGCGAGTGAGGCAACCACACTTTGCAATTTCCCAGAATTGCTTCTTTCTAGTTAGTGTGGTTGCCTATGGGCAACCATACTATTGTTCCCCTTACCTTTTATTTCTTTCTTTGTTTATTATTCTGTATAAACTTTATTTTGCAGTGCTACTCCTCCCACAGTTTTTGCCAAACATACTCGAGCCATATGTCAAATCGACCGGCTTCATCGGGAATCGTGTGCTTGTTGATTGATAAGAGAAATGTTGTATAGTTTAATTGATATTAATTAATTAGTGAATTAATTTTCCCCATTCACTTGAATGGGAAAATGGGAAAACTCACATTCAACTATTTGTTTCTCTGAGACCGTAAGGGCTGTAGTTACAACACTTGGAGGGGAGGTTCATAATAATTATCAAAATTAATTAACATATAATTATATCGGTCGGCCTCATGGTGGCGCTATAACAGCCCACTTTACCTTTTGCATTATAACTCTTGCACGGTAGGTCATAAAATAAAAAATATTTTTTCGCTGGATTCCTTGAGTCATGACGCATCTCCCCATATAGGCCACGCCCATTTGCGTCAGGATAGATTTTCTGCCATTTTGAATTTTCTTCAAAACACACTTTTGGATCCTCCAGCTACAGATTTTGGCCAAATCTCATAAGAATCGGTACACATGATCTCCGGACCTATCCGATTAAAACAGCAGAGTCAGAATTTTGATAGTCCATATCGTTAGTCCGTAATCAGCTTCCAAAGTTAGTGGGAGGGGCCTATTTTACAAAAGACGGCACAAATCACGAACGGAATGTCCGATCCATCCCAAATTTTAATCAAATGTCGAGGGTGGCTTAATAAACACAGAGCCTAAAGCTATTCTATTTTCATCTATAGGGGGCGCCACAATTGCAAAAACACTTAACCGTTTGTTGCAAAAACATGATTTCGGGGGGGGAACCCCTCACAATTACTTACACATGATCACAAGGGTGACTTTACATTGTAATTGGCTAGCAAAATTACCGGGAGAGGCCTATATTAGCGAGTGAGGCAACCACACTTTGCAATTTCCCAGAATTGCTTCTTTCTAGTTAGTGTGGTTGCCTATGGGCAACCATACTATTGTTCCCCTTACCTTTTATTTATTTTTTTTGTTTTCTTTCTGTATAAACTTTATTTTGGAGTGCTACTCCTCCCACAGTTTTTGCCGCACACACTTGAGCCATATGTCAAAACGACCGGCTTCATCGGGAATGATGTGCTTGCTCGTTTCTAAGAGAAATGTTGTATAGTTTAATTGATATTAATTAATTAGTGGATTAAATTTCCCCATTGACATGAATGGGAAAATGCAAAAACTCACATTCAAGTATTTTTTCCTCTGAGACCGTACGGGCTACAGTTACAACACTTGGGGGGAAGGTTCATAATAATTACTAAAATTAATAACCGTATAAGTATATTGATCGGCCTCATGGTGGCGCTATAACAGCCCACTTTACGTTTTGGCGTATAACTCTTGAACCGTAGGTCGTAAAATCAAAATTATTTTTTTCCTGGATTCCTTGGGTCATGACGCATCTCCCCATATAGGCCACGCCCATTTGCGTCTAGATAGATTTTCCGCCATTTTGAATTTTGTTCAAAACCCACTTTTGGATCCTCCACCTACAGATTTTGTCCAAATCTCACAAAAATCGGTACACATGATCTCCGGACCTATCCGATTAAAACAGCACAGTCAGAATTTTGATCTTCTGTATCGTTCGTCCGTAATCGTCTTCCGAAGTTAGTGGGAGGGGCCTATTTTACAAAAAATGCCACAATTCACGCACGGAATGTCCGATCCATCCCAAATCCAAATCACATGTCGAGGGTGGCTTAATCAACGCAGAGCCAAAAGCAATTCCATTTTCATCCATAGGGGGCGCTACAATTGCAAAAACAATTACCCGTTTATTGCAAAAACATGATTTCAGGGGGGAAAAAACACTCTGAATTACTTACACATGATCACAATGTTACGGCTTGACATTGTCATTGGCTAGCAAAATTACTGGGAGGGGCCTATATCAGCGAGTGAGGCAACCACACTTTGCAATTTCCCAGAATTGCTTCTTTCTAGTTAGTATGGTTGCCTATGGCGACCATACTATTGTTCCCCTACTTTGGAATACTTTGTATCGCTACTCCTCCCACAGTTTTTTCCACACGCACTCGAGCCATATGTCAAATCGACCGGCTTCGTCGGGAATGGTGTGCTTGCTCATTGCTAAGAGATCCGTTGTATAGTTTAATTGATATTAATTAATTAGTTCTCCATTGACTTATAATGGGAAGATCGAAGACTAATTCCGGCTCAAATTTAAGTATTTTTTCCCTTGGAGACCATAAGCACCATATTTACAAGACTTAGGCTGGAGGTTCATAATAATTATGAAAATAAATTGAAAAGGAATTACATCGCTCAGCCTCATGGTGGCGCTATAACAGCCCACTTCACGTTTTTCCCTATAACTCTTGAACCGTAAGTCGTAAAATCAAAATGTCCTTTTCCATGGATTCCTTGGATCATGACGGATCTCCCCGCATAGGCCACGCCCATTTCCGTCTAGAACGAAATCGCACCAAATTTGCATTTTCTTCAAAACACACTTTTTGCTCCACCTCCAACAGATTTTGTCCAAATCTCACACAAATTGGTACACAACATCTCTGGTGCTATCCGATTACTTAAACACTGGCAGAATTTTGATAGTCCATACCGTTCGGCCATAATCGGCTTCCGAAGTTAGTAGGAGGGGCCTATTTTACAAAGAATGCCACAAATAATGAACGGAACGTTCAATCCACACGGAATTTTAATCACATATCGAGAGTGGTTCAATCAATGTAGCACCAAAAGCAATTCCATTTTCACCCATAGGGGGCGCTGCAAATGCCAAAAATGTCACCGTTTGTTGAAAAAACAATTTGTTGGGGGGCTCAATCCCCACCAAAATACTTACACATGATCTCAAAGGTGATGTGACCATTTAATTCAGTCGTAAAATTAGTGGGAGGGGCCAATTTTTTTCGAAAAAACTAAAACACTATATGTCACCAAATCAGGATCCGATCAGCGCCAAATTTGAATGGCATGTTGTTTGGCCTTGGCCTCTAACACAACACCTCCTGGCAGACTCCTTGGGTCCCCAACGACGTCGGTGCGACGGGTGCGATGGAGGCAACCATACTTTGCAATTTCCCAGAATTGCTTCTTTCTAGTTAGTGTGGTTGCCTATGGGCAACCATACTATTGTTCCCCTTACCTTTTATTTTTCTTTCTGTATAAACTTTATTTTGACGTGCTACTCCTCCCACAGTTTTTGCCGCACACACTTGAGCCATATGTCAAAACGACCGGCTTCATCGGGAATGGTGTGCTTGCTCGTTTCTAAGAGAAATGTTGTATAGTTTAATTGATATTAATTAATTAGTGGATTAAATTTCCCCATTGACATGAATGGGAAAATGCAAAAACTCACATTCAAGTATTTTTTCCTCTGAGACCGTACGGGCTACAGTTACAACACTTGGGGGGAAGGTTCATAATAATTACTAAAATTAATAACCGTATAAGTATATTGATCGGCCTCATGGTGGCGCTATAACAGCCCACTTTACGTTTTGGCGTATAACTCTTGAACTGTAGGTCGTAAAATCAAAATAATTTTTTCCTGGATTCCTTGGGTCATGACGCATCTCCCCATATAGGCCACGCCTATTTGCGTCTAGATAGATTTTCCGCCATTTTGAATTTTGTTCAAAACACACTTTTGGATCCTCCACCTACAGATTTTGTCCAAATCTCACAAAAGTCGGTACACATGATCTCCGGGCCTATCCGATTAAAACAGCACAGTCAGAATTTTGATCTTCTGTATCGTTCGTCCGTAATCGTCTTCCGAAGTTAGTGGGAGGGGCCTATTTCACAAAAAATGCCACAATTCACGCACGGAATGTCCGATCCATCCCAAATCCGAATCACATGTCGAGGGTGGCTTAATCAACGCAGAGCCAAAAGCAATTCCATTTTCATCCATAGGGGGCGCTACAATTGCAAAAACAATTACCCGTTTATTGCAAAAACATGATTTTGGGGGGACTTACGCATGATCACAAGGGTGACTTCACATTGTAATTGGCTGGCAAAATTACTGGGAGGGGCCTATATCAGCCAGTGAGGCAACCACACTTTGCAATTTCCCAGAATTGCTTCTTTCTAGTTAGTATGGTTGCCTATGGCGACCATACTATTGTTCCCCTACTTTGGAATACTTTGACTCGCTACTCCTCCCACAGTTTTTTCCACACGCACTCGAGCCATATGTCAAATCGACCGGCTTCGTCGGGAATCGTGTGCTTGCTCATTGCTAAGAGATCCGTTGTATAGTTTAATTGATATTAATTAATTAGTTCTCCATTGACTTATAATGGGAAGATCGAAGAGTAATTAAAGCTCCAATTTAAGTATTTTTTTCCCTTGGAAACCGTAAGTGCCATATTTACAAGACTTAGGAGGGAGGTTCATAATAATTATGAAAATTAATTGAAAAGGAATTACATCACTCAGCCTCATGGTGGCGCTATAACAGCCCACTTCACGTTTTTCCCTATAACACTTGAACCGTAAGTCGTAAAATCAAAATGTCTTTTTCCATGGATTCCTTGGATCATGACGGATCTCCCCGCATAGGCCACGCCCATTTCCGTCTAGAACGAAATTGCACCAAATTTGCATTTTCTTCAAAACACACTTTTTGCTCCACCTCCAACAGATTTTGTCCAAATCTCACACAAATTGGTACACAACATCTCTGGTGCTCTCCGATTACTTGAACACTGGCAGAATTTTGATAGTCCATACCGTTCGGCCGTAATCGGCTTCCGAAGTTAGTAGGAGGGGCCTATTTTACAAAGAATGCCACAAATAATGAACGGAACGTTCAATCCACACGGAATTTTAATCACATATCGAGAGTGGTTCAATCAATGTAGCGCCAAAAGCAATTCCATTTTCACCCATAGGGGGCGCCGCAAATGCCCAAAATGTCACAGTTTGTTGAAAAAACAATATGTTGGGGTGCTCAATCCCCACCAAAATACTTACACATGATCTCAGGGGTGATGTGACCATTTAATTGACTCGTAAAATTAGTGGGAAGGGCCTATTTTTACGAAAAAACTAAAACACTATATGTCACCTAATCAGGATCCGATCAGCTCCAAATTTGAATGGCATGTTGTTTGGCCTTGGCCTCTAACACAACACCTCCTGGCAGACTCCTTGGGTCCCCAACGACGTCTGTGCGACGGGTGCGATGGAGGCAACCATACTTTGCAATTTCCCAGAATTGCTTCTTTCTAGTTAGTATGGTTGCCTATGGCGACCATACTATTGTTCCCCTACTTTGGAATACTTTGTATCGCTACTCCTCCCACAGTTTTTTCCACACGCACTCGAGCCATATGTCAAATCGACCGGCTTCGTCGGGAATCGTGTGCTTGCTCATTGCTAACAGATCCGTTGTATAGTTTAATTGATATTAATTAATTAGTTCTCCATTGACTTATAATGGGAAGATCGAAGACTAATTACGGCTCCAATTTAAGTATTTTTTCCCTTGGAGACCATAAGCACCATATTTACAAGACTTAGGCTGGAGGTTCATAATAATTATGAAAATAAATTGAAAAGGAATTACATCGCTCAGCCTCATGGTGGCGCTATAACAGCCCACTTCACGTTTTTCCCTATAACACTTGAACCGTAAGTCGTAAAATCAAAATGTCCTTTTCCATGGATTCCTTGGATCATGACGGATC
>NC_136792.1:22986083-23088583 GCF_951216825.1 Electrona antarctica
TGTGTGTGTGTGTGTGTGTGTGTGTGTGTGTGTGTGTGTGTGTGTGTGTGTGTGTGTGTGTGTGTGTGTGTGTGTGTGTGTGTGTGTGTGTGTGTGTGTGTGTGTGCACGATACAATGCATGTTATGCATAGAACTATCCAATGTTCACATATGATTATGAACACTATTTTGCCATCAACCCATTGGTAAAGACTGTAATTTTGTATTCAATTTCAGAATCTACAATTTAGTCGCATCATGCCTCGCCCTGGGAGGAGATCAGTTGCTGCTAAAAAATCCAGGGCTAAACGCACACAAGAGACAATTACTCCGACCATGAATCCTTTGGTACAAACAGCTGAGCAACATGCACAGTCTGATGTTGAAGAACAACACAACATTCATGAGTTCATGGACCTTTCCAACAATTACCCTGTACAACAAGCATGCATTGTGCCACCCTCTGTGACATCTGTGCAGGCATCCAAAAGCCAGAATCATCGTTCATTTTCTGACATGTCAAGGGATCGGCAGTGTACCTGCATGGCTCTGACATTTCTGGCTTATCAATATGAAGGTCTTGACTTCAAGATGGAACATCTGGACAAGATATTAGACAAGGGAGACAGTTTGTATCGCGCAACAATAACACAACTAAAAAGAGAGAAACGGTTTAGGAACCACTTCCTGGCAATGGAGGAAATACCTCTCAATGTGGAAACGGAACACAATAAGTACTCAGTGACAACATCTAAAGTGGAGATGGGTTATATGCGAGTTGAAGGAGAGCTTCACCAACAGAGTTGGTTCTTGAAACTTCAGGAAAGACTCAAGTGTCTGTCTGCAGATGTCAAATATGCACTCTTAACCGTATCACCACACACCATTGCTGTTTTTAGAGCCGGATCTGGAAGATATGGACTTTTTGACTCTCATAACAGAAGTGCTGATGGCCTACCTCTGCCTGATTGTGATGGAGGAAAAGCTATAATGATGATTTTTAGTCAGTTGGACGACCTGTTTGCTAAGATTGACCAGATAATTGACTTCTTGCATACCCCAGACAAGATTGACAAATTACTGTTTGACTTCATGCCAGTGACATTTCTACAAACAAATGCCCTGCCACCCCAACTGCGAAGCATACAAGTGCATCCTGACCAGCTGCATCAAACAGAGGCTGTTGATCTAACTAGCAAGGCTGACATGGACACTACACAAGTGATGTCATACACTACAAACAAATTTAATAAACAACGGCGACGTAAAATGAAAAGATGGGAGCAACTGCATTCTAAAACCAAAACAAAATCCGAGACTAAAAGGCATGAATACATGCATAAATACATTGCCATGAGATGCAAGAACAATACAAAATTCAGGGTACAGCAAAAGAAATACAAGAATGCATACATGAATGCAAAATACAGCAGAGATGTAATCTTCAAAGAGAATCAGAAGGCATATATCCACGGGAGGTACCATGAAGATGAAGAGTTCAGAAATAAACAGAAGGCTTATAAACGCGGGAGGTATCATGAAGATGAGGAGTTCAGAAAGAAACGGAAGGCTTATAAACGTGGGAGGTATCATGAAGATGAGGAGTTCAGAAAGAAGCAGAAGGCTTGTGCCAAGGCTTATGGACACAGGAGATTCAATGAAGATGAAGACTTCAGAAAAAAACAGAAGGCTTGTGCCAAGGCTTATGGACACAGGAGATTCAATGAAGATGAAGACTTCAGAAAAAAACGTAAGGCTTATGCCAAGGCTTATGGACACAGGAGGTTCAATGAAGATGAACAGTTCAGGGAAAAGACCAGGAAACGCATGAAATTGTACATGGCCTATAAATCCAAAACGGACCCATTATTCAAGATGCGCCGTGACATCCGTTCTGCATTGAAAATCAGAAGAAAATACAATGAGTTATGTCAAATCCAGCTCAGAGTGCGCTCTGAAGAATCAAAGATGAAAGCTATATCTATTGCAGCAGAAAAAGCCAGAAAAGATGTCGCTACTGCAGAACAAAGTCAAAAACAAAAAATTGCTATAGCGCTTTTCCATGAAGTCATAAAAGATGGCCCTACTTTTGTGTGCACAACATGCCATCGGGCACTTTTCTTTGATCAAGTGGACAGTTGTGTTCGGGCAAATTACACACAAAACCCTGCCATGGTTTCTGCCTGCTTGACAGGCACATACGTTCATTTATGTGACAATGAATGCGGAGGCCCAGAAGAATGCACTGTACCCGAAGAAAGGCGAAAAGAGTGGATATGTAAATGTTGTAACGCAACTATAAAAGCAGGAAGGATGCCAGACATCGCTATTGCAAACAATTTAGAACTTGCACCCATTCCTCCAGAGCTCTGCCAACTGAATGTGCTTGAAAGACAAGTGATGGCATTAGACATTCCATTTGCCAAGATTCTCACACTTCCTAAAGGCAAGCAGGGAGCAATTATTGGTGCTGTCGTGTGTGTGCCATCAGAAGTGGAAGCCACAGTAAACGCCTTACCCAGAAGGATTGACTCATCCGGCTTGTACAGAGTGAAGCTAAAGAGACGTCTACGTTACAAAGGCCACCAATTGTTTCACACTGTCAATATGACGAATGTTGTGCGAGGCCTGAGAAAACTCAAGGAGACACACCCCGACTACAGAGACATCACAATTCAGGATGATGAGAGCATCGATGATGATGTGGAGGCCCAGCTTGAACAAATGGCCACAGAGGAAGTCATGGATAGTTGTGATGAGGCCGAAATGATTGAAGTAGCAAATGCCACTGAAGGTCTCGACCCATCACAGACGGTGAATCAACATCCACCCAATGCTGAAGATGAGCAAGATGTCCTTAGACCTGGACATGGCCTAGACAGTTGCTTGCAAGCGGATGACATTGGACAAGAGATGATGACATATGGAGATGGCATATTCACCATAGCCCCCGCCGAAGGAAACAGGCCTGTCAGCTACAGCACAGTCCCTAACCTCGAAGCAAAGGCCTTCCCTACATTGTTTCCAACTGGAGAGAACACTTTGGATCGGGAGAGAACAGTCAAACTGTCCCCAAGCAGGTACTTTAATGCAAGACTTTTCAGTGTTGACGGACGTTTTGCAAAAGACCAAAGCTATCTCTTCTTTGCACAGTTTGTCACAGAGACACACTTGGCAAGAAACAGCATGTCAATTCACTTAAGGAAAGGCAAACCCTACACCAAAGACGGTCGCAGAATTAACATTAAGATGTTGAAAAACAAGCATGAAGTTGAGAGGCTGGTCAAAAGTCGAGATGCAACAAGATTCATGGTAACAATGAGGGGGACTCCAGCTTTCTGGCACAAGACAATGCTTGATTTATTTGCTATGGTCCGTCAGTTAGGCCCACCCACTTTCTTTGTGACCCTAAGTGCTGCAGAATTCAGATGGCCAGAAGTCATAAAGGCAATAAAAGCACAACAAGGCCAAATAGTGAATTTTGACAACCTGGACTGGAATGAGAAATGTGACATCCTCAGAAGCAATGCAGTCACTACCATGAGGATGTTTGACAAGCGTGTTCATGCTACATACTCAAAACTTCTACGCTCTGACGCACTACCACTCGGACACATCATCGATTTCTTTCATCGCATCGAGTATCAGGCAAGAGGGTCGCCTCATGTTCATGCACTAATGTGGGTAGAGGGCGCTCCTGTTCTTGGAGAAGACTCAGACGAGAAAATATGCAAATTTGCAGACCGCTACATTTCGTGCCAGCTGCCTGATCCAAACGAAGATCCCGTACTTTACCAAATTGTTCTACAAGTTCAGATGCACAGCAGAAACCATACAAAGTCCTGTAGGAAAGGTAAAAAGACATGTAGGTTTGGATTTCCAAAGCCACCAGTTGACAAAACATGGATAACCAACCCAAATCCAGTTGATCCAACTAAGGAAGCCACAGAACACCTTGAAAAAGAAGCAGATGAAGATATGGCTAATGACACAATGGGAGGAAATGATGCAGCAAAGGAAAGTGCAGCAAAAACAAAGGAAGCCACACAACAGACAGCCAGAACACAAGCTGCTTTGGGCAAACTCAAACCACTGTTTGATATGCTGATGGACTCCACATCAGAAGTGACGGACCTGTCAGAGTTGCTGACAAAATGCAATTTGACTCACCAAGAGTACGACAGCTGTCTTGAACACATGAGGAAGACACATATCCTTTTGATGAAGCGTGGAGTGAAGGACTGCTTTGTGAACAACTACAACCCAACTTTGCTGAAGGCCTGGAATGCTAACATGGATATCCAGTTTGTCCTGGACCACTATATCTGTATCTCATATATGCTGTCCTACATATCCAAGGCAGAACATGAGATGGGCAACCTTCTCAACGAAGTGGTAGTTGGCATAGACTCCACGCAAGTCTCAGAGAGAGATGCAATGAACAAACTTGTTCACTCCTACGTGAAAAACCGACAGGTTAGCTCCCAGGAGGCAGTGGCCAGGACTTGCAGCTTGCATTTGAAGGAATGCTCACGTAAAGTTATCTTCCTCCCGACGGATGACAACGCAATGAAAATGAGCCTCCCACTCAGCTCGCTGCAGAATAAACCAGATGAATCAAACGAAGTGTGGATGACAGGACTTCTGGAGAAATACAACGCCAGACCCAAAACACCTGAGTTTGAGACCATGTGTCTAGCTACATTTGCATCCGAGTACAGAATTTTATACGGTGCGGAAGCTAAAAAGGATGGTGTCCAGATGCTCTGTGGCCAAAAGGGAGCATGTAAGAAACGCATAAAGAACCATGCCATCATCAGATATGCAAAGTTTTCGCAAGAGAAGGAACCTGAGAAATACTACGGCAACTTGCTTAAAGTTTACCTTCCTCATCGCCATAAAGCCTCACTGAAAACTGAAACCTTTCCCACTTACAAGGAATTCTACGACTCAGCGTCTGTCAGATTACCTGGGACGGACGAGATTTGCTCCGCAAAGTCAATTGTTGAAAGGAACAGGAAGAAGTTTGAAAAACACAGTCAAGTAGTGGACGACGCCATAGAGGAATTCTGGAAGAATGGCCCTGCTGAAGATGCTTGGGCCCACATTGCCCCAGAAAATGAGCTAGAACGCATGGAATGTCTTGCTGAAGAACAACAAAATCCAGTAGCAGACGACGAACAAGACGATGTGCCAGAGTTCAGCTGTCAAGATGTGGGACAAATTGCACATCACGTATCGGCCCCGCAAATGACAGAGGATTATCTACGTACCATGCATCAAAACCTCAACCAGAAGCAAGCCTCCATCTTTTACTCTGTACGAGACTGGTGCTACAAGACCGTAAATGAGCAGAACCCAGAACCGTTCTTTTTCTTTGTCACTGGGGGTGCTGGAACTGGCAAATCTCACCTGATAAGGTCCATCTACGGTGAGGCTACAAAGATTCTCCGTCGACTCCCGAGACTGTATGAAGACATAGATGCATCTATGCCCACAGTCTTGCTGTCTGCGTTTACAGGAACTGCGGCATACAACATCACAGGAAATACACTGCACTCCCTCTTGAAGTTGCCAAGAAACCTGATTCCACCCTACATAGGACTGGGAAATAAATTGGATCACATGAGAGGAAAACTGGGACATGCTCAAATCCTCATTGTGGATGAGGTATCAATGATTCCAAAGTCATTGTTCTCCTATGTCCACTGGAGACTGCAGGAAATCACAGGCAATAAGAGGCCTTTTGGTGGCATGTCCGTACTTGCTGTAGGGGACTTTCACCAACTCCCTCCAGTGGGAAAAGGGAAACCACTCTGCGTGTTTGAGGAAGGCGCTCCAGACCTTTTCAATGAACACTTTCAGATGATCACATTGACGGACATCATGCGACAGAAAAATGATGTGCCCTACGCACAACTTCTGAATAGGTTGAGGGTCAAAGCAAAGAGCGATCCGTTGAGTGACCCAGACAAAGATCTCCTTACTCAGAGAGTGACTGAGCGTGATCGTTGTCCTAAGGACATTGTCCACATCTTCTCAACCAACAAAGAAGTAGCTGAACACAACACAAAATCTTTGTATAACCTCCACTCCAACATTGTGAACATACCTGCAAACGACACCAGGACAGGTAAAGGGAATCACCAGATGACCCCACTTGCCAAACCCTGTACAGGACAGCAGAAGGATCTTCTTGACAACTTGCAAGTTGCAGAAGGTGCCCCTGTCATGATCATCAGGAACATAGATGTAGAGGATGGTCTTGTAAACGGCACATTTGGCAAGATCGATACTGTAGAAATGCACGGAACTACAGTAACCAAGCTTTGGCTGGCATTAGACAGGCCGGAAGCAGGACAGAAATACCGGAAAACACCTGGCGCCACACAAGTGTACATTGAGAGAATGGAGGAATCCCTGACTGGCGAAAATGTGGTTCGCAGGCAATTTCCTATAAAGTTGGCATATGCTTGCACTGTGCACAAAGTCCAAGGCATGACTACAGAATTCGCAGTGGTTTCCTTGAAACGAATCTTTCAACCAGGCATGGCCTATGTTGCCCTCAGTAGGACAACTTCGTTGCAAGGATTGCACATCATTGACTTTAATGATAAGAAAATCTATGCTGATCCAGACATCATGCTTGCACTGCAATCCATGAAGACCGTCTCACTGGAAAATGTTATGCCACTGTTGAAGTATCAAGCAACAACACGCCAAGCGCAAACTGTCAGCATTGTCCATCACAACACGCAAAATCTACCGGCTCACATTCAGGACATCAAACGTCATCACGAACTTACACTTGCAGATGTCCTGTGCCTAACAGAAACTCATCTCACCGGCTCCTTTGTTGCTGACAGCCTCCAATTGGATGGATACACCATGTTCAGTCGCAACAGACGCGACTCGTACACAAGCATCCCCAAACGTGCAGAACAAAATGGTGGTGGCGTTGCAATCTATGTGAAGAACCATTTCCACGCTGCTGAAGAGCGTGACCTACACAATGTGACAAACCTGGAGTTTGTGGTTGTCAAGATAGAGTCCCCTGTCAAGCTTCTGATCGCTGCTGTGTACAGACCACCATGTTACGATCACCCATTCTTGGACAACCTGAAGGCGCTTCTGGACTCCTTAGAAATGATGGACCACCATCCCATTGTAGTCTGTGGAGACTTCAACGAAAATCTACTGACTACTGTAGGTGGGCCCATAGCGACACTCCTGGAGTCAAAAGGATACATTCAAGTGATCAACGAGGCCACCACTGAGAAGGGCACGCTTTTGGATCACATATACATCTCAAGACCACAGCAATGTCTACAGTCTGGAGTACTACGTACTTACTACAGCTATCATGAGCCTGTATATTGCGTATTGTCCTCCAATCATGACTAACTAACTTCTGGATCAAGCTCCCCAAAAGGTGGATGGCAAAGTTGTTGATCACAGGATGAAGTGCTTATCTCCAAACACAAGTCTACCACAGACCAAAATTCAGGTTTCGTTAATCACACAGCATCAAAATTGCTCTCTTAAAAGTCACCAATGACATTTTCCCCTTGGACAACCTGAGGTGGTTGTGGACTCGTTGTGGACCACCATCCCTTCAAAGGTGTGCTACAAGTGCAAAAAGCCCTCAACTTAACTCAAATGTGCAGACGAATGCTGTGAACGTGTCACAGGACACGATAATCTTCAACAGTTCATAGGCGTACTCTCCCACCTTCACTTCTCCCTTGGATAAACCACCACTGCTGTTTCCTGCACACCTGAAGCCGTTGCAACCTTCTTTCATGGACAACTGCACCTTCCCCATTGAGGTAAAGCAGTTACATATGTCATTTCTCAATAATCTATAAAACTTGTGATAATGATAATTAACACTTAGTTTCACATAATCCCTGGCGCATATCTCATATTGTGTGATTGATTCCAGCCAATATGAGCATTGTATTACAAATGGTTGATGTGGTACTTATACAGGGTTGTAACTTTTGTTTCTTATTACTTTTTATCTTTTTTACTGTAGGATGCCATTGAAAACCAACAAATGACAGTCATTAGCCAACCTGACATATCACTTCACAGATGAAGTGTTGTCCTTTGCAGAACATCCCACACCTTGTGTCAAAGACTTTTTGCCACACTGGTCGGACTACAATAATGAAAAATCTGCTATACAGCACCACATTGAAAAAGCAAACAAACGTGTACAATTGGCACGGCGTGAACTGACACACTCCAGATTCATGATGCTACGCCTACGTGACCAGTTGGATACCTTACAAGGCCGTGATATTCCAGGTGTGTGTTAGGGTTAGGATTAGAAACAACCACAATAACTATCGAAGGTGTGTGTTTATTTGCATCATTGCCATTTTGTGTATTCATGTCTTTTAAAGTATCTGAATTCATGTTTTCTGTTGGCTCTAAAGACATCGAACCTGAAAACCTTGCACTTGAACTACAACAATATATAGATAGCATGGAACCAATCACAATTGAAGGTAAGTGTATATATACACTGTCACCGATCTTTGTTATTGACCTATATACCAATACCAGTTTATACTGTTCTCTTATATGTTTTGTGTGATTGAGGAGCAAACATAGGAATATTGCTGTTGTAACACGACCAACTCCATGATAGCTATATCTTCTTTTTTTCCCTGATGCTTCTCATAGGATGCACTTTGAACTTCCATACAATTCCTGACCCTGCATTGTTTCCTGAACGGTACACCAATCCATATATGTCATATATGTAAAATAAATGAAAACCTTTCCATAAACACAGAAAGTGCCATGTCGCAACAGACATCTCAGGAACACAATGTTGTGTAACATGGCACTGATTTACGTTTTTTGGTTCTGTAATTGACTGTAGCATGCCAGTACTTGTTTTTTTCTATTTGTGTAGTACTGTAATATAGCATTAACAGTAGTAGTACTAGTTTTATTTCCCACAAGGTAAAATTCCAACACTGAATACCATGGGATATTGTGTAGTATGCCAGTTATTTTTATGTTTTAATGTTTATATTTATGTGGTACTTTGTAGTATTTCTAGAAGTAGTAGTAACAATTGCCTGTATCATTATGTATACATAGTATAGAAAGACACCACAGATTTTTTTTAATAAATTGAAGTCCATAAAGAGTATTCAATCGAGTGACTTACTTTGCAGTTTAGACATTGCTTATTTATATACACATGTATCAAATCAAGAAAGCCTCAATGCTCTTTCATATTATTTTAACCAAACAGAAGTTGATACCCCCCAACGAGTTTTTGCATGAATTGTCTAAATTGGTTCTAAATAGAAACTATTTCAAGTTATCTTCAGTGTCAAGGGGTAAGCATGGGAAGTCCCTGCTACCCCAATTATGCAAATCTCTGTATGGGGAAGTTTGAGAAGACTTTGTTTACAATACTAATCCTTTTACTACTCTGTTAAGATGTTAGTTCAGGTTAGTTCATGTTCCCGTTATTATACATTCAAAATAAAGACAATTCAATATGCTGTATTTGACGTAATGTCAACACTAGGGGGAGCCAATTACACAGAAAAACCAATAAATCACACTGAACATGACTAACATGCTATAAATATATGCAGTATAAAACAACGAAAACAACACTCCAACATTTCCTAAATGAACACTAACATGAATCCATACCCCCAATGCAAAAGACATTGGTGCATCAACAATAATAGTATTAAACTGTGATCAATCTTAACAAATACATAATAAGTAATAAGTGTTTCTTTTATCATCATCATCCCAACACATGGATATCATGCCCAGAAGTATGTGGATATCTCAACTCATGTTTACTTAGAACATTTTGAACCTGCACTCCATATTTATTTTACCATATTTCTCATATAAGAACATTTAAAACCAGTTTGTTATTGTTGTTGATCAACTCAGGACAATGAATACCTCATCCCCCTCCATTGTTCTGGAAATGCAATTATGAATAGCCATGGATAGCCAATTACCGTATGCATTACCATGCATCACCTGATGCATGAATTGTTAAACCATTTCCATATCTAGCCTTGTTTGGCCTTGACCTCCCTCTAACGCAACACCTCATGGCAGACTCCTCAAGTCGCCAACAACATCGGTGCGATGAATGCGATGTAGGCAACCACACTTTGCAATTTCCCAGAATTGCCTCTTTCTAGTTTTTATTTTACTAGAGTAAGACAAAGTTTGTCCCACTACTAGTCCCACAGTTTTGACTGTACGCACTTGAGCCATATGTCAAATTGACTGTAAAAATCGGGAATCGTGTGCTTGCTCGTTTCTAAGAGAAATGTTGTATAGTTTAATTGATATTAATTTATTAGTGAATTAAATGTCCCCATTGACATGAATGGGAAAATGCGAAAAATCACGTTCAAGTATTTTTTCCTCGGAGACCGTAAGGGCTATAGTTACAAAACTTGGAGGGATAATTCGTAATACTTACTAAAATTAATTAACTTATAATTATATCGGTCGGCCTCATGGTGGCGCTATAACAGCCCACTATACGTGTTGGCTTATAAGTCTTGAACCGTAGGTCGTAAATTCAAAATTCCTTTCTCCCTGTATTCCTTGGGCCATGACGCATCTCCCCATATAGGCCACGCCCATTTGCGTCATGATAGATCTTCCGCCATTTTGAATTTTCTCCAAAACACACTTTTTGCTCCTCCTCCTACAGATTTTGTCAAAATCTCACAAAAATGTGTACACATGATCTCTGGACCTTTCCGATGAAGACACCACAGGCGGAATTTTGATAGTGCGTATCGTTCGGCCGTAATCGGCTTCTGAAGTTAGTGGGATGGGCCTATTTTAGAAAAAATGCCATAAATCCCGAACGAAATGTCCGATCCATCCCAAATTTGAATCACATGTCGCGGGTGGTTAAATCAAACAAGTACCAAAAGCAATTCCATTTTCATCCATAGGGGGCGCCGCAAATGCGAGAAATGTAACCGTTTGTCGCAAATACATGATTTTTGGGGGATAAATCCCCTCCGAATTACTTACGCATGATCGCAGGGGTGACGCGACATTGTAATTGGCTGGCAATATCAGTGGGAGGGGCATATGTGAGCCACTGCGGCAACCACACTTTGCAATTTTTTAAAATTGCGACCTTTCTAGTTTTGTCTAGTCACTGGGTCTCAGAGGAGGGCTTTGGACAGTGCAGAAACCTCCAACCTGTGACATCATCGATGGGGAAACCAAGCCAATCGAAATCTGCAGGCGTTGTTTTCCTGCTAAGTTAGCATGCTATATATTGTTCTCACATTAATAAAAAATATATATCTTGTTTGAAAGAAACCTGCCTACCAATGATGGTAATTGTGTAGGAATCACTAATGAGACACACAGTGAGTAGACAGAAATAGTGCCATGTGAGGAGCAATAATGAAGATAAGGTTGAAAATTGGTGAAGTGGTCCTTCAAGCCATCTATACTTTGTTGTGTGATGAGTAGCGCATATATCCGATCTACAAGCTCACAACATGAGTGGTAATTGAGTGTGTGCGTGCGTTCATGCGTTTATGCGTGCGTGCGTGCGTGCGTGCGTGCGTGCGTGCGTGCGCGCGCGCTGTTTTTCATTAACAACATTGGGTCCCACAAAGATTTGACAATAACACTCATCAACGAGCAGTTTATATTTGCTTTACTCTTTGTGGTGTGAAGTACTTTTGTGTCAATTCAAGAAAAGCTGTATTAGAGTGACAAGTAACATATGAGAGAGAAAGAGAGAGAATGACCTTGAATGAGAGAGAGGGTGAGAGAGATATTTTGTTGCAATGTTACACAGCTATATTTACACATTTCTTTGTTCTAGTATACCGGTAGGCTATGGATATATCCTCAACCACTTGAACCTTGTGTGTGTGTGTGTGTGTGTGTGTGTGTGTGTGTGTGTGTGTGTGTGTGTGTGTGTGTGTGTGTGTGTGTGTGTGTGTGTGTGTGTGTGTGTGTGTGTGTGTGTGTGTGTTTGTATACGTGAGCGTGTGTGTGTGTGTGTGTGTGTGTGTGTGTGTGTTTGTATACGTGAGCGTGTTAATAAATACAAATATGTGTGAGTGAAGAGGTATAGCAATCTGACATTGTAGCCACGTTTATGTGTGAGCTCAGTCAACTCACACACTTGAACACACGCTTGCACGCTTGCACGCTTGCATGCACGCACGAACGCACGTGCGCGCACACACACACACACACACACACACACACACACACACAGACAGACAGACAGACAGACAGACAGACAGACAGACAGACAGACAGACAGACAGACAGACAGACAGACAGACAGACAGACAGACAGACAGACAGACAGACACACACATGACACACACGCCTGCATTAATTCCCTATAATGTACTTCCTTTTTCTGCTCTCCATCCATTCATTCTTGTGTTTATGTCTTTCCTATAATTGCCCACCTCATCAACACCATTTACATCTTTTTCTTTCCATCTGTTCTACAATTCTGCTATTGCATTTCTTTATTTATCTTCTGGTTATCTCTAACATAGAGGTCAATGTTTTACCTGTATGAATTTGTAAAACGTCTGAATTTAGCTATATACTATAACCTTTTAGGTTTATTTATATATAGCAATAATATCCCTTATGAATACATTCATGTAAATTTTGCCTAATACTCTGACCAGGTGTATCAGCTATTTAGGGTCGAATAGAAATAATAATAATAATAATAATAATAATAATAATAATAATAATAATAATAATAATAATAATAATAATAATAGACAATAATAATAGACAATAATAATAGCCTAATAATAATTTAAAAAACGGTTTAACTGGCACAAGTACATATTTTCTTCTACTTTCATTTCCCCCTTGTTTACAACAGGCTCCCCTGGCGACCTCCACTTTAAAAATGTGTGTTGAATTTGAGATGATTTGGTCATGTTGAGTATAGGAACTGTCCCCCATTCTCCTTCTCCCTCTTTATCTCTCTCTCTCAAATGTTTTATGTCTTTGTCTCGGCTTTGGTTTTATTGGGTTAACTAGAAGATCAATCAGTTAACATTTGAACTGTTTCCCTTTCTTTCTTTCTTTCTTTCTTTCTTTCTGGTCTATTCAAGGCTGTTCTGTGTTTAGAAATTCTTATTGAATTGAAAAGTGTGTGTGTGTGTGTGTGTGTGTGTGTGTGTGTGTGTGTGTGTGTGTGTGTGTGTGTGTGTGTGTGTGTGTGTGTGTGTGTGTGTGTGTGTGTGTGTGTGTGTGTGTGTGGGTGGGTGGGCGGGCGGGCGGGCGGGCGGGCGCGCGCGCGCGCGTGCGTGCGTGCGTGCGTGCGTGCGTGTGTATGCGAGTGTGTGCGTGTGTATGCGCATGTTTTGATTGTTGTGGCTTAGAGATAATTGGCTCTTTGATTGTGACCTTGATTGTTAATGACCATCTGGACTGCCAAGATACCGCTGCATTGTCAGCATAGCAAGAACTATTGATTGCTCACACACACACACACACACACACACACACACACACACACACACACACACACACACACACAAATTCACAGCAATTTTTAAGGAGGCTTTAATCTCCGTTTGTCATTGAGATTTCTCAAAGACCTGAAGGGAGAGAGACCACATAACACAGCCACGGATGACTCTGTGGATTGCAAATGAGTCACCAATCACAACATGGATGCTTTCTACAGGCACTGCTTCATTTAGACTGTGCCAACATTGGTGTCAATTAAGTGCCAGAAATAGACTATCTACAAGCTCACGTGTTTTCGCAACGTGTTGTGAGCTTTCTGGCATGCAGCACTATAATGAAATTGTATTTGTTTTTGTATAGCGCTTATCAAAACAAAGTTACAGACACATTTTTAAAACAGAAAACAACACAGCAAAATAAAAAGGTAAAAAATATTTTAAAATGGGAACATTCACATGCAGAACGGTCAAGAGAAACACTTGACTTAGGATTTCAAAAGCGACTTAAACATGGGCACAGATGTTGCTATAGCCTTAGTTAGCTCCTCAGGCAGTGCATTCCACAAGCTATAGGTTCCCTGATGATTGATCAACCTTCAACCCTGGGCAATGCAGTCATTTGTCAAATCACTCCTGGAGCTAATGCAGGCAACCAGCGGAGAGCAGCTAATAATATGGGTGTGATATGGTCACGTTTCTTTGTACTAGTTAGCACTTAGCAGTCTAGCAGTGTATCTATGGTACAATTAAGTATATATGTATCAGATGTGTTTGTGTTGTGTATGTGTGTATGTGTGTGGTGTGTATGTGTATGTATGTGTGTGTGTGTGTGTGTGTGTGTGTGTGTGTGTGTGTGTGTGTGTGTGTGTGTGTGTGTGTGTGTGTGTGTGTGTGTGTGTGTGTGTGTGTGTGTGTGTGTGTGTGCGTGCGTGCGTGCGTGCGTGCGTGCGTGCGTGCGTGCGCGCGTGCGTGCGTGCGCGTGTGCGTGCGCGTGCATGCGTGCGTGTGTGCTGTGTGAGAGAGTGAGAGAGTGAGTAAATACATGCATGTGTGCATGCATGTCTGTGGTCTCCTAGCCTGATGTTAATTGCACTCAGCTGGACGCAGCTCGAGCATGTGATCTCTCTCTCTTTCAGTCGATATCTGTCTTCTTCTTCTCCCTCCCTCCTTTTTGTATCTCATTTGTCTCTTCTCTTTTTCATCTCTCCTTCTCACTCTCTCGCTCCCCCCCCCCCCCCCCCCCTCTCTCTCTCCATCTGTCTCTCTATCTGTGTGCCAGACAGTGTGAGGGTAAAGGTCACTCTGTCTGGGGGAAATGCCCTTTGACCTCTAGCCTCCCCTGCTACTTTCCTATTTCAATTGCTGACAATGGCGTAATTTTTAGCCAGTAAATTGTGTATGTGCACGTGTGCATGCGTGTGGTCCATGTATGTAAGCAATTTATTATACGATTGACTTTTACTGCAAGTCTATGGGCTTGTTTACAGATGTGCCGATTGTGTCCATTTTGGTGTGTATAACACACATACAGTACATGTACGGTGGGTGCGTGGGTGAGCTATTTGCCTATTTGTGCGTCTCTGTAGAGTTAGACCATTGTTTCCCAAACAATCCCAAAAAATCGAAGAAATTCCCTAAATAATAATACATGAATAAACCCTTTTAAGAAGCAGTATAGCCTACATAACAATAACAGATCTACAAGCTCACTAGTTTGTGTCCCGGAGAAACATTTTGGGTCTCAAGCTAAAAGGTTTGGGAACTGCTGTAGAGTCTACAGCAGTAGACAGTATTGCGTGGGAATGACCCACACGCACCCATGGCCACGCACACACGCACGCACACGCACGCACACACACGCACGCACACGCATGCACGCACGCACGCACGCACGCACGCACGCACGCACGCACGCACACACACAGAGAATGTGTCTCTGTAAGTACAGTATGCATGTGTGCATGAATGTGTATGTGTTTCTGTGTGTGTGTGACTGTGTGTAGGGGGCAGGGGGGCTGGGTGAGTGTCGCGTGAGTATATCTGTGCAGTGTTCATACTGTATGCGCGTGTGTGTGTGTGTGTGTGTGTGTGTGGTGGAATGTGGTTTACAGTGGATAGATTAGAAGCAGGGGTTGTGTGGGTTTGCGTGTGACTTCCAACTAATAGCGCAGTAATCCTGCTCTTACTGAGAGCCTCTTAGTGACGGCCGTCTCTGTCTAGTGATAGACAGGTTGATAGGCACACACACACACACACACACACACACACACACACACACACACACACACACACACTCACACGATGTGTTACTCTTTACTTTTATTATTTTAGGGCATTTAACTGTAAGCCTAAAGCCAAAGAAGTACAAAATATTTTACTCAGCCGATATTTTACAATATTTGTGGGGACATGTGGTCCTCACAAGCCTAGAAATACAAGTAGCCTACATACACACACACACACACACACACACACACACACACGCACACGCACATGCACGCATAGTCACATACCCACACAACAAGCATGCACACAAGCACGTGCACACACACACACACACACACACACACACACACACACACACACACACACACACACACACACACACACACACACACACACACACACACACACACACACAGAGAGAGAGAGAGATATGTGCAGGAAGAAACAGAGTTGCATAAGTATACATATGCAGCCACTCAGACACATGTGTAGGCTATACACAAATATGAAGTGCAGGATTTACTTATACACAGGCCTAATACTCACATGTTGACACGAACACACGCACGCACGCACACGCACACACACACACACACACACACACACACACACACACACACACACACACACACACACACACACACACACACTTGTCCATCATCAGGGTATTTCCCTTTCTAAATGGGGAGGACCAGATGTGGACACACGCGCTGCACTGCTAGAACCCCATGGGCACAACTATGTATCCTCATACTGACAGACATGGAATACACTGCCTCACATGTACGCACGCACGCACGCACGCACCGGGTTTCTGCCTGACAGCAACCATACATGGAGCGCGCACACGCATACACACACAAACGCACGGTTTGTGCACATTTTCGTAGATAGACACACACACACACACACGCATGCACGCACGCATGCACACACACACACAGACACAGACACAGACACAGACACACACACACATGAGGAGGCAACAGATGTCATGGCTCATGTTGAACCATGTCATTCTGCTGTCGGACCAGTAGAGGGAGCACTTCACAGACTTCATATTCACATGATTCTGCCAGTGAATAAATTATTGAATGGACTTACTTTTCAGGATACAAATCGAAAAACAGCAAAAGTAGCTCCTTTTAGTGATTTTAGATCTGCTACTTTTTTCGTATGGCTATAATTTAGCGCACATTTTTCCGATTTCTGAAGAATTCGTTTCGAGCTTGCAGATCTGCTACTTTCGCGTGACGCTATAGTATGATCAAGTAGGGGCTTAATTTATATAAAATAACAATATAATATAATGTACAAAAAACTATAGTATACTATATTTTTCTTGGCAATAAGGAATGCCCAGTCCTTTATTTGAATTTCAGCTAGTTGGTAACCCTATAGTCAGAAGAACTTCTGGGTAGGAATCAATCAACACATCTCTCAGTCCCTATTTTCTTCACTCAGTCTTAAATGTGTTTAATTTGGTCACTAGGCGACCCTTTTGGTAGGCAAACAACAGGTGTTTGTGACTGAATGCCAGGTGGTGGTAATTATGAAACTAAATCAAGTGCCAGGTGGCGGCAATTAAACCAGCCAATGAGCAGTGTTTAGAACGATGTACCGTATTGATGCATGAGATGTCATGAGAATGCTGCTTTCTGACACTGGGCCTGTTATTGATTTATGACTCATGCTTAAATTGGCACCAAAGTGAGGCTTGGCAAGAATGATGTATTTTCAACTGGATGAAGCATTGTCGATACTTAAATCAGGCTCCGGGTGATGATGCTGATGCTCGAGACATGATCACATGCAGATCATATACGTTAGCTATACAGTTACAGTACATGATCAAGTAGGACGCTGACTTACGAAAAAACTCAAAATGTTAGAATATGGAGAAGAGGTTTTTGCCTGCACGGCAACAATATGGAACTGTTCTGTGTTTAAATGTTACATGATCTAAACACACTGATAAAATGACAGAAACAAACCTCTTTTCTTTTTTTTTATATATATTTTTTATCCCACGATTTTGCAACCCAGTTATTTCACTCAGTGCCAATTATCTAATGTAATCCTGGGCGCTACACTTCCTCTGCCAACCTGGGGGGGCAGTGGACTGACCTCATGCCTCCTTCTATGCATGAGGAGTCCAAGCTGCTTCTTTTCACCTGACGGGGGGAATTTCCCTGGTTGGACGTAGCGCGTGGAAGGAACACGTTATTCCTTTCCCCTCCATCAGGCGCCCCGGCTGGCCAGGGGGAGGTAGTTTTAGAGACCAGGATTACTGCATGTTTTTGTGAGTGTACCTACCCCTTTCGCCAACCCCGCCTCGGGTATGGGCACTGATGACGCGGAGGAGAGGACACGCCGCCAGCGCCCACAGCGTCCCGAGCGGGAATCGAACCCAGGACCTTCTAGCTGTGAGGCGACAGCACTACCGCCTGTGCCACCGTGCCCCTAGAAACAAACCTCTATCCTTAATTTTCCACCCTAAAACATGATCATCAGGTCTTATTGTTACATAAGGAGGTATCATTTTTTCAAAAAAGTGTACAGTATTTGTTAAAATGTTGTTTTTATGTGGGCACGCCCACCAGTTCATTAAGTATGCCTGGTTTGCCTGGTGGGTGGTGATCCACCTGAACTGAAGCCAGCTACACAGCTGTAGTTGTATGATAAAGGGGGAGGGGTTAGGGGAGGGGCTGATAGTGTGATGTCACTATATTACTGTTTATTTCATTGGTTTGACTGTCAAGGGTTCAGCCTCCTGGAAGAAACCCTAAATACAAAGTTAATACATCATTGCACATAAAAACGACTCCAGGGAGTCTAATGAAGTACTGTCACCTCATAGACACATGAAAAACTGGAAAAATACAAAACTTGTGGCACTCCCTCTTTAACTTTTTATTATAGATTTTCTAAAACGCACACAAACATGCGCACGCACGCACGCACACACACACACACACACAGAAAGTATCAACTGTCAGTGCGTACGACCACGGTTGAATGAAATTGTCTTTCTCATCCCTGCATTTTGAGTAATCATTCCTTTTCATTGTACCTGGTCTAGCCGTTATCATATTACTATACTGATATCTGTGTTATGACTCATCCTGCGTGCGTGCGTGCGTGCTTTTGTGCGCGCCTTTGTGCGCACATTGTCTGGCAACTTTTGTCTGTGTGCGTGTGTGTCATCAGTCTGTGCAGAGTTCAGTGACCAGGTCCCTGTGTCCTAGACTGGCATTATTATACCATCAATAAGCTGTTCTCAGTTAGACTGCGCCACGTCCTTCCAAAGGCCCACGCTTCCTGTCAGGGCCGTGTTAACATCATAATGGGCCCTATAGTAGCGGAGACAGTTAGCTCAACCGGCTGGGCACCTAGGCTGCTAAGCCAGCCTGACGGTGTGCCGCGGTTTCGACTCCCGATCCCGACGGCCTTTGCCGCGTGTCTTCCCCCATCTCTCCCCATTCTCTGTCAGTCTACTTTCAACCTATCAATAAAGGCAGAAAAAGCCAAAAAAGAAGGAAAAAAAAATCTTATAATGGGCCCTAGTTAGGCAAATCCCTTTTTTGAGTGGTGCAAGGTCTTATATAGCCTGATCAGCTGTGGTTTGACGTAATGTCAGTGACCATAGTAACCATGCTCATTCTTTTGGGTCCCACGTACAGGTACACACACGTACAGGTACACACACGTACAGGTACACACATACATAGACACAGACAAAGCTGGTTGTTGGAGTAGTTTGCATGGGTGTTTATATCCCCCCCTCCATTACAGAGCATAGGCATTTTACTAAAAACAGCCCTGCTTCCTGTCTCCTCCAGTCAGGACTAAATACCCTGTTACACAGGACGGAAGGTCTCCATGGTTTCATTTAGGAGGATTCTGATGGTAATTTATTGATTTATTCGAAGAGAGAACACAGGAGAGACATGCAGACAGACATCAAAGCAAAGACAAAGAGGAGGGGGTAGTCATTCTTTCTTTCTTTCTTTCTTTCATTCATTAAAGGACCAAGCAGTCCTGAAAGGTTAAGATGTTGGCCTTTCATGCGGGAGGCCCGAGTTAAAATCCCGGGTGTTACACATGTAGATCTGTTTGAGTAGTTACCATTTGGTACTCAAAGTATATTTGATTATTGCCTTCTTGAATGATTTTGCTGTTAACAATACAACTGATTGTGTCCGGATAGCTTTATTGTTAATACAAAAATGGTTACAAAACTGATCTGTGATGTGACGTGTTATGAGCATGTGTAGCAGTGGCTCAGAGCCTCTGGCTGATGGCCTCAAAAGTCTAATGTCTCCCCCAATCTAGAGGGATATCCCTTTGGTCTAGTGGTTAAGATGTTTGACTTTCACGTGGAAGGCCTGAGTTTGAATCCCGGGTGTTGCAGATGTGTTTGAGTACTTATGCGTTGGTACTCAAAATAGATTTGCTTATTGCCTTCTTGAATGATTTTGCTGTTAACAATACAACATGAATGAGTCTTGAGTCATGAGTATGAGTCTTCAAGAATGCCCCCCCACCCCCCACACACACACAATTAAAACTGACCCTGTCACAATTACATGGTCTTTTTTCACAAGTTCACTCTTCCATGTTTCTATTTCTTATTGTGCATATTATTCTTATTGCTTATTGCCTTCCTGCTTGGTCCTGCCTTATCGCTTCTTTTCTAGTTTTTCTTTCTTTCTTTCTTTCTTGCTTTGGGTTTGGATAAAGAAAGGCATTACACTCATAATGAATCCTTCCATCTCTGTGCCCCTCTCCTGCCAGGCAGCGTTGCTCCAGGAGACGGTACGGAGGGAATGCGAGGAGCGAGGGGAGTTGACCGCTGCTCTCACCCAGGCACGAGAGCAGCTCCGTGGGCTGCGACCACCAGCCTACCCGCTAGGTCCTTCACCCACCCTGAAGGATGAACACACACACACAGGGAGCGAGTCACGCCCCAATCCCCCAGGCCCAAACCAGACCAGAGTCCCCCTCGCACGCTCGCTAACTCCACGGAACACGCTACGCCCTGCCCCTCTGCACGTGGACAAGGGGGTAGGACGGGGGATGAGGGGGGGAAGGAGCGGGGGTTCCTGGAATGACAGCGGGGGAGCATGGAGGGAGGGCTCGCTCCCCAAGCTGAGGCACGATGCCCGACGTTAAACACAGGATCAGCAGGGCAATGAGGACGAACAGACAGCGAATTATGACGCTATATCCAACGCACGCACGCACGCACGCACGCACCCACACACACACACACACACACACAGTGTGTGAGCATAGGAACAAAGACAAAGCACAGCATTCCAAATATGAAGACACATTGAACAATAACATACACAGACAACCCACTCCTCCACAAGCATGCGTGCATACACACAGACACATAAGCGCAGAAACACTTGATACCCAGGACACAACAGCTTGATTCTGTTCGCACACAACCAATCCCCCCAGACACACACACACACACACTGTTCCACAGACGTGCACTTGTTTTCTCATAGATTTTCAACTCCCCCTCACATAGGCTCTCACGCACAGGATTTCTCACACATACATGCTCTCACTTGCTGGTACGCACGCACGCACACACTCACACGCATGCACGCACGCAGGCAGGCACACACACACACACACACACACACACACACACACAGTCACACACACACACACACACACACACACACACAAGCTCCATCACAAGGGCAGGAGAAGGAGCGTGACAGCCCTGTCCCCTGCCACCTGCAGACACAAAACAAAGCCAGGCAAACACAAAGAAAGTGTAAAGCAAGGGCAAATGTGTGCACGCATATACAATACACACACGCACACACGCATACACACACACACACACACGCATACACACACACACACACACACACACACACACACACACGCTCACACACGCCCACTTATCCATCCTGATTTCCTTTAGGCATTGTGCTATTGTCTTTCCACGTGGTCTTTCCAGGCCTCTGTTCCCTGTCTTCCTCTGCTCTCCATGCGGTATGGATTGGATTGGCACGGTGGCAGAAATCATCTCTCTCAGGTGGAAACCTCATATGTCCAAAACGTTACTTACTTACTTTTCAGGATTCAAATTCAAAAGCAGAAAAAGTAGCAGATCTATACCAACTCAAGCTTGTGGATTGCTGCCTTTGATGCTTTTGTGTGACGCTGTAGTAGGGTATGGTATATTCATTTACAAAAAAACACAAAGTTAAATTATGGAGATAAGAGGTTTCTGCCCGACATCAACGAAGTTACGTTGGAAGTGTGCACAGCATGGAACTCATTTCCATGTCCACTGGCACGCAGGGGAGATCCCCCCCCCCCCCTCTCTCTCTCTTTCTCTCTCTCTCTCTCTCTCTCTATCTCTCTCTCACACACACACACACACACAACCCCCCCCCCCAACACACACACACACACACACACACAAAGGCGCATGCAAGTAGGCCTACATACACAGGTGTGGGACTAAAATTGAATTAGCTTGCCAACATTGATTGTTTTTGCCATCAGATTGCGCGTCTTGTGGTTAATTTCAAGGTGAATTGAGATGTCTCTGAATGATGGCTTTGTGCCACGCAAGGTTTACATTTCTGTACACTCGCTCGTTGTTTTCCTTGTACAGAAGGTACAAAGGGACCATAACTGACTAGATTCTCTCTTTGTCTTTGTTTGTGTTAAAGATGATTATTCCCAAACATAATTATGTTTGGTCAGTATGATACTGACATGAAGAACGTTTTTGCTACAATAAAGTCAATCCTATATGCCTGAATCTGTTGTGCGGGCTCTACCTCCTTCCAAACATAATTATCCACCATTTTGCACTAAATTGTTCAACATTAGTATTAGTAGTAGGCCTAGTACAATTTACAATTTACTATTTAGGCATTTAGCAGACGCTCTTACTTAATGCAGAGCGACTTACATTAAGCAATAACAAAAAGCATGGCAATACATCACATACATAAAAAGTAGTTATCATGAAACATGTGAACGTAACGTAAGAACGTAACAGTGGAGTATCTTATATAATGAAACTATACATATAAACTATACATACTATACTATACTATACATATGTACTATAAAGTGCTATGACTACATAAAATGTATAACTTTCAAGCCAACAGTGACTTGTTGTGAGCTTGTAGATCTGCTGTTTTCACATTTTTTACAAAAGAGGCTTAAAGGGGAATACCACTCATTTTCAACATTGAACTATATGTCATTAATATACCTTAGAGTTGTGTGGAAATATTAAGCCCCCCCCCCCCCCCCCCCATTTTTGAATGAAAAAAACAAAATACAGCGAGAGGACAATGTGCCCACCTCATGTAAACATCTGCTTTGCATCTACTGAATGTGTCATTTGAATGAGTCTTCATTTACATAACATGCAGTGTCCACTGTCCACCAACATTCTACACATTCTAAACTACTAATGGCAAATGTGTACTTTTTAAATGTGTTTATATGGCAATAATGGCATATAACCGCTAGTTGTTATGCCCTTGGTGTTTTGTATTTTGATGCAGAGTTTGTAAGGAAATTGCCTTCCTGTATTGTAAAGTGTGTAATTATGTGGTAATTCTGCCTTTTGTAAGTGCTTGTTTTTCACGTGAGTCTCCATACATGTGTCTTATTTGTGTGCATAATGTTTGCATGTCCTGTGTGTGTGTGTGTGTGTGTGTGTGTGTGTGTGTCTGACACAAGTCAGAAGTGTAAACAGCACGTGGTACAGTCAGCCATTAACACCAAAAGAATAACAGAAAAAAACGTCCTGGGGATGTGTGTGCGTGCAAGTGTGTGCGTGCATGTGTGCGCGCGCTGACATGCAATGACATATATGCATAGCGTGTCCTGAGCCCCGTGTTGCGTGTGTGTACCATACAGTACGTACGCGTTATGTACATGTGGGTCTGTGCGTGTTTCTCGCTGCTCGAATTCTCCGTCCAGATGCACGGTTTGCGACCTCTGGCCTTTTCTTTCATCCCCTTCGCAGCTTGCATCACTTCCTCCTACCGTGACCTGTTCATCCTATCCTCTGCCTTTGAAGAACAGCTCCCTGCTCCATGCCATGCCAGCCCGAGAGCTGTAAACACACTCCCTGTTCATGCTCGCACACACACACACACACACACACACACACACACACACACACACACGCACGCACGCATTCACACACACACACACACACACACGCACGCGCACGCGCACACACACACACACGGAAATTGTACCACTTTCAACCTGCCATCCCTTGGTGGGGGGCCTGTCATTTTAGGTTGAATATTGACAAAAACAGCAGATGTTCAAGCTCACAACGTCTCACTGCAATGTGACATGTGAGCTTGTAGAGCTGCTGTTTTTGCTGTTTGTAGAAGAGCTACACTGTATTTGACTGTGTGCACACACTATACATGAAACAATGCCTCTCTCTCTCTCTCTTTCTTTCTTTATTTTTTTTTGTTATACCATAACACTCTTCAAAATGTTCCCCATTCTTTAATCTCTGGTCTTCTTTCACTCTTTTAAGTCCTCACAAGTCGCTTACTCATAATCTATTCCCTTTGAAAATGTCACACTTTCCCCACTGATATGTTCCACTATAATTTGATCTTTCTTTTTTTCATCTCAATAGCTCTTCCACTCCCCTCTGGTCCTCTCATCCTCTTCATCTTTTACTGGGGTGTTTCCCTTTGGTCGTGCCAAAGCTTTGTAGCCTTTGACCTGGTGTCCTTCCTTGTTGTTCCTTGTGTGTGTGTGTGTGTGTGTGTGTGTGTGTGTGTGTGTGTGTGTGTGTGTGTGTGTGTGTGTGTGTGTGTGTGTGTGTGTGTGTGTGTGTGTGTGTGTGTGTGTGCGCGTGCGTGCGTGCGTGCGTGCGTGCGTGCGTGCGTGCGTGCGTGTGTGCGTGAGATAGAGAGAGAATCCGCAAACTCGTTACTCCGACCTACATGCTCACAGTATGTGTCGAATCCGGTCGAAATGTAGGTTTGTTATTTGCGGTGTGCGAAAATGCTTCCAGACATGTTTCCGAACAAGCTTCCAAACACCCAAGTTGAAAATATTTTAACTTTGTCATAATGCTGGCCTTCGGCAATGCAATGCAATTCAAAACGTCCTTTCGCTCAAGTCTTGGTGAACTCGGCCCCTTAGGCTGTCCAAAGCGTTTCTTCCCACCCGCTTTGGATGTTATCAACCGATGATCACCAATATGCTCCTTATCAGACCATGCAATTAAGCAATATGGACATTTCCTACATACTGCCTACCGCGAGTAGGCAACTATAGGAAATGTGGAAGTGAAACTACTGCCGCCGAAGCCAAACCAACGTCAAACTGCGCTATACAACAATTTTGCTTTATGTTTACTTACTTGGCTGGTTAAGACTGAGGTTAGGGTTAGGGTTAGTAGCCAGACAACGCGGCCAACGTGACGTCGTTAATATGTAGGAAATGTCCATACTGGCTCCATTGCATGGTCTTGATATGGGCTGATGATGGCTAGTAAATCGTCTGATAACATCTGAAACCGCTATTCTTCCCAGCTGAAAACGCGAGGCACCCGCCTTAAAAACGCTTCCAAATAACTGAGTTGAAAATATTTCAAGCAGATTGAAAACACCACACGTGAATGGATGCGCAGCACAGAATAGACGTTCGGCATCTATAGCGAAACAATTCAAAATATATACTGTAATCAGGAGGACGCACAGCCTTGAGGCTGATAATGGTTAATTGCGTTTCTAAAACGGGTAGTCCCAATACTTGATTCTGATTGGCTGGTTACCGTCACGTGACCGGTGTAAATTTCACTGATAACCCACACCTTCAATCACTTTATATCATTCGCAGCTGATTCCGCATCTCTGTAGCTGTACTGGGGAAGGGGAGCGCTTGATTGCCTTGCAAACCCATGCCGTGCGGGCTCGAGGCCCCAGCTTACCGGGTATTTTACAATGGCTGGGAGGGTAGAAGACCCTCGGCTGCGCCTCAGGTCTGCCTACGCCTCCCAGCCATTGTAAAATACCCGGTAACCTGAGACCTCTCGTGGCTTATTGCTTAAATCAGTGTCACGTTCCGAAATCTATAAGCATAGAACATGTAGATTGTAGCTTGGCTGAGCTTGGCTATAACGACGTGCGAAACTGACACGCAACTAAGTGTAGGCTAAATTAGGCTTGACGACCAAGCTACACCAGGCTTTTCAGTGCGCGTTTACGCGAATACACACACACGCGCAAATTTAGGTCCAGTCCTATTTTAAGTGCGCGAAAAGCCTGGTGTAGCCCGGCCTTCAAACTCTAGACACTGAAAACACTCGTCTCTGCAGCGCCTCTTTATGTGCGCATGACGAGCTTGGCAGACCATAAAAAGAGGCATTCTCCTGACGCAAATGACGTTTTAATCATACTTTTACATAGAAGTAATTTGAAGCATTTAAATCCATGCACCCCTGATAACACCCCCCCCCCCCCCCCCCCCCCCCGCATACTTGAAGCGTGATCACCTCACTGCAATTATCATAGCAGGGCAGGCATGCACACGTGTCACTGGGGAATGTGTGCACGTAGCTCATAAACACACACACTCTCTCCAGGGAGTGGTGTGTGCATAAGTAAGCCCTTGTTCGTCATTGGGCGTCCCCGGCCGCCTCGCTCCTGCGTCTTTACGGCCATTCCGGAATTCTGCCGTCCCGTGAGCCCTCCCACACCCTGTAATTAGTATCGCCTGGGTCTAACCAGAGAGAAAGAATGCTCAGTATTCTTGTCAACCTGGTGACATGTGTAAGTGCGTGGGGGGCTGGAGGTGTTGGTTGTAGGTGTTAGTTAATGAAGGGATGCCGCAGTGAGTCCCTGTGTGTGCTCTCTACCATCTCATGTTGTTGCATGTTATTAAATAACCACTTGAGCATTAGTCGTGCCGTGTGTGTGTGTGTGTGTGTGTGTGTGTGTGTGTGTGTGTGTGTGTGTGTGTGTGTGTGTGTGTGTGTGTGTGTGTGTGTGTGTGTGTGCGTAACTGTGGTAGTTAGGGCGGCTCACACACATTGAGATACATACAGACACAACCGCAATACATACAGGCTATATGACAATGCATGTCAATATTCAACCTAAAATGACATGCCCCCCAACAAGGGATGGCATTGTGTGCTCTCTACCATCTCATGTTGTTGCATGTTATTAAATAACCACTTGAGCATTAGTCGTGCCGTGTGTGTGTGTGTGTGTGTGTGTGTGTGTGTGTGTGTGTGTGTGTGTGTGTGTGTGTGTGTGTGTGTGTGTGTGTGTGTGTGTGTGTGTGTGTGTGTGTGTGTGTGCGTAACTGTGGTAGTTAGGGCGGCTCACACACATTGAGATACATACAGACACAACCGCAATACATACAGGCTATATGACAATGCATGTCAATATTCAACCTAAAATGACATGCCCCCCAACAAGGGATGGCATTGTGTGCTCTCTACCATCTCATGTTGTTGCATGTTATTAAATAACCACTTGAGCATTAGTCGTGCCGTGTGTGTGTGTGTGTGTGTGTGTGTGTGTGTGTGTGTGTGTGTGTGTGTGTGTGTGTGTGTGTGTGTGTGTGTGCGCGCGTGCGTGCGTAACTGTGGTAGTTAGGGCGGCTCACACACATTGAGATACATACAGACACAACCACAATACATACAGGCTATATGACAATGCATGACCTATACAGACAAGACACACACATGCACAGTAAACAGAGAAGAACAAACAATACAAAAATCAATTAAATCATCATTAAATCATACAGCCCGCTGGGCAGTCGTCAGGATATTGTGAAGGGACCATCTCCAAGGTTACTAATGAGTTCTCACTTCTCACAACCCTGTGTTTAACCCCTGGAAATGTAATAGCTCAGCTATTACATTAGCTCTCATTGGTTAGTGGCAGTGAAACCCCCATTATTACCATACAGTGGGCCTTTACCGACACCTGGTGCCAGACCAGAGTTACTGCAAGGTTTCAGATAGAAATTCTGTAAATCCAGGAAAAAAATCAGACTTGTCTGAAGTGAGTGGTGCAACAGCGACCCCTGTTGGTACCCTAAATATGTATAGGGACGGACGGACATTGCTGGTTCTAGTCATAGAGTGGTTGGCTGGTTGCGCCACTCAAACATTATCACTGTAGGAAGTTAAGGAACCCACTAGTTCCATTGAGAGCCGATGTGTACACAAATATTAACATAATCTTAATGGTGAGGTGTGTCCTGTTTAATTGGTCTGCTTTATTTTTTTACAGGCCCATGCCCTGTAAACCTGACCACTCTAGCAGGAATTCATACAATAGTATGTACTAGATAGTAAGACTACTTTATAATACTATTACTAAAATACTTTAGCCTAGATAATAGGCCCTGCTAGCACTTCCTCTTTAACTTTCTCACAAAGAAATAGTGGAGTGACTCACTGCAATGATTTTATGGGCGGATGGATATGGACATCATGGTACAAAACATTCTGGACTTTCCCGTAAATTACATCACTGTAGAGTCTGGTGGGGGAAAGGTGAAGTTGTTTCACTTCCTTCCAAGCGAAACCATTAGCCGCCGGAAGTAGCAGATCTACAAGCGATATATATATAATATATATATATATATATATATATATATATATATATATATATATATATATATATATATATATATATATATATATGTGTGTGTGTGTGTGTGTGTGTGTGTGTGTGTGTGTGTGTGCAGTATATATATATATATATATATATATATATAGTTGCGAAGGCTTTCACTTAGAGCTCCATATATGGGGATAACGGCAATATCCAGCGCTGACATCAGATTATTAGATTAATGTAGAAACTCCAAAAATGGATATACGCAGTGGGGACATCATCGTGACACTAGACTTGCACTGTGCACAGCATAAAATGCGGCTCCCATGGTAGAGATACCAAGCAACGCACGCGGTATCTCCAACAGGTCAACATACACGAATCAAGGTATCTGGCTTTACAACCCATATACCTTGAATAGCCTTTATTACCTTGGGCACGAGTCTTCTAGATGAGACAGAATAACTGGCTAAGCAACTCGTAGAGCATTGAAGTAGAGGTTTCCACATCCCGGTTAAGTTCGTATCGAACACCACTGTAGCGACTTGGAACTATTTGACCAAGCGCGGAAGGGCACCAAGTGGTTGGGTTGCGTGCAGTGACGCGCCATATGCGGTGTCGTCATTTCCTCCATCGTCGTCGCTGCTGTTAGGGGAAAGGCCGCTGTCTCTTCTCTTGTCTGGAGCCGTGTGATAAGAAATAACGTTTTTCGGGTGAAGAATGGCTGCGGGTCCATTTTCCACGAGTTCTAACGCATCCACGAAAGACGATGGCATCCTTATCGGTGACAGGGTTTACTCGGAGGTGTACCTTACCATCGACAACTCTCTCATCCCGGAGGAGCGGCTCTCCCCGACGCCGTCGATGCTCGACGGCCTCGACCTGAACACCGAGACCGACCTTCGCATCCTGGGCTGTGAGCTCATCCAGTCTGCGGGGATTCTCCTCCGGTTACCTCAGGTAAGTAAACAAAAAAAGACATTAACAATCCGTCTATTTAATAGTATGCCTTTGTGCTTTGAATCACGTTTGTTTGTTGTGAATAGCATCGCTGAGGCCTAGCTAGCCCTGCTAGCATGAGCTCTTGGGCTTTAGCGAGGTGGAGTTAAAATGGCGGACGTCTATTGTATGAGTCGTGGAGGTTAGCTGCTTAAACGTTATGTAAGCTCGGTTGTTAAGTCGTCATTGTTTGTGCTTTTCTCGGCCAGGTGGCGATGGCGACGGGACAGGTGCTATTCCATCGATTTTTCTACTCTAAGTCGTTCGTCAAGCACAGTTTTGAGGTAAGAAATAGACGTTTTGCTTGGTGCCTTGTTGTTAGCCCAGCCTGAGACATAGCATACGTTCCGCTTACGTTCAGAGCAGCCATATTGTCATTCACATAAACACCGCAGTGAGCTTGGTGTTACTAGTAAGTGGCCCTGTGTTCGTTTAAAGGTGGCATCATGTTTTGTTCAAATAGCTCCATATTCTCTCTCTATCTATATTTATATATAGTGTCCAGGTAGTTTTTTTTTTCTACACAGAAAAGACATTACAGGAGAGAGAACTCATGCTGAAATTGGAGGGGTAAACAAAAAATTAAGCAGCAAAATTTAAGCTTTGTGAGGTTCTCTGATTGGGTAAAAGTGGTATCCCTGCCTTAAAAAAATCGTATTTACTAAAGGGACAGAGAGATGAGATTTAAACACTTCTATGAGAGTTTAAGTCCCCTCCCCTGTTTACACTGCAGAGACACCATTTCAGAATTAGTAACTCCGAACGAACATGTACAAATGCAAATTATAAGGTGCCTCTTGCCCCAAATGTCAGAGGTTGCCGGAGTTCTTGTGCAATGTATTAGTTCGTATTTTTCAATTGCGTGTTTTAGTCCGAAACGTGTACACCTTGTATTGAGCGTAATTCCTGCTCATTCCGCCATTAGGAACTCCGGACAGAACCGGCCACTTACAGGATTAAAACACTTCTTTATTGAAAACTACGGACTAATTGTAAGCACCTTATATTCTATTCTACATTTGTACATGTTCGGAGTTGCTAATTCTGAAATGGTGTCTCTGCAGTGTACTCATAGAGAAATACATCTACAACCGTTTTAATCTTAGGCTACCGGGGAGACCCCATCACTGAACAGATATAACTGTATAACAATAGAGGCTATCAACCTTTGGTTTGTGGACCAATCTGCACACAAACAAAATATTTTGCTATATTATTTAAGTACCCGCCCAAACAAAACGAGTCATTATAAAATAGTTGATTTGATGACATTTTTACAAATGGATAGATAAACAAACTATGTTTTCCAGCTGTTATCACTGTGATCTTGTCTCCTTAGATTGTTGCTATGGCTTGTGTGAATCTGGCCTCCAAGATTGAAGAAGCACCGCGACGAATACGAGACGTCATCAATGTTTTCCACCATCTACGACAGATAAGGGGCAAAAAGTAAGTTTCAACACCATGTCATGTTTTATGTATGCCACTGTTGATGTATGTGAAATACCTGTGCACTTGTGTTGTTTTAATTTTTGCAATGTTGGATGTTGTGTGAAAGTGCTCTTCTGTTTATCCATGACTCTAAACCATTTTAAAACTTTTCAGTTTCCTCTTCACTGGTAGTTTCAGATGTGTATTATCTTCACATAACAACTTAGAACTATACTTTTACAATATTACCAATTTTCAAACCTATTTAAAAAGTAATAATAAGTTGCATGGAATTTAAACCAATGGAAGACAAGGCACACATGTTTAACTTGTGTGTCTTAGTCTAAAGACAAGAAAAGAAGAAACTTCATTCCTCTACCAAAAAGACCCAAGCATTAACTTGGCTTCTTTTTTCCCTTGCAACCAACTAACAGCGACCAGCTACATTTACCAAAGCCTGGGTGATGTGGAATGGTACGTAAAGATGAAGCAGTCGGCATGACAACCATGAGCGAGCCGGGGTGTCGGGTCTCCCCCAGCCCCGCCCCGCCCCCCTTCCCGTGGGAGACGCCCGTGGTCTGAGTCACCGCGGGGCACTGGGATCGGGGATGACAGGTTGGCCGAAGGTCCTTGGCCCGCCGGGGCACCTTGAGGACTCCTGTGGCTTGGTCTAAAGCTTTGGGTATCTGTCCGTCTTGGGTAAAGTAGTTCTCTTCTCCCTGACTGCTCCACATGCGCATTTGTCTTTGCTTACAAGAGCAAAACCTCATTCACCAACTGTCATCCATAGCTTTCACAGAAATATCACTACCTGTTGTTCTGTGCACACAATGTTCTGTGCATAGTATGACAAAGTCTCAGTGTTGGTTACACCTTTCTATTCTGTTCATAGGTAATGGATAGTGCATGTGTGTGTTAGGTCAAATTTGAAGACATCTATTTGTTATGACAGGGGTTTATAAGTAACATCACTGTGAATTTGTATCCAATGCTATGAACAGGAAAGAACTGCTTCAATAAGGCATTAAGCCAAAAAGGGCTGGGGTGGTATGGAATTTTACTTATCGTGGTAATGAATCACTGTTGACCACTGTTTTTTTTTTGGGTGGGGGGGGGTTTAAATGCATTAAAAGAATAATAGTGGTTATGAACTCGACACTGCAGTTTGCATTACGCAACTGCGGTTATTGTACCCAACCATATATAGGGCATTCACAAAAGCAAAAGACGGCACATTCTTGGTTTTACTCCATGTCAACAAGATCGTATTTCACACATGTATTCAGGCCTGTTTATTAATTCCACTAGAACGCTTGGAAACGGTACTGAAATGTGTAAGCATTTTATTTTTTATGTGGACCTGAATAAATATGTGAAATCTTGACATTTTGCGCAAACTTGGGATGTTATACTTATAGCCCACTTTGTGTTTTGGAGTCTTTTTTTTATTTGATCTTACAATTGGAAAAGCTAAAAGGCACAAAGTGATGGATAAATTGGATAATCACAATACATTTTTTAATAGGTTGAGGATTAGATTGCAGTAAATGTTGAGTTTAACTTTAAAATGGGAAGAGAAAGATTAGCAAATCTGAGTTTTATATACCTCAACACAGCGTGTGTTGCTATTAATTATTTTTAATACATGGGCTTTCTACACAAATAATTTTGGGGTTTTCGTTTTGAGTAAGTGTCTTAACTTGCTCTTCTCATAAGCTTTGATTTGAAAGGGTTTTCATATAGCTGAAGTTGAAAGAGGTTAAATGTTCTGTTTTGGGATTTGTTTTGCAATTGATACTGGTGGTGATCGTAGTTGATATTTCTGTTAAAGCTGTGGCATGTGGTGATTTGATGCAGAGAGCTGACTACAGAACCCAAACGCTTCCAGCAAAACCACAGGAGTCTACAAACCCCCACAAACTATACGTATACAGTTGGAGCTGTTGCTTTTAAGTTGGTTGAAAGGGGTGGAAAAGCAGTCAAAGAAAGCAGAAGGGCACTTTCATTGCTTGTTTTTCGTTTGAAAATGGGGGAACCATTTGTTTTATTTTGATCCTTTTTTATAAACTAGGAGTTCAAGTTCATTGATACTTGATCAGAACTACATAAATACCAAAAACCAAGTGATCAAGGCAGAACGGCGAATCCTGAAGGAGCTGGGCTTCTGTGTACATGTCAAGCATCCACACAAGGTGAGTACCACATGGTATACACTTAATTGCTCATGCACACCTACCCAGGCTCCACCCATTCCATTTAGCTAGTTTTTACAATAATTGTTGTACCCTACAGTATCAGAAGTTCTGGCTTCTATGCATACCTCATTCACTCACAGGAAGCAGCTTTCATATTTTAGCACCCCCCTCAAAAAGTTTCTACTGTGGGTGCTCTGATTACATGTAACCGTTTGTTTCAGATCATCGTTATGTACCTTCAAGTCCTGGATTGTGAGAAGAACCAGACGCTAGTTCAGACCGCCTGGTAAGTTTCCTCCTTGTCTTCCAAAAAAATCTTCCCCACAGCAGCAACTTGTCATGTCAACCGAGACCTGCTTCCAGACCTGGGCGAAAAGAGACCGTTGAAACAAGTTTAAAATATTTGAATGACTTGGGGAGCGATTGATTTCTATGCCGTGTCTTATATGAGAGAAACATCCCCTGCCAGATAAGTACCGATCAAGCGCCCCTCACAATTTCAGTTGCGTATTTGAAAGGCTACTATTTGGCCCAGGTCTGCCTGCGACATTACCCCACGCCATGTAATGCTCTTCACCTCCTTATTCTCTGATGGACAAGTTTGTTTCTGAATGACGACCTGTTTTGCGTCACTCGGTCTGTGTGTCCTTACATGGCTTTGATTTGAAAAGTCTTTTTGTTTTGTGGTGCCCATGGAACTTGGTTTAACTTTGTCCTTTCTCTCTACTCTTTGATTAAAGGGTAGTCCATGCTGGTAAGTCACATAAAGAACCTCTGAACTCTGCCTCCTCCAACCACATGACCTCAGGAAGCTCCCCCCCTTGGCTGGCTGCCCTTCTCCAGACAGTCAATTCCAGTGCCGAGATTCACTGAAGGGGGCGGGCCTTTCCCAACTGCCAACATCGTCTTGTTTTCTCAATGGGGGTGTCCAGAAAGGCTTTGTATTTTTTTGGTTTTGCTACCAAAGGTTTCAATTGTTATACATATTTTTCCAACTAGTTGTAGATATATTTGCATTCTTTTTTTTTCCTTGGTTTACTTTCCTTTAGCATTGAAGTAAACTTAGCTGGAAAATTATATATATTTTTGTGACCAGTTACCTGCCTTTTTAAATACAGTAGTGTACTGTGTCCTGTCCCCAACTGACATGGTGTCCAGACCTGTGTGTTTTTGCAGGCTGATCCAGCTCTCAGGCTTTGCCTCCCAAGGAGCCGTCTCGCCCATGCAGCAGTCTGTATCACAATCCAATGACCATGTGTTAACTACTAGTGACTGTTAAATGTTGGAACTAAAAGGTCTAGGGCACGTCACACATTGCAGCCCAATTAGAACTGAATACAAATCTGTGTGCGTTATTGTTTGGAGTGAAAGTTAACATACTTAATATGTCAACTGAAATCTATCAGTCTGTAGGTGCATAAGGCCTGTGTAGGCAAAAGTCGTCATCCAAACGTACTGTTAAGAAAAAGGGCTTGTCAATATGACATTGGTCTGGGTCAGAACAGTGCATTGGAGGTTACATGTATGCTGTCATACAACTATTATCTCTTATGTGTGCTTTGTTGTTGTCTTTATGGCCTCTATGACTTTTAGGGACATAGAAGCTCACTCCATTCTCATGTGTTACTTATTTACACCCCAGTTAATTTTGTCTATTCCTAGCCTTGACTAATCTCACTTACCCAATCATCTTAATGACCCTGCAGAGACTCAAAGTGTAGTTGTTTGGAATAGTAAAACGGCTTTCATGTTTTTAATAGTCTCCCCCTTAAACTTCACCAAGAGAGCCTCACATGACTGTGTACTGGTGGTGGAGAAACTAGCATGAGCTAGAATAGTAGGGAAATGTATGTAAATATTTGGTTGTGGCCGGTCATGATCAGCAGACAAATCAGATGAGGTCACAGATCATGTAGTAAGTGGATGGGGGGGGGGGGGGGGGGGGGGAAGTGACATTTCCTACCCTGAAATGCTACACATTAGATGGGTGTTTGTATTGTCTCACATGCATTGTGCCAATGCCACCCCAAGCCTGGAACATCAGTCCAACCTGTTGTGCATGCCACCATATGTGCTATGCCTTCTTGTGTCCCAGCTTTACAGAGATGCAAATCTAGGCCTAATGATAGGACTAGAGGAAACTGTGCATTGTTGTCGAACCTTGTATGTCCATGCATCTGCATGTGCCCCCACTCATCCCCCATTGCAAGGCATGAATCATTCTGTCATTGTATTATGACTTGATTAGTTTGCTTTCAGTCGATGGTAAGGCAAGACTTTTGTGTCTGGAGTTCTTTAATGGACAATGAATTGTGGACCAGCCTTCCCTTATCTGTGACATACGGCAACGCCATGGATAATCCTGAGAGGAGAAGGACAAAGTTAAATCATGACTTCCTGATAAGATGTTTGCTGCATATCTTGTTTTGGCCAATCACCTGGCCTATAATATGAAATGCCATGAAAGGGTTCTTGGTTCTAGTTCAGCCTCTTATGTTGTGGAAATTGCAATTTCCTAAACATGCAGTGGGATTGTTCAGGAAACTATTCACTCCTGGAACAAGAACCAAGTTCTCTAATGCCAATAACAATTATCAATGTTCCAACAATTGTATTTAACAACCACTTTCTCAATATCTCACTTGTCAAGAATAGTCATAGAAAATCAAAGTAGCCTTATTTGATATCAATGGGGATTGTAAAAAATAAATCTTAATGCCTTTTTGATAATTTAGCAATTTAGAGTTGGGACTGTGGTTGATGACCTGCTAGTTACAAAACCTTACTGGTGGGGGAATATCGATGTTGAAACATTTATACATGGGTGCTGTTATTAAGCTTGCTTAGAGAAGATGCTATGTGTTTTTCGTATGTTTTTTTTGTCTTGATAGGAACTACATGAATGACTCCCTAAGGACAAATGTGTTTGTGAGGTTTCAAGCTGAGACCATTGCCTGTGCCTGCATATACCTCGCTGCCAGAGCTCTGCAGGTGAGAAGGGTTTTGATCAGTTTTGTCATACAAAGTTCATCTGTTTCCAGTTCTTACATTATTTCATCTTAACTGATCATGTGTAGCCTCTCTAAAAAGTGTCGCGCTTTCTGTTTGCTCCAGATGCCGCTGCCATCTAGACCTCACTGGTACCTGCTGTTTGGCGCCAACGAGGAGGAGATGAAGGAGATCTGCATCACTACTCTCAAACTATATAGCAGGAAGAAGGTAATGATCTCTATGATACAGCAGAGTTCATGGAAGACAAAAATGCATTTACATGTACAGAACTCTCAAAAGGTTAATAAAAAGAGAAGATAACATTTCCATTGTGGTCTGGCAAAATTATGAGCGCCATGAGAAAATTAAGACATATAATTGAATTGTTAAAATGTGATTAGGAAAGTTCATACCCCAAGAGTGGAACACTACTGCAGCTTTCTGCCTTGGGAGTTCTCGTGGGCCGGGGCCAGTGCACTGCATGATGACAGACACGTGTCTACCATTTTAGAAAACGTTATCTTTTTTCTTATTTTAAAAAAGATATAAATGAACGCCAGTTTTGATGTAGCTAAGGTCTGAAAAGGTGTCTTCTTCCTTTCAGCCCAACTATGACCATCTGGAGAAGGAGGTGGAGAGACGGAAGATGTTCTTGGCGGAGGCTAAGCTGAAGGCCAAGGGTTTGAACCCAGATGGAACACCAGCCCTCTGCAACGTGGGTGGCTTCTCACCCGCCTCCAAGCCCTGCTCCCCCAACGTGGTCAAGATGGAGGAGAAGTCTCCCAACCTCCAGACCCTCAAACCAGTTAAGAAAGAGCCAGATAACAGGACCCAGGTCACCAAGAGTCCACACAACGGGTGAGACATGAATACGTATGCCGGGGGGGGGGGGGGGGGATTAGGATTTATTTTTTATTAAACCCATTTAATATTGAGTGCATAAGTACAACTACAAGGTACGACATATGCATCTTTGACTGGTCAAAGATTCCTAAATACCTCTGTTGAAGCAATCCCTTTTTGTCTCTTCCAGGTTAAGAAAGGAGGCTAAGATTGGGAGGAACAGCAGGAGCGGGAGTGGTTCTCGTTCTAGAACACTGTCTCGCTCCAGATCACGCTCACCTCGCAGACAGTACGTTTTGTTTCCTTGAATGTGTACCGAAAGTGGTCGGCTTCATTCATATGTTGAAGAATGCTGGATTGTTAATGTCTCTTCTCTCTGTGTCTCATATCTACAGCTACAACAACAGACGCAGTCGCTCGGGGACCTACAGCTCCCGATCCCGTTCTCGCTCCCACAGCCGCAGCCCGTCTCCGCGACGACATCAGCCCTCGCCTCTGCTGCCCCACCTCAAGACCAAGGTTGGTCACCACAGCAACAGTGACTCCAAGTCCGCCAGTCGCCACAGCAACAGCGGTGGGGGCGGATCGAGTCACAAGAGGAAGCGCTCGCGCTCCAGGTCACGTTCTCCCATCAAAGACAGGGAGAGGGACAGAGAGAGGGAAAGGGAGAGAGACCGGGACCGCAGCGCCTCTGACCTCTCCAAGAAGCACAAGCATGAGAGAGGAGGTCACCACCGGGGGGACAGGAGAGACCGGGAGAGGTCACGCTCCTATGACCGGGAAAGAGACCGCAGCCACAAGAGCAAACACCACAGCAGTAGTAGCCACTCGGGGCACAGCCGCCATCGACGCTGAGTCCCCCCCACAAACACACGCTGGCAGATTGACTTTGGGTCTGGTATGTCACAGTAAACAGCTAGTGCTGTGTTTCTACATAGCAGCTTTACTCTACTCCACTCAACTTCATCCGGCATTGATCGTTGTACTATGAGGGGGATTTCCGATTTGATTTATTCACATGCTTATATGCCATGGCTCCATTTAGAAAATAGGATTGCAACCAGCCCCACGGAAAAGCGTTGCTAAATTATCAGCCCTATAGAAGGAGGTGCTATTCTTGTCTACAGTGCAACTTTAAACCTGATTTTGTTTTTTTCCTGCATTTAATCATGGCTGACAGAAATTGCCCAAATCAGTGATAACTAGCCTGATTTACACTTGATTGTGCGCTGGTGTCATGCACCAAAAATCATAGACCTATAAGCTCAAAACATTGAGGTCACATAGTGCTATTTTTGTTGCATGACACGGCCGCACAACCAAATATAAAGCCAGGCAGAACGGTTGAAGGGAACTGTTATACTGTGACACCAGATCCGGATTGGTCATTCAACATAATTTTTACCTAATTTAATTTCTTTTTGGGTTTATTTATCTTTTGACTCTCCCTATATTTCCAGCCCTCCTATTTTAATTTAACAATGTAAAGTTCTGGACTTGGAGAAATGGCATATTTACAGTGTAAAGATCGCTTAAACTCTGCTGATGTATTGTGAACGCTTTGATTTATAAAAGCAATTTGCTCAGAAGTGGTTTGAATGAATAGGAAAATGTACAACATTAAAAGGATCGTACAGGAATGAACACTGTTTTTGCACATTAATGGACTGTGGCAAGCGAGTTGTTTCATTTGATTACTAATCTCTTGCACAAATGTGCGTTCGCTGACGCAGTGTTCTGTACAGTTGCAAAAATAAACTGAGGGTCTATATAGATAATAGAGCATATTTTTTTTTACAGCAATGGGATGCAGACTTTATTTCAAAATATTCTAGGATCGTGGTGAATTTGTTACACTGGTTTTTAGTCTGCACGTGTTCATGTCTGATTTATATTCGGTAATAAAAAAGAAACTGAATGATCTTGTCTTTGTTTCTATGAGCCAACTTGATAAGCCTGCTGTAGCTGAAACGGGAAGTGCGAGAGGATGGATGTACCTAAAGCGATGTATCTTGTGTAGCCAAATGAGTGATGGTAATGGTGTCTGAAATGGGCTTTTTCTCGTTCCGTTTTTATGACTACATTTTTCTATTCTCCATTGTAGGCATCTAGCTGTATTTTACTACCCATCTGCAGCTTTGCATTCCTGGTGTAACCATTTCGGACAATACTGAAGATGACATGATGTATTTATTCTGTATCTCTGCATGTACTTTGCAGTAGATGATGATGGCATATATGACGATGCTAGCAGATCTACAAGCTCGTAGCGCGGCACGGTGCCATGCTACTGCGGGCACTGGGGAGGCTCTGGGGGGGACAGACTATAGTATGCCTTCCGAAACCATGAACTATAGCATGTCGTTTCATGATTTTTTTTAATCCTCCAAAATCATGAAAAACGACAGACTATAGTATGTCTTATGAAACCATGAACTATAGCATGTCCTTTTTTCATGATTAGATTTTTTGTAATCCTCCAAAATCATGAAAAATGACAGACTATAGTATGTCTTATGAAACCATAAACTATAGCATGTCCTTTTTTCATAATTTTATTTTTGAGTGCCTTACGGAGCTATGTGTGTTGGTGTCTGGGTATGAGCATGAGTTTTTCACCACCTGTGCGCAACCTAACACACACAAACACACACGCACGTATTAACTGTATATATGATGCTTTCGGGTGTGCCAGTACAGTACAGTAGACTACTGTACCCTCTACTGAGTAGTTAAATAACTTAATGCATTAAGTTATTTAACTTAATGCATTCTCAATGACAATAGCTCAAACTTTGGCATGCTACTAGTCCTACATACTTACACCTAGAAACCCCATTCAAGCCTATTTAGGTTCATCCTACGGTGGACATATTTGCCTGAAAAGGAATCTTTGAAATGTTTCATAGTTTTAGAAATATAGTGCTTTCAAATTTGAGACATTTATAATGGGGCTCAATGGCAGCTCTATGGCACAAAAAAAGTCACTTTCACCTAGAAACTCCATTCACACTTTATATAATTCAGCTTACTGTGGGCACACACACATGCTGGAACTTTTTACTTTGAAATGTTTTGTAGTTTCTGAGTTATTTAACTTAAACGCCCAATGCATTCTCAATGACAATAGCACAAACTTTGGCATGCTACTAGTCCTACATACTTACACCTAGAAACCCCATTCAAACCTATTTAGGTTCATCCTACGGTGGACATGTTTGCCTGAAAAGGAATCTTTGAAATGTTTCATAGTTTTAGAAATATAGTGCTTTCAAATGTGAGACATTTATAATGGGGCTCAATGGCAGCTCTATGGCACGTCAAAAAGTCACTTTCACCTAGAAACTCCATTCAAACTTTATATAATTCAGCTTACTGTGGGCACACATGCTGTAACTTTTTACTTTGAAATGTTTTGTAGTTTGAGTTATTTAACTTAAACGCCCAATGCATTCTCAATGGCAATAGTACAAACTTTGGCATGCTACTAGTCCTACATACTTACACCTAGAAACCCCATTCAAACATATTTAGTTTCATCTTACGGTGGACATGTTTGCCTGAAGAGGAATCTTTTAAATGTTTCATAGTTTTAGAAATATAGTGCTTTCAAATTTGAGACATTTATAATGGGGCTCAATGGCAGCTCTATGGCACGTCAAAAAGTCACTTTCACCTAGAAACTCCATTCAAACTTTATATAATTCAGCTTACTGTGGGAACACATGCTGTAACTTTTTACTTTGAAATGTTTTGTAGTTTCTGAGTTATTTAACTTAAATGCCCAATGCATTCTCAATGAAGATAGCACAAACTTTGGCATGCTACTAGTCCTACATACTTACACCTAGAAAACCCATTCAAACCTATTTAGGTTCATCCTACAGTGGACATGTTTGCCTGAAAAGGAATCTTTGAAATGTTTCATAGTTTTAGAAATATAGTGCTTTCAAATTTGAGACATTTATATTGGGGCTCAATGGCAGCTCTATGGCACGTCAAAAAGTCACTTTCACCTAGAAACTCCATTCACACTTTTTATAATTCAGCTTACTGTGGGCACACACACATGCTGGAACTTTTTACTTTGAAATGTTTTGTAGTGTCTGAGTTATTTAACTTAAACGCCCAATGCATTCTCAATGACAATAGCACAAATTTTGGCATGCTACTAGTCCTACATACTTACACCTAGAAACCCCATTCAAACCTATTTAGGTTCATCCTACGGTGGACATGTTTGCCTGAAAAGGAATCTTTGAAATGTTTCATAGTTTTAGAAATATAGTGCTTTCAAATGTGAGACATTTATAATGGGGATCAATGGCAGCTCTATGGCACGTCAAAAAGTCACTTTAACCTAGAAACTCCATTCAAACTTTATATAATTCAGCTTACTGTGGGAACACATGCTGTAACTTTTTACTTTGAAATGTTTTGTAGTTTCTGAGTTATTTAACTTAAATGCCCAATGCATTCTCAATGACAATAGCACAAACTTTGGCATGCTACTAGTCCTACACACTTACACCTAGAAACCCCATTCAAACCTATTTAGGTTCATCCTACAGTGGACATGTTTGCCTGAAAAGGAATCTTTGAAATGTTTCATAGTTTTAGAAATATAGTGCTTTCAAATTTGAGACATTTATATTGGGGCTCAATGGCAGCTCTATGGCACGTCAAAAAGTCACTTTCACCTAGAAACTCCATTCACACTTTTTATAATTCAGCTTACTGTGGGCACACATGCTGGAACTTTTTACGTTGAAATGTTTTGTAGTTTCTGAGTTATTTAACTTAAATGCCCAATGCATTCTCAATGACAATAGCACAAACTTTGGCATGCTACTAGTCCTACATACTTACACCTAGAAACCCCATTCAAACCTATTTAGGTTCATCCTACGGTGGACATGTTTGCCTGAAAAGGAATCTTTGAAATGTTTCATAGTTTTAGAAATATAGTGCTTTCAAATGTGAGACATTTATAATGGGGCTCAATGGCAGCTCTATGGCACGTCAAAAAGTCACTTTCACCTAGAAACTCCATTCAAACTTTATATAATTCAGCTTACTGTGGGCACACATGCTGTAACTTTTTACTTTGAAATGTTTTGTAGTTTGAGTTATTTAACTTAAACGCCCAATGCATTCTCAATGGCAATAGTACAAACTTTGGCATGCTACTAGTCCTACATACTTACACCTAGAAACCCCATTCAAACATATTTAGTTTCATCTTACGGTGGACATGTTTGCCTGAAGAGGAATCTTTTAAATGTTTCATAGTTTTAGAAATATAGTGCTTTCAAATTTGAGACATTTATAATGGGGCTCAATGGCAGCTCTATGGCACGTCAAAAAGTCACTTTCACCTAGAAACTCCATTCAAACTTTATATAATTCAGCTTACTGTGGGAACACATGCTGTAACTTTTTACTTTGAAATGTTTTGTAGTTTCTGAGTTATTTAACTTAAATGCCCAATGCATTCTCAATGAAGATAGCACAAACTTTGGCATGCTACTAGTCCTACATACTTACACCTAGAAAACCCATTCAAACCTATTTAGGTTCATCCTACAGTGGACATGTTTGCCTGAAAAGGAATCTTTGAAATGTTTCATAGTTTTAGAAATATAGTGCTTTCAAATTTGAGACATTTATATTGGGGCTCAATGGCAGCTCTATGGCACGTCAAAAAGTCACTTTCACCTAGAAACTCCATTCACACTTTTTATAATTCAGCTTACTGTGGGCACACACACATGCTGGAACTTTTTACTTTGAAATGTTTTGTAGTGTCTGAGTTATTTAACTTAAACGCCCAATGCATTCTCAATGACAATAGCACAAATTTTGGCATGCTACTAGTCCTACATACTTACACCTAGAAACCCCATTCAAACCTATTTAGGTTCATCCTACGGTGGACATGTTTGCCTGAAAAGGAATCTTTGAAATGTTTCATAGTTTTAGAAATATAGTGCTTTCAAATGTGAGACATTTATAATGGGGATCAATGGCAGCTCTATGGCACGTCAAAAAGTCACTTTAACCTAGAAACTCCATTCAAACTTTATATAATTCAGCTTACTGTGGGAACACATGCTGTAACTTTTTACTTTGAAATGTTTTGTAGTTTCTGAGTTATTTAACTTAAATGCCCAATGCATTCTCAATGACAATAGCACAAACTTTGGCATGCTACTAGTCCTACACACTTACACCTAGAAACCCCATTCAAACCTATTTAGGTTCATCCTACAGTGGACATGTTTGCCTGAAAAGGAATCTTTGAAATGTTTCATAGTTTTAGAAATATAGTGCTTTCAAATTTGAGACATTTATATTGGGGCTCAATGGCAGCTCTATGGCACGTCAAAAAGTCACTTTCACCTAGAAACTCCATTCACACTTTTTATAATTCAGCTTACTGTGGGCACACATGCTGGAACTTTTTACGTTGAAATGTTTTGTAGTTTCTGAGTTATTTAACTTAAATGCCCAATGCATTCTCAATGACAATAGCACAAACTTTGGCATGCTACTAGTCCTACATACTTACACCTAGAAACCCCATTCAAACCTATTTAGGTTCATCCTACAGTGGACATGTTTGCCTGAAAAGGAATCTTTGAAATGTTTCATAGTTTTAGAAATATAGTGCTTTCAAATTTGAGACATTTATATTGGGGCTCAATGGCAGCTCTATGGCACGTCAAAAAGTCACTTTCACCTAGAAACTCCATTCAAACTTTATATAATTCAGCTTACTGTGGGCACACATGCTGTAACTTTTTACTTTGAAATGTTTTGTAGTTTGAGTTATTTAACTTAAATGCCCAATGCATTCTCAATGACAATAGCACAAACTTTGGCATGCTACTAGTCCTACATACTTACACCTAGAAACCCCATTCAAACCTATTTAGGTTCATCCTACAGTGGACATGTTTGCCTGAAAAGGAATCTTTGAAATGTTTCATAGTTTTAGAAATATAGTGCTTTCAAATTTGAGACATTTATATTGGGGCTCAATGGCAGCTCTATGGCACGTCAAAAAGTCACTTTCACCTAGAAACTCCATTCAAACTTTATATAATTCAGCTTACTGTGGGCACACATGCTGTAACTTTTTACTTTGAAATGTTTTGTAGTTTGAGTTATTTAACTTAAACGCCCAATGCAGTCTCAATGGCAATAGTACAAACTTTGGCATGCTACTAGTCCTACATACTTACACCTAGAAACCCCATTCAAACATATTTAGTTTCATCTTACGGTGGACATGTTTGCCTGAAGAGGAATCTTTGAAATGTTTCATAGTTTTAGAAATATAGTGCTTTCAAATTTGAGACATTTATATTGGGGCTCAATGGCAGCTCTATGGCACGTCAAAAAGTCACTTTCACCTAGAAACTCCATTCACACTTTTTATAATTCAGCTTACTGTGGGCACACACACATGCTGGAACTTTTTACTTTGAAATGTTTTGTAGTTTGAGTTATTTAACTTAAACGCCCAATGCATTCTCAATGACAATAGCACAAATTTTGGCATGCTACTAGTCCTACATACTTACACCTAGAAACCCCATTCAAACCTATTTAGGTTCATCCTACGGTGGACATGTTTGCCTGAAAAGGAATCTTTGAAATGTTTCATAGTTTTAGAAATATAGTGCTTTCAAATGTGAGACATTTATAATGGGGCTCAATGGCAGCTCTATGGCACGTCAAAAAGTCACTTTCACCTAGAAACTCCATTCAAACTTTATATAATTCAGCTTACTGTGGGCACACATGCTGTAACTTTTTACTTTGAAATGTTTTGTAGTTTCTGAGTTATTTAACTTAAACGCCCAATGCATTCTCAATGGCAATAGTACAAACTTTGGCATGCTACTAGTCCTACATATTTACACCTAGAAACCCCATTCAAACATATTTAGTTTCATCTTACGGTGGACATGTTTGCCTGAAGAGGAATCTTTGAAATGTTTCATAGTTTTAGAAATATAGTGCTTTCAAATTTGAGACATTTATAATGGGGCTCAATGGCAGCTCTATGGCACGTCAAAAAGTCACTTTAACCTAGAAACTCCATTCAAACTTTATATAATTCAGCTTACTGTGGGAACACATGCTGTAACTTTTTACTTTGAAATGTTTTGTAGTTTCTGAGTTATTTAACTTAAATGCCCAATGCATTCTCAATGACAATAGCACAAACTTTGGCATGCTACTAGTCCTACATACTTACACCTAGAAACCCCATTCAAACCTATTTAGGTTCATCATACAGTGGACATGTTTGCCTGAAAAGGAATCTTTGAAATGTTTCATAGTTTTAGAAATATAGTGCTTTCAAATTTGAGACATTTATATTGGGGCTCAATGGCAGCTCTATGGCACGTCAAAAAGTCACTTTCACCTAGAAACTCCATTCACACTTTTTATAATTCAGCTTACTGTGGGCACACATGCTGGAACTTTTTACGTTGAAATGTTTTGTAGTTTCTGAGTTATTTAACTTAAATGCCCAATGCATTCTCAATGACAATAGCACAAACTTTGGCATGCTACTAGTCCTACATACTTACACCTAGAAACCCCATTCAAACCTATTTAGGTTCATCCTACAGTGGACATGTTTGCCTGAAAAGGAATCTTTGAAATGTTTCATAGTTTTAGAAATATAGTGCTTTCAAATTTGAGACATTTATATTGGGGCTCAATGGCAGCTCTATGGCACGTCAAAAAGTCACTTTCACCTAGAAACTCCATTCAAACTTTATATAATTCAGCTTACTGTGGGCACACATGCTGTAACTTTTTACTTTGAAATGTTTTGTAGTTTGAGTTATTTAACTTAAACGCCCAATGCAGTCTCAATGGCAATAGTACAAACTTTGGCATGCTACTAGTCCTACATACTTACACCTAGAAACCCCATTCAAACATATTTAGTTTCATCTTACGGTGGACATGTTTGCCTGAAGAGGAATCTTTGAAATGTTTCATAGTTTTAGAAATATAGTGCTTTCAAATTTGAGACATTTATATTGGGGCTCAATGGCAGCTCTATGGCACGTCAAAAAGTCACTTTCACCTAGAAACTCCATTCACACTTTTTATAATTCAGCTTACTGTGGGCACACACACATGCTGGAACTTTTTACTTTGAAATGTTTTGTAGTTTCTGAGTTATTTAACTTAAACGCCCAATGCATTCTCAATGACAATAGCACAAACTTTGGCATGCTACTAGTCCTACATACTTACACCTAGAAACCCCATTCAAACCTATTTAGGTTCATCCTACGGTGGACATGTTTGCCTGAAAAGGAATCTTTGAAATGTTTCATAGTTTTAGAAATATAGTGCTTTCAAATGTGAGACATTTATAATGGGGCTCAATGGCAGCTCTATGGCACGTCAAAAAGTCACTTTCACCTAGAAACTCCATTCAAACTTTATATAATTCAGCTTACTGTGGGCACACATGCTGTAACTTTTTACTTTGAAATGTTTTGTAGTTTCTGAGTTATTTAACTTAAACGCCCAATGCATTCTCAATGGCAATAGTACAAACTTTGGCATGCTACTAGTCCTACATACTTACACCTAGAAACCCCATTCAAACATATTTAGTTTCATCTTACGGTGGACATGTTTGCCTGAAGAGGAATCTTTGAAATGTTTCATAGTTTTAGAAATATAGTGCTTTCAAATTTGAGACATTTATATTGGGGCTCAATGGCAGCTCTATGGCACGTCAAAAAGTCACTTTCACCTAGAAACTCCATTCACACTTTTTATAATTCAGCTTACTGTGGGCACACATGCTGGAACTTTTTACGTTGAAATGTTTTGTAGTTTCTGAGTTATTTAACTTAAATGCCCAATGCATTCTCAATGACAATAGCACAAACTTTGGCATGCTACTAGTCCTACATACTTACACCTAGAAACCCCATTCAAACCTATTTAGGTTCATCCTACGGTGGACATGTTTGCCTGAAAAGGAATCTTTGAAATGTTTCATAGTTTTAGAAAATAGTGCTTTCAAATTTGAGACATTTATAATGGGGCTCAATGGCAGCTCTATGGCACGTCAAAAAGTCACTTTCACCTAGAAACTCCATTCAAACTTTATATAATTCAGCTTACTGTGGGCACACATGCTGTAACTTTTTACTTTGAAATGTTTTGTAGTTTGAGTTATTTAACTTAAACGCCCAATGCAGTCTCAATGGCAATAGTACAAACTTTGGCATGCTACTAGTCCTACATACTTACACCTAGAAACCCCATTCAAACATATTTAGTTTCATCTTACGGTGGACATGTTTGCCTGAAGAGGAATCTTTGAAATGTTTCATAGTTTTAGAAATATAGTGCTTTCAAATTTGAGACATTTATATTGGGGCTCAATGGCAGCTCTATGGCACGTCAAAAAGTCACTTTCACCTAGAAACTGCATTCACACTTTTTATAATTCAGCTTACTGTGGGCACACACACATGCTGGAACTTTTTACTTTGAAATGTTTTGTAGTTTCTGAGTTATTTAACTTAAACGCCCAATGCATTCTCAATGACAATAGCACAAACTTTGGCATGCTACTAGTCCTACATACTTACACCTAGAAACCCCATTCAAACCTATTTAGGTTCATCCTACGGTGGACATGTTTGCCTGAAAAGGAATCTTTGAAATGTTTCATAGTTTTAGAAATATAGTGCTTTCAAATGTGAGACATTTATAATGGGGCTCAATGGCAGCTCTATGGCACGTCAAAAAGTCACTTTCACCTAGAAACTCCATTCAAACTTTATATAATTCAGCTTACTGTGGGCACACATGCTGTAACTTTTTACTTTGAAATGTTTTGTAGTTTCTGAGTTATTTAACTTAAACGCCCAATGCATTCTCAATGGCAATAGTACAAACTTTGGCATGCTACTAGTCCTACATACTTACACCTAGAAACCCCATTCAAACATATTTAGTTTCATCTTACGGTGGACATGTTTGCCTGAAGAGGAATCTTTGAAATGTTTCATAGTTTTAGAAATATAGTGCTTTCAAATTTGAGACATTTATATTGGGGCTCAATGGCAGCTCTATGGCACGTCAAAAAGTCACTTTCACCTAGAAACTCCATTCACACTTTTTATAATTCAGCTTACTGTGGGCACACATGCTGGAACTTTTTACGTTGAAATGTTTTGTAGTTTCTGAGTTATTTAACTTAAATGCCCAATGCATTCTCAATGACAATAGCACAAACTTTGGCATGCTACTAGTCCTACATACTTACACCTAGAAACCCCATTCAAACCTATTTAGGTTCATCCTACAGTGGACATGTTTGCCTGAAAAGGAATCTTTGAAATGTTTCATAGTTTTAGAAATATAGTGCTTTCAAATTTGAGACATTTATATTGGGGCTCAATGGCAGCTCTATGGCACGTCAAAAAGTCACTTTCACCTAGAAACTCCATTCACACTTTTTATAATTCAGCTTACTGTGGGCACACATGCTGGAACTTTTTACGTTGAAATGTTTTGTAGTTTCTGAGTTATTTAACTTAAACGCCCAATGCATTCTCAATGACAATAGCACAAACTTTGGTATGCTACTAGTCCTACATACTTACACCTAGAAACCCCATTCAAACCTATTTAGGTTCATCCTACGGTGGACATGTTTGCCTGAAAAGGAATCTTTGAAATGTTTCATAGTTTTAGAAAATAGTGCTTTCAAATTTGAGACATTTATAATGGGGCTCAATGGCAGCTCTATGGCACGTCAAAAAGTCACTTTCACCTAGAAACTCCATTCACACTTTTTATAGTTCAGCTTACTGTGGGCACACATGCTGGAACTTTTTACGTTGACATGTTTTGTAGTTTCTGAGTTATTTAACTTAAATGCCCAATGCATTCTCAATGACAATAGCACAAACTTTGGCATGCTACTAGTCCTACATACTTACACCTAGAAACCCCATTCAAACCTATTTAGGTTCATCCTACGGTGGACATGTTTGCCTGAAAAGGAATCTTTGAAATGTTTCATAGTTTTAGAAATATAGTGCTTTCAAATTTGAGACATTTATAATGGGGCTCAATGGCAGCTCTATGGCACGTCAAAAAGTCACCTTCACCTAGAAACTCCATTCAAACTTTATATAATTCAGCTTACTGTGGGCACACATGCTGTAACTTTTTACTTTGAAATGTTTTGTAGTTTCTGAGTTATTTAACTTAAACGCCCAATGCATTCTCAATGGCAATAGTACAAACTTTGGCATGCTACTAGTCCTACATACTTACACCTAGAAACCCCATTCAAACATATTTAGTTTCATCTTACGGTGGACATGTTTGCCTGAAAAGGAATCTTTGAAATGTTTCATAGTTTTAGAAATATAGTGCTTTCAAATTTGAGACGTTTATAATGGGGCTCAATGGCAGCTCTATGGCATGTCAAAAAGTCACTTTCACCTAGAAACTCCATTCACACTTTTTGAGTGGTGTAAACCACTCCTACGACTGGCTTTGTTAGTTTACGTGTCTGTCTGTCTGTCTGTCTGTTCGTACCAAAAAATTAGCATGGTTGCTACGGTCACCCAGTTCACACGGGTGTGATTTCAACTGGTTTTCAAATCCTCCGAAACCGTGAAAAATGCCACGGACCATGGACCATGGACTATATAGCCATGGCCATATAGCCATATAGACTATATAGCCTGTCGCTTTTCAGTGATTTTCACCTTTTTTTCAAATCCTCCGAAACCGTGAAAAATGCCACCCTGTAGCATGTGCTCCGAGACCATGGACTATAGCCTGTCGCTTTTCAGTGATTTTCACCTTTTTTTTCAAATCCTCCGAAACCGTGAAAAATGCCACCCTGTAGCATGTGCTCCGAGACCATGGACTATAGCCTGTCGCTTTTCAGTGATTTTCACCTTTTTTTCAAATCCTCCGAAACCGTGAAAAATGCCACCCTGTAGCATGTGCTCCGAGACCATGGACTATAGCCTGTCGCTTTTCAGTGATTTTCACCTTTTTTTCAAATCCTCCGAAACCGTGAAAAAATGCCACCCTGTAGCATGTGCTCCGAGACCATGGACTATAGCCTGTCGCTTTTCAGTGATTTTCACCTTTTTTTCAAATCCTCCGAAACCGTGAAAAATGCCACCCTGTAGCATGTGCTCCGAGACCATGGACTATAGCCTGTCGCTTTTCAGTGATTTTCACCGTTTTTTCAAATCCTCCGAAACCGTGAAAAATGCCACCCTGTAGCATGTGCTCCGAGACCATGGACTATATAGCCTGTCGCTTTTCAGTGATTTTCACCTTTTTTTCAAATCCTCCGAAACCATGAAAAATGCCACCCTGTAGCATGTGCTCCGAGACCATGGACTATAGCCTGTCGCTTTTCAGTGATTTTCACCTTTTTTTCAAATCCTCCGAAACCGTGAAAAATGCCACCCTGTAGCATGTGCTCCGAGACCATGGACTATAGCCTGTTGCTTTTCAGTGATTTTCACCTTTTTTTCAAATCCTCCGAAACCGTGACAAATTCCACCCTATAGCATGTGCTCCGAGACCATGGACTATAGCCTGTCGCTTTTCAGTGATTTTCACCTTTTGTTCAAATCCTCTGAAACCGTGAAAAATGCCACCCTGTAGCATGTGCTCCGAGACCATGGACTATAGCCTGTCGCTTTTCAGTGATTTTCACTTTTTTTTTCAAATCCTCCGAAACCGTGAAAAATTCCACCCTATAGCATGTGCTCCGAGACCATGGACTATAGCCTGTCGCTTTTCAGTGATTTTCACCCTCCGACACCATGGACCTCACCTTTTTTCAAATCCTCAACAATGATGAAGAATCGCGCACTATAGCGCGCCGCTCAATGACCTTGACCAATATCAATGACCTTGAGCAGTATAAATGACCTTCATAAGACTAGTAAATGACCTTGACCAGTATGAATGACCTTGACCAGTATAAATGACCTTGACCAGTATAAATGACCTTCATAAGACTATTAAATGACCTTCAGAAGACTAGTAAATGACCTTGACCAGTATAAATGACCTTGACTAGTATGCGGTCCGTGACCATGGACTATAGCCTGTCGCTTTTCCGCGATTTGCACCTTTTTTTTCAAATCCTCGGAAATCGTGAAAAATGGCACCCTATAGCATGCGCTCAGAGACGATGGACTATAGCCTGTCGCTTTTCCGCGATTTTCACCTTTTTTTAAATCCTCCGAAATCCTGAAAAATGGCACCCTATAGCATGCGCTCCGAGACGATGGACTATTGCCTTTCGCTTTTCCACGATTTCACCTTTTTTCAAATCCTCAATGATGAAGAATCGCACAGAAATGTAAATACAACACATTGAGCAGGGCACTGCAGGGAGTTGAACCATGTAAATACAACACATTGAGCAGGGCACTGCAGGGAGTTGAACCCCGTTCCGGTAAACCAGAAGTACGACACCAGTGCCTTAGTTTTTGTGTTGTTGTCATGTACAGGTCCATTCGTTGAAATGTAAAATGTACATTTCAACAGTAAAGTAATATATAAAGAAGAAAAACATAGGACAAAACTAAAATCTTTGAATTCCGGTATTTGCTATAATTTTTTTTAACTTTCTCTTGCCGACCTCACACATTTCATTCGATGATTAATACAAAAACAGTGTTGGACCTGTAAGGGTCCATTTGGTTACACGTGCGTGCGTGTATGTGTGTGTGTGTGTGTGTGTGTACACGCTTCGATAACCAGTGTTGGACCTGCCCATTTTGTTTCATCTGTACACTCTGAGTTACAGACCTGTAAGGGTCCATTTGGTTACATGTTTTACACTCAGAGTTACATTTGGTTAGCATGTGCGTGCACGCCGTCTGTGCGTGTGCATGTGTGTGTGCGTGCGTGCAAGTCAAACGCAATTTTAGTTTTCACTGTGAGTGTCCTGAGACATTGAGGTACGCCCTGTGCGATCATGGTATTGGTACGATAACAAATGTTATAAGAGCGAGGTAAGAATTGTGTTCCTGAAGAGAATATCAATGTTGCATTGAAAAGATAGGACAGGACGGTACTCTGGTATAAAGATAGGAGGACAGGACGGTACTCTGGTCGCTTTAAGCGCTGTAGTTCACATTCAGAATGTGTCTGTGGTCTGGTAGTCACATTGTGTGAAAGGCACCTCCCCCCGCACCACCCAACAAGCAGACTTCCAGAAGATTGAGTCTGTCCTTGAAAGTGCCCTCCAAGAAATGTCAAGCTACTACAATACAACCACCTGAAACCCAACCCATCAAAAACCCAACTATGCAGCTTCCACCTGAGGAACCGAGACGCGAAAAAAGAACTGAGCGTCACTTGGGATGGTCAAAAACCTAACCAACCCATGTAACTTGGAGTTACACTGGACAGAACACTCTCCTTCAAGAAACAACTGGAGAACACAAAAGCCACGGTCAACACCCACACCCGTAAAATAAGTGTTTACACACCTCATTCAAGTTGCAAGCAGGCAGGCAGGCAGGCAGGCAGGCAGGACGAGACAGGCAAGCATGCAGGCAAGCAAGCAGGCCGAGGCAGGCATGCAGGTAGGCCGGCCGAGGCAGCCAAGGGTTAGGGTTAGTCAGCTCAGCCAGGCCTCTCTCGAGGCCTGGCTCTCTGTCTGCCTGGCCCGGTCAGCCCCGCCCTGCCTTGCAGCAACAGAACCAGCCGGCCTGGCAAGCCAGCCAGCTCAGAATGCGAGCTCAGCAAGCCAGCGCAGCGAAACATTTTACAAGCCCAGACTCAGAAAAAAGGTTTCAGGCCAGGACAGGACAGACAGTTTGTGGCAGACCTTGGCAAGCAGGAAGGGTCGCAGGAAAGCATTGGCAGCTGGCAGGAGGCCCGGGCAGTCAAACCCTACCCTTTGGCTTGGATGACTAATCAAGGGCACTGCACTGGGCCCGGGCAGTCAAACCCTACCCTTTGGCTTGGATGACTAATCAAGGGCACTACAGGCCTGGGCAGTCAAACCCTACCCGTTGGCTTGGATGACTAATCAAAGGCACTGCACTGTTAGGGCTGAGAGCCTGGCTTGCTGCAAATGCGGGTCTGGTCTGGCTGACTGTTGGCTGTCAGGTAGGAGACCCTGGCTGTCTGCTGGGCATCCTGAGTCTGGGCTTGTAAAGATTTTCGCTGCGCTGGCTTGCTGAGCTCGCATTCTGAGCTGGCTGGCTTGCCAGGCCGGCTGGTTCTGTTGCTGCAAGGCAGGGCGGGGCAGACCGGGCCAGGCAGACAGAGAGCCAGGCCTCAAGAGAGGCCTGGCTGAGCTGACTAACCCTAACCCTTGGCTGCAATGGCTGAAGTGCGCTGGCTTGGCAGCCTGACTTTCTACACTGGCTGACTGGCGGGGCTGGCTGGCTGCGTTGGCTGACTGAGCGGGCTTGCTGGCTAGAGCCTTCCAACGGTGTCTACCTTGATCTCCGTCCTAAGAAAGAAAGACAGAAAAAGAAACACATAAATTCAGAACGACTTAAACCCTCTATATTTAATAAAACAATTCTGGACAGGAATCCTGTATTGCAGGGGTGCCCAAAAGGTACATCGTGATCTACCAGTAGATCACAAAGGCTGTGCAGGTAGACCACATGGCATGCCCCTGTATATAATATATCACTTGAATTAAGGTGACTTGATTGATTGACATAAAAAAGGCCTGTCAGCTCAAATGTTGCACACAAACATCAGTAGCATTACAAAGTTATTGTGAACAGTAATAATTGCTATAGTGTGTGTTCAGTAACAGTGTTAAATAGTTCTATATTGTGCAGTAATGATTGCTATAGAGTGTGTTCAGTAACAGTGTTAAATAGTTCTATATTGTGACAGTAATCATTGCTATAGAGTGTGTGTTCAGTAACAGGAATATTCCTGTCTCTCCAGCTCTTTAATAAATAGAAAAGGGTTTAAAAAAAAGAATGACCTTGACCAATATCAATGACCTTGAGCAGTATAAATGACCTTCATAAGACTAGTAAATGACCTTGACCAGTATGAATGACCTTGACCAGTATAAATGACCTTGACCAGTATAAATGACCTTCATAAGACTATTAAATGACCTTCAGAAGACTAGTAAATGACCTTGACCAGTATAAATGACCTCGACTAGTATGCGGTCCGTGACCATGGACTATAGCCTGTCGCTTTTCCGCTATTTGCACCTTTTTTTCAAATCCTCGGAAATCGTGAAAAATGGCACCCTATAGCATGCGCTCCGAGACGATGGACTAGAGCCTGTTGATTTTCCACGATTTACACCTTTTTTTTTTAATCCTCCGAAATTGTGAAAAATGGCACCCTATAGCATGCGCTCAGAGACGATGGACTATAGCCTGTCGCTTTTCCGCGATTTGCACCTTTTTTTCAAATCCTCGGAAATCGTGAAAAATGGCACCCTATAGGCTATAGCATGCGCTCCGAGACGATGGACTATTGCCTTTCGCTTTTCCTTGATTTTCACCTTTTTTCAAATCCTCAACAATGATGAAGAATCACGCACTATAGCGCGCCGCTCAATGACCTTGACCAATATCAATGACCTGCATAAGACTAGTAAATGACCTTGACCAGTATAAATGTCCTTGACCAGTATGCAGTCAGTGACCATGGACTATAGCCTTTTGCTTTTCCGTGATTTTCACCTTTTTTTTCCAAATCCTCCAAAATTGTGAAAAACAACATACTATAGTATGCCCTCCGAGACCATGGACTTTCGCTTTTCCTTGATCTTCACCTTTTTTCAAATCCTCAATGATGAAGAATCGCGCAGAAATGTAAATACAACACATTGAGCAGGGCACTGCAGGGAGTTGAACCATGTAAATACAACACATTGAGCAGGGCACTGCAGGGAGTTGAACCCCGTTTCGGTCAACCAGAAGTACGACACCAGTGCCTTCGTTTTTGTGTTGTTATCATGTACAGGTCCATTCGTTGAAATGTAAAATGTACATTTCAACAGTAAAGTAATATATAAAGAAGAAAAACATAGGACAAAACTAAAATCTTTGAATTCCGGTATTTGCTATGATTTTTTTTAACTTTCTCTTGCCGACCTCACACGTTTCATTCGATGATTAATAAAAAAACAGTGTTGGACCTGTAAGGGTCCATTTGGTTACACGTGCGTGCGTGTGCGAGTGTATGTGTGTGTGCGTGTGTACACGCTTCGATAACCAGTGTTGAACCTGCCCATTTTGTTTCATCTGTACACTCTGAGTTACAGACCTGTAAGGGTCCATTTGGTTACATGTTTTACACTCTCAGAGTTACATTTGGTTAGCATGTGCGTGCACGCCGTCTGTGCGTGTGCATGTGTGTGTGTGCGTGCGTGCAAGTCAAACGCAATTTTTTTTTCACTGTGAGTGTCCTGAGACATTGAGGTACGCCCTGTGCGATCATGGTATTGGTACGATAACAAACAGTTATAAGAGCGAGGTAAGAATTGTGTTCCTGAAGAGAATATCAATGTTGCATTGAAAAGATAGGACAGGACGGTACTCTGGTATAAAGATAGGAGGACAGGACGGTACTCTGGTCGCTTTAAGCGCTGTAGTTCACATTCAGAATGTGTCTGTGGTCTGGTAGTCACATTGTGTGAAAGGCACCTCCCCCCGCACCACCCAACAAGCAGACTTCCAGAAGATTGAGTCTGTCCTTGAAAGTGCCCTCCAAGAAATGTCAAGCTACTACAATACAACCACCTGAAACCCAACCCATCAAAAACCCAACTATGCAGCTTCCACCTGAGGAACCGAGACGCGAAAAAAGAACTGAGCGTCACGCCACGGTCAACACCCACACCCGTAAAATAAGTGTTTACACACCTCATTCAAGTTGCAGGCAGGCAGGCAGGCAGGAAGGACGAGACAGGCCAGCATGCAGGCAAGCAAGCAGGCCGAGGCAGGCATGCAGGTAGGCCGGCCGAGGCAGCCAAGGGTTAGGGTTAGTCAGCTCAGCCAGGCCTCTCTCGAGGCCTGGCTCTCTGTCTGCCTGGCCCGGTCAGCCCCGCCCTGCCTTGCAGCAACAGAACCAGCCGGCCTGGCAAGCTAGCCAGCTCAGAATGCGAGCTCAGCAAGCCAGCACAGCGAAACATTTTACAAGCCCAGACTCAGAAAAAAACAGTTTCAGGCCAGGACAGGACAGACAGTTTGTGGCAGACCTTGGCAAGCAGGAAGGGTCGCAGGAAAGCATTGGCAGCTGGCAGGAGGCCCGGGCAGTCAAACCCTACCCTTTGGCTTGGATGACTAATCAAGGGCACTACAGGCCTGGGCAGTCAAACCCTACCCTTTGGCTTGGATGACTAATCAAAGGCACTGCACTGTTAGGGCTGAGAGCCTGGCTTGCTGCAAATGCGGGTCTGGTCTAGCTGACTGTTGGCTGTCAGGTAGGAGACCCTGGCTGTCTGCTGGGCATCCTGAGTCTGGGCTTGTAAAGATTTTCACTGCGCTGGCTTGCTGAGCTCGCATTCTGAGCTGGCTGGCTTGCCAGGCCGGCTGGTTCTGTTGCTGCAAGGCAGGGCGGGGCAGACCGGGCCAGGCAGACAGAGAGCCAGGCCTCGAGAGAGGCCTGGCTGAGCTGACTAACCCCAACCCTTGGCTGCAATGGCTGAAGTGCGCTGGCTTGGCAGCCTGACTTTCTACACTGGCTGACTGGCGGGGCTGGCTGGCTGCGTTGGCTGACTGAGCGGGCTTGCTGGCTAGAGCCTTCCAACGGTGTCTACCTTGATCTCCGTCCTAAGAAAGAAAGACAGAAAAAGAAACACATAAATTCAGAATGACTTAAACCCTCTATATTTAATAAAACAATTCTGGACAGGAATCCTGTATTGCAGGGGTGCCCAAAAGGTACATCGTGATCTACCAGTAGATCACAAAGGCTGTGCAGGTAGACCACATGGCATGCCCCTGTATATAATATATCACTTGAATTAAGGTGACTTGATTGATTGACATAAAAAAGGCCCGTCAGCTCAAATGTTGCACACAAACATCAGTAGCATTACAAAGTTATTGTGAACAGTAATAATTGCTATAGTGTGTGTTCAGTAACAGTGTTAAATAGTTCTATATTGTGCAGTAATGATTGCTATAGAGTGTGTTCAGTAACAGTGTTAAATAGTTCTATATTGTGACAGTAATCATTGCTATAGTGTGTGTGTTCAGTAACAGGAATATTCCTGTCTCTCCAGCTCTTTAATAAATAGAAAAGGGTTTAAAAAAAACAATCTCACTTGTTTAATCTGTATCCTGACTGCGTTCCTGATTGGATAAAATTGCAGTTTCAGAAAATGCTTTTTCTGTTTAACAAAAAGCTGGAGAGACCGGGAGACCTGTTACTGAACAAACACTATAGCAATGATTACTGTTACAATATAGAGCTATTTAACAATGTTACTGAACACACACTATAGCAATGATTACTGTCACAATATAGAGCTATTTAACACTGTTACTGAACACACACTAGCAATGATTACTGTCACACTATAGAGCTATTTAACACTGTTACTGAACACACACTATAGCAATGATTACTGTCACAATATAGAGCTATTTAACACTGTTACTGAACACACACTATAGCAATGATTACTGTCACACTATAGAGCTATTTAACACTGTTACTGAACACACACTATAGCAATGATTACTGTCACACTATAGAGCTATTTAACACTGTTACTGAACACACACTATAGCAATGATTACTGTCGCACTATAGAGCTATTTAACAAATTATGTAACCAAATGGACCCCAGTAGTAGATCTTTACACTCTCAATAGTTTAATTGTTGTTAACAACAGTTTAAGTGCCGGGGACGTTAAGACGAGCTCGTCCCTACTTTGTCCGCGGTGCCAGAGCCGTAAAGACAGATATTGTCTAATGCGCATTAATCCCCACTTGATTAGCACCACGCTAGCATGTTGCAACATTTTTAACTATCTCCGACCGATTTTCAAGTAAAAACGGCCAAAAATCCCATGTGCACGCCCGTGCACGCGCACAAGCTGCGTGCGCGAGCATTATGGCTCATAATAGGCAAAAAATGCGATATTCGGCGCTTGATTACGACTCAGATTGACTTAAGTTATGATAATAACACGGATCACCGTCTTACTACGGGCCCTTTGGACCTAACTAAGGGGTAATCCAGACGAGGACGATTTCGGTGTTTCTCGGGCAAGTAATTAGCCGATCTGCCCTTTTTGTCACACGGAGACGGCGTTTTGGGGGACTTTAACGGCTAATTTTGAAACTACCTTCCAGAGTGGGAAAGTTTGGAGACGCGACTTTCACGTCTCCGTGTGTATAGCAAATGCCGCCTAATTTGCTGAAACGGTGATGTCATAGTCCCCTCGCCCCCTCCAAACTATAGTGTTAATGGTTTATTTCACCATAACCACTTACATATAAGTATCACAGCTATTTTATATTTGCACAAAATGTCTAAATCTCTTATCCAAAAATAGCCGATCTGCAGGCCGCATGCGGGCTGCAGATCGCATGCCCGCATGAGCTTGTAGAGGAGCTATTTTTGGAGAACAGATATATAAATTATGGTGATTACCAATCTGGAAAGACAAGAAAAAAAACGGATGATCTTCTACATTATTGTTACTATTAAATGGTGTAGTGTAGAATAGATTAGTATATAGGCTATACAAGATAGGCAGCACAGCCACCGCACGTTCCTCTCAGGCAGGTCTGACTGCGCAGTGCACAGTGCAAAGCATGCATGGACCTCATCAAAGTGCTTCTCTTCTAATTGCTTCTAAACGAGCAATTATCTGACATTCAGAGGTGTTGCGCACCAGCGAATATATATATTTCAATCTCCAAAGTCAAACTCATAAATTCACAATGTACAATGCCGCTCCTCGTTGTGAGCTGTGTATGATGATATGAGCGAGAGAAGGGGTGCGCACGCTCGCTCGCTCTCTCTCTCTCTCTCTCTCTCTCTCTCTCTCTCACACACACTTACTTTGTGCTTGCTGCTGTTTTCAGAAGAATTAAATAATTAATCCAAGGTTTGTCATATATTATGGTTTAGTATAGGCATACACTTTAGCTGGTCAGTCAGTGTGTGCAGACTCAGAGAGAGAAGCAGCACTGCTCTGCTCATTAAATTGATATGACCTAGATATGTCATATGCGCATCTGATCAAGATAATTAGTTATTTGGCAACACCTGTGTGAAATACCAACGCTTTCATATAGCCTACTTTTCTACTACTTTTCTTCTCCATTATTCTTCTCTCTTTTTTGGATGGCCATCTACAGGCCGACCATGTGTACTACAACTTTCTATTGAAAACGAAGCAGTTTACCGGTCTCGAGTGGACGTCGTACATAATTAACATAACCGCAATGTAGACGCAGTAAAGTTTTATATCGTTCGCAAACTTAGGCGGGGAACAACCCGCGACGTCCTCGTGTAGTGAGGCCCTAAAATGGCCGGCTTTCACATCCGGTTCATGCTGTGTTTACATCAACCAGAGCACCCTGGGCAAGACCTACGCTGAAAAGACTATCAGCGGAAGTGGCGGAAGTGTTGCGTGTAAGATAACTACGTCACGCGGTGCGGCTGTGTTTACTAGTCCCCACCCAATGATCATTTCAGCGGGAATACATTTTCGGGAACACAACGCTGCGATTGGTCAAAAAACGTTAACTTCCGGGGGGGGGGGGGGGGGGGGGGGGTTACACGGCGGAAGTCCCGCATTTCGATAGCTTCTCTGCCTTAGGTTGTGACCAGGCTCTTCTTTTTCGCAGTTAAGTGAGCCTGGGACCGAGGCTACAACCAGAGCCATATGGCTCTGACCATAGCTCTGACATGAACTAGCGATCACGTGACCTTTTTCCAAATGCGTCTGGCACTGGCTACGACCCATAGAGTATATATACGACCCCATCTCGTGGCCACCGGCAATATGGCACTTAAACAGTTTGCATCTGCTTAATTTCCAAAAAACTACACAATTAGAGAATGTAGAAGATTGCTACTTTTGATCCTTTGTTTGTATCATGGGGGGGGGTACTGTCCGCGGTTTGTAAGCATCCGGGCCCGGGTTCTAGCCCCCGTCGAGGACTGAGATTGTGTTTCCTTCTTACCAAACAAAATAGATTTTGCATCTAGTCGAGGTCCATTATTCATTCAGTATCTGAGCCACGGACCACCATTTGAGGCCATCTAGCCTCGACTGGATGCAAAAACAATTATGTTTGTTTGGTAAGAAGGAAAGAAACTCTCAGTCCTCGATGGGGACTCGAACCCGGGCCCTGATGTTTACAAAACGACGACAGTAACCAGTCGACTAAACACGGATTTACAAAGTAATAGTAACATATATAAATATTATAACAAGTAACTTCATAAGTGATGACATGTTTGAACAAAAACAGCGTTAAGCATTCAATAGCATTTCATTATTTACCTGCTGCCTGCAGACGACGACGGACACGATTTGTGACGTGGCATTCTCAAACAAACACTGACCAAACCCACCCCAACGCGTCTGCGCCGTATTTGAGGGGGGCGTCACTTCCTTCCGGTGTGAGGCCACGCCCGCGAGTTTTTTCCCGCGAGTTTCTTGTAGTCATATTGTAGTCCTCCTACGTTACATCCGGGTCCCGTCCGCTTCTCATTGTAAATACTAAATAGCTACATATGAACGCGTGAATCTTTTTTTTACAATAACGTTATTTTTCAGAAAGGAAGCCATTGAGGTCTTAATGGGTCTTAATGCTTCCAACTCGAGTAGAATTATTAGAAAATATATTACGTGGAAGTTTTCTTGAGTAGAACCCGGAAGACATTCAGACATTTATCTCCAACCTGCTAACGTCCTCAGTGGTCTAGTGGGCTAGTCGTCCGTCTTTGAGTCCCAACAGTGTAATTTAGCCAGTTCAAGCCCTGTTGGTAATTTTCAAACAACACGGACTACTTGTTTTTGTCAGGTTATGTTTAGGGCTAGTTTGACATGCATTAGGCTACGGACCCCCATTTAGTGGCATTTCTATCTCTGGGACCCCCAGCAACTGACAGGTAGGTACTGCAGGGGGTCCCCGGACCCCAGCAACCGACAGGTAGGTACTGCAGGGGGTCCCCAGACCCCAGCAACCGACAGTTAGGTACTGCAGGGGGTCCCCGGACCCCAGCAACCGACAGGTAGGTACTGCAGGAGGTCCCCGGACCCCCCAGTCTGAGACCCACTTAGCTCTGGTCCATAGCTCTAATGCGTTGCATTTACACATTAGAGCTATGGACCAGAGCTAAGACTCACTGTGCTATTGTAGGCTATATAGGCATATTGTTATTATAGGTCAGTCGGTCCGTAAACACTGAAGTTGGTGCTTTGCATGAAAGTAAGGATAGCACTCAATTAATTGATTCACAATACACTTTTAATTATATTAATGAAGCAGACAGCCCTGTGATTAAACCTTTAGCATTACACTGCAACCACACTGTGGTTAATAATACGTTTTTATTCACAATGGAATGTTATTGTACTCCTAATATATCATGGAGGTGTAGTCAGCTGAGAATAGTATATATTAGTAGCCCCTAGTTTCCATGCGCTGACAATAGTTGGAAATTACACGTCCACCAGGGGGAAACCTTGACCAGGCAATGGTGAGTATGCCAGTATGGCCATACTGGCCCCATAAGATGTTATGATAACGGGACATACTGGCCCCATTAAATGGTATGATAACGTCGAATCCGCTGAGTCAGCACAGTAGATTCATATTTCAATCGATCTGGGACGTTAAAATTGTGCAAAACTCTGTTCAATGAATTGCCTCTTCTGCTACATTAAACATTACTAAACATTAAACGTTACTTATACCTGTTATTGAGACTCCTATAGACCTACCTGTCGGTTGCTGGGGTCAGGTGGACCCCCTGCAGTACCTACCTGTCGGTTGCTGGGGTCTGGGGACCCCCTGCAGTACCTACCTGTCGGTTGCTGGGGTCTGGGGACCCCCTGCAGTACCTACCTGTCGGTTGCTGGGGGTCCCAGAGATAGAAATGCCACTAAATGGGCGTCCGTAGCCTAATTTTTTTAATCCTCCAAAATCATGAAGAACGACAGACTATAGTCTGTCTTCCGAAACCATGAACTATAGCATATCGTTTTTTTCTGGGGGGCACTGGGGGGGCACTGGGGGGGGCACTGGGGGGGCACTAGGGGGGCACTGGGGAGGCACTGGGACGCACTGGGACGGCACTGGGGGGGAACTGGGGACGCACTGGGGGGGCACTGGGGAGGCACTGAGCAGGCGCTAGGGGGACACTGGGGAGGCAAAATCATGAAAAATGACAGACTATAGTATAGTGGCATTCAGTGTCGGGTGGATTAAAGGTAATGCCTCTATTTATACATGTATGTAATCTGAAACCTACCTTTATTACGTCACCATTGAGAGCCAGTTAGTTATACCCTGGCATTGGTACATATCTTCAGTACGTCACTCAAATCATGTTTTTCTCCATTGCTCTGTAAAGCAAATCATGCAGCTACGGCATACGCATAAAACAACCCAAGTAACCACAGTATACTACTCATCAACCTACAAATTACATATAGGCATTCATATATAGGCATTCAGTGTCGGGTGGATTCAAGGTAATGCCTCTATGTATACAGGTATGTAATCTGAAACCTACCTTTATTATGTCACCATCGAGAGCCAGTTATACCATGGCATTGGTACATATTTTCATTACGTCACTGACCATCGAGAGCCAGTTATACCCTGGCATTGGTACATATTTTCATTACGTCACTCTCCAATCATGCAGCCACGGCATACGTATAAAACATCCCAAGTAACCACAGTATACTACTTACAAATGACATATACATATATAGGCATTCAGTGTCGGCTGGATTAAAGGTAATGCCTCTATGTGTGTCGAACTTAAAGCAGAGTAAGAGACAGGCTAATAGGACTGTGCAAAGCCACATGCCAGAGCATTGTAATACTTATATCTTGTGTTGGGGAAGAGTGATCAATCGTGTGTATGTTGTATGTGTTTGTGTGTTCAATAATGAATTAATAAAAACCCATAAAAGCACGTTTGAGTTCGTAAATATAGACAATTATTGATGCATTTAGTTTAGTCTGTGCGTGTTAAACCTAGTCAGAGTCTGCCTGTATTTCTGAGCCTGTTGGAGCTCTGCCTCAATCAGCTAAAGACCGAACAATTTCCGTGCAAAAGATATGTTCTTCTGAGGGAAAACATCACACTTGACTTGTGTGAAGTGAGGGGCGCCTGGCAATTCAAAGTTTGTTCTGCTGTAGGCCTAAACAAACATTAAAAGTCCATAGAGTTGACTGCCACATGACGTCACGTTTGGTGCCGTAAACAAACATTAAAAGTCTATAGACTTGGCTGCCACTCTATGTTTGTCAAAAGTGCTCAAAACAAACATTAAAAGTATTTCTGCACCCAGTGTTGAGCACCCAGTAAGTCCATAGACTTGGCTGCCATATGATGTAATTTCAATAGTCAGACAATAGTGGTAGCCCCCCTAAAAAAAGGAAAGAAAGAAGAAGACATAAAGATGAAAGATAAAAATATCAGGTTATATCTTAAATAACCTAAATCGTGTGTGTGTGTGTGTGTGTGTGTGTGTGTGTGTGTGTGTGTGTGTGTGTGTGTGTGTGTGTGTGTGTGTGTGTGTGTGTGTGTGTGTGTCAATAGGGCTTTTCAAGTAAACTTCTTCATAAAGGTAAGTTTCAGGTAGGCGATGAAGAAGAAGATGAGGGTCATGACATTCAGACCCACATGATTCTTCCACAGATCCCATGTGGTGTACCCTACTCCTAGGTAGTCCAGGTACTGTTCCCCTGTGCATATTAGGCCCTCTAGGCTCACACTGCAGTTGGTAGAGTCAGGAGACACAGTGGCGTTGGACATCACAAGGTCCTCACAGAACTTCAAACCCACAAACTCGTTGATCTTGAGGGCAACCAGACCATAGCGAGGAAGACTGATGTACTGGGCCCAGGCCAGCCAGTACTTGACGCTGGGGAGGTGCACCAGCAGACCAGAGAAGATCATCATGAAGGCGAAGGTGATGGTCATCATGACGCCTGATAGAGCGACCGTGCTCATGTCTGCTGACATGGCCATGGTCAAGGCTGCAGCAGTGTACCCCACCCCCAGCACCGTCAGTGTGAAAGTGAAAAAGGCGGAAGCTGTGGCTTTCAGGCCAATCATGTAGTAGACAATACAACAGAAGATGATGGTGGGGATGGTGCGCAAAGTGATGATGTCAGCCAGGATCTTACACAGGAAGTAAACAGACACTCTGTAATAGCCACTGATGTATTCATGCACGAAGAGCTTCCGCTCAGTGATGAAGAGTTCAGCTGCAGACAAGGCATCGAAACACATGAAGGTGGAGATGAAGAAGAGGACTCCCATCCTGTTCTGGATCCCACTCTGGTCATCTTTGGTCTCAAAGAAGGTAGCACCCACAATGAAAGCCAGGATAATGTCCACTCCCAGCTTGGCCACTGAGATCTGCGGCTTCAACATGATATCTTTTATGGTTCTCTTGAGCACCCAGTAGAACTGGTGAAAGAAGGAGGTGTTATAGGTGATAATGCAGTACCTTGGCCGGGTGATGCACTCTTTACCCTGGGTTATACGCTCCAGCTCAGCCTGCGTATCCCTATAGTTTGAACTGTTCCTGTACTCCTCCAAAAGGCACTCTTCAATGCTCTGTACAGGGCTGCTTGACGCCTCAATATCCACTTTGTCAGAGCCCTGCATCTTGGTGATAGTGGTGACAGTAGAGTCCCCATTGATGACATCTAAAAAGAAGTCTGCTGGGTTGTTGTGAGGTTCACAGGCATAGCCAATGTTGGTGAAGTAGTCCAGAGCATTTTGTGCAGGCCCATGGTACACCATTTGGCCACCAACTAGCAAGGTCAGGCTGTCAAAAAGTCTGTAGATGGAATACCGCGGTTGGTGGATGGTCATGATGATGATGCGTCCATGACTGGCTATCTTTTTCAGCAGCAGCAGGACAGAGTTGGCAGTGCTGGCGTCCAGGCCTGTGGTGGGTTCGTCCAGAAAGAGCACAGAGGGGTCACTGATAAGTTCCATGCCAATGCTAGTCCTCTTCCTCTCGCCGCCCGAGATCCCCCGTTTCATCTGTGAGCCCACCGTGGAGTCGGCCACCTTGGTGAGTCCCAGCTCTCTGATCAGGTGATTCACACGAGCCTCCTTCTCCCCCTGAGGCACCGAGCTTGGGAGGCGCAGCGCTGCAGAGAAATGGAGGTTCTCCCGCACCGTCAGTGTACCCATCACCACATCATCCTGAACCACATAGCCTGAGAGACACTTGAAGTTGGGAGGCTGTGGAGCTCCGTCTATGAGAACCTCCCCAGAGAGACCTGCCGGGTCTTTCCTTGCAGCGAGAATATCCAGGAAAGAGGACTTTCCACTCCCTGTCGGTCCAAGAATAGCGTTCAAACCAGGTCTCATGATTCCACTGAGGTCCGCCAGTATTTGCCTGTGTGTGGTCTTTTTGCAAATGTAGCCAGATTTAATCTCCACTTTGTACTGTATGTTGTGAAAGCTCACAGTGGAGCTAGAAGACTGCCTGGCCATCCCAACAACTGTCATGACATTAGGCAGCTTCGGGAGTAAATTTGGTCCCAGAGATCTTTCAAGAGAGAGTCGGTCATTATCTTAAGCTTGACCTCGCAGACCCCACAGCCTTATCTCGCAAACTCCCGACCATAACCGTATATAGAGTTTTCCCAGCAGCCACGCCCAAATATGGTGTTCACCAGTAAAGACCACAGCTTCAAACACATCGCTTTAAGGTTTATATTTACAAAAATCACACCTGTGTGAAGTGAGGGGCGCTAATATAGCGGCGCGCCCCTAGGCTATATTAAAGTCTAACTGTGGGCAGCGGTGGCTCAGGGGTAGAGGGCCTGGATGGTAACCGTAAGATTGCCAGTTCGAACCCGGGCTCCCCCAGAGTTACTGTCGAAGTGTCCTTGAGCAAGACACTGAACCCCTAATTGCTCCCGATGTGCTAGTTGGTGCCTTGCATGGTTCCCGCTGCCATCGTTGTATGAATGTGTGTGTGAATGGGTGAATGTAATGCACAATCTCTGTAAAGCGCCTTGGATAAAGGCGTTATATAAATGCACCATTTACCATTTAACTCATGTTGCTATGATTAGGTGATGTAATGGTGATGTAAAAAAAAGGTGACAAAACAAACATGATATTCTCTTTATTGTTAATGGCATTTAATGTTTGTGTTAGGGACAAGATGACGTAAATTTTCCCTTCATTGTCAATTGCGTTTTTAAAACAAACATTGAACTAAAAACATTAAACCTGTGTCGTTGCTGTCCGGAGGAAACCTCATAACTCCATTTTTTAGGTTTTTGATTTTATTCCATAAATCAGTGCTATTGAACACCCTTTACGTCTGTGTGTTGTTTTGAAAATATTGAACCAATGGAAAGTAATTAAAAACGCATTGGACATTTAACTCCATTGGACCCTCAAACTGTCTGCTAAAACAGATGACTCCACCACCTCTCTCCTTCTCATGCAAGTAATTGACAATATCTAAAGTCACAACACCAACTTTGATGAGGCAGTATTGCATCGTTAAAAATATATGGTTTTATTCATTTCCTTAAAAACGTATTATTTTTCATTTTCCTTGAAAAATGAACATTTTGGAGTTATGAGGTTCCTCCGGACAGCAGAGATATAGGAGGGGCTAGCGCCCCTCAAAAATGAATGGACGACCTGTATGGAATAAATGGAACAGAGGTTGAGTCGAATGATGAAGATAGATAGATAGATAGATAATGATGAAGAGGAAGACGAAGGAGGAATAGAAGAGAAAGACGAAGGATGGAGGGATGAAATGCGAGGAGAGAAGGGGAGGAAGAGGAGGGATGAAGATGATGGGTTGAAGTGGAGAGGAATTTAGGAGTAGCTTTAGAGAATGAGGAAGAGCGGTGAAGAGGAGAGGATGGAGGGATGTGGATGCAGGGGAGAGGAGGGGAGTTGGGGGCATGGCCATGAGAGGGTTCCAGTGGGGCTGTGGATGACGTGAGGCATCCAGCTTGTCGGTCCTCGTAGACACACGCGGTCACTCATTCCAAGGCCCTATCTGGAATCTGAAAAGAGAAAAGACTGGGAGAAAAGGAGGAGGGTCGCAATTCACTTACATCGCATTGTGGCAAATATGCTTTGTACCAGCAAAAGGTCACAAATCCATGATAAAGGGCCTCGGTTTCTCTTCCTTATACTTCCTTCCTGGACTACAAGTCACAACTCCATGCAGCCTCCCCCCTCTCCACAAGGAGGGGCAGTACAGCAAAGCATTGTGGTCATTGTAGGAATTTAGCAATCCAGTCAAACCCTAGTCAAACACACAGACTTCATTATTTTTCCGGCCATAGGGTGCACATTTCAAATTGTGCTACTGTTATCTACTACAAATACATTAACATTGAGTGACTGCAGTTTCTTCCAGCAGTGAAATGTCCCTTTAACACAAAGACGAAATGCTAATATGTGTCGTATTTTGTTATGGCAAAATGGTCCATTAAAACGTGCACACACACACACACACACACACACACACACACACACACACACACACACACACACACACACACACACACACACACACACACACACACACACACACACACACACACACACACACACACACACACACACACACACACACACACACACACACACACACACACACACACACACACACACACACACACACACACACACACACACACAAAAATGAGTTGCAGAGAGGCACTTGAATGAGACTATAATGAACTTATATTCCTCTTTTATTACAATTTTAGATCTAGTATCATCATCATCATCATCATCATCATCTCTATCCACATCACATTTATAAATGTATTTATTACATAAATATATTCCAAAAAGTAACGACAAAAAAAAAAGAAAAAAAGAAATTTCATATAAAACAAGAGGGAAAAAATTACCCGACTCCTTCCACTTATACTGTATCTTCTTTTATAGTCTCTAAAAGCTTAATGAAATACCAGGGGAATGTAAATTACAAATATCTTGTAAATGAAAACATAAAACATGTAGCATTGTAGCATGTAGTCATTTGAAACATCACAAAAAATGCATTTACGTAGAGATACGCAAGTGTCTGGGTGCAAAAATATCGTATGAGAGAAATTCTTTGCTATTTTTTTATTTAATCTTTTTTTGCTATCTTCACTGTTATCTGGGTGCAAAAATGTATCACTTAATTACGTACGCCGAACAGCGAAATACTCGATCTACAAGCTCACAGTCACAATGCGTCGCTATTACAGTTTTGAACGTTGTCACCTAAGAAGACAAGGCGAAAATAGGGGTTGAAAGTGGTTAAATCAAACTTTCATTCAATCATTATCATTCTCAGAAGTTTCATCAACTTTTTCCAGAGACAATATTCAACGTAAATTGGAAAAGTCCAGAGTCCCGAGACATCATACTACTGTATCTGTACCCAAAATGGAAGAAATAACTTATCTCAGCATCAACATGCCTTTCCTCCAAAAACATTTTAAAAACCTATTCTCTAAATGACCCCAAGAACCTAAACCTAACAATCAATAAACTAACAAGCCTCAAGCAATCTAAGGAACCGTTACAACCCAGACAAAAACAACTGCTCTACATTAATTATTATTGTTGCTGCGACCTTCTAATCGTCTCAGAGAAAACAGAAGAGCCTTGTCTTATACAACTCACAATGAGAAATCTAATAACTAACAAGCATCATTGGATGAATGCCGTCAAATCGGTCCGATGCTGTCGGATGGAGTCACAATATAATGTCTCTATGGGTACAAGTCAACTTTATGTGAAGGCTTTCCTCCTAATTTAACTTAAATATATAACATGCTGTAGTCGTGATCAGTGGCAAGATCCTATAGAAAGTCAAACAGAACTTCTTATATTCACACTGTCAAGCATTGAAGGGTGGACAACCTTGTGGCTTTATGCACAACTGCATAAACAAAATGTTTAAAATAATCCATTAAGTGATTTGTAAAAAGTGTATATAATAATTGTGTTACAAAGTTAAAGCTCTACATTGTGATAATTTTTATAGTGTGTTCAGTAACAGGGTTCTACCCGTCACTCACCAGTTCTCTATCGTGTTCGAGATTGGCTCTCCACGACAAATTATTCAATTTGTACGGGAACTGACCCCACGGGGCAGTGTACCCGTACAAATTGAATAATTTGTCGTGGAGAGCCAGTCTCTCCACTCAGAGAACTGGGTTACCGTGTAACCCTCCGTTCTTTAGTCAAGCAGAAAATAAATTCTTAGTTTACCTTTTTTTTTGTTGTAAATGATCTTTGTGGGGTTCTCTTCGGGTTTACTAAATGGGGCTCTGTTACTGAACAAACATTCATACAGTAATTATCATCAGAATATAGAGCTATTTAACACTTGTTTTAACAAAACAATAAGTCCTTGTATTACTACAGACTACAGTAAATCAAATTATCACACAGTAGAGTAACGTCTCGATGAAAATCTACACAAAATATACACATTCATTCAGACAATAGCGTTACCAAAACAACTTACTATTGTATTCTGTGTTCTCTGACACATTAACAACTTAAGTAACAATGCCATCCAATAGCAAAACATGTTAACAAATGTAACATATATAAAATTTAAATTAATACATTATATCTGCAAGTTGACCTAGAGATAATAGTAATAAAAAAAATAAAAAATAAGAATAAACTTTTTTTTATGGAAGAACAAAATGTGCTTAAGAAAATGAGGACAGGTCATGAACCTGCCATTTTGCAAGTAAACCTCATATTTGTGTGACACAAAACAAAAAGATGTTACTAAATCAGTGGCTCTCAAACTGAGGCCCAGGGACCCCCAGAGGTCCTTGAGGAGTTACGTATCAGCAACTCCGAGTGTACAGAGAAGACAGCTGAACCCGTCACACTTCCATAATCTTTCCCTGAAAAGTCACATGTTCCCCCCTATTCGGGCACACTTTCTCCATGAAAAGCTTTGGATTCCCCACTGATTTGGCCATTGAAATTCTCAATATCGTACAATCTGTACAAATGCACGGGTCCATTTGCTTCCATTTGTAAACTCTCAGAGTTAGGATTTCATACTGTAGATTGGGGTCCCGGAGACAGAAAATGTGATCAAATGGGGTCCCATGGCTTAATGCATACCAAAAAGGGGGTCCCTTGAAATCAAAAAGTTTGAGAACCCCTGTACCAAATAATATTCAGACCTGACCACGCTGTACTCCTTCACCCATCTCACCGTTTGAGGTTGACCACACACTCACACTCAAGTGTCAACCCATTCAACGTATTTTCAAGGCATAAAATGTTCTTACTTTTGACAAGATGGCAACAAGGGAACAGCAGACTTTCTCCAGCTCTAGCAAAACCTTACCATCACTGACTGGCGTTAACAAGAGCAAATTCTGATAGTCAGGGTGGGGCGACATTCCCTGGTCAGCCCCGCTGTGGACAGTGCTGCCATAAAGTCAGAACAGAGAACAGAGGTCTGACAGCTGAAAAATGTCTCATCATCATTCGTGCTTCTCCATGCTTCCCGATACATGTCGGTTTTTGTTTCGCGTTTTTTTCTTGTTCTTTTTTTAGGAGGTGAAAGCCCAATTAAACATAGTCGTACAGGGGAGGGGGGGTGGGTCACAACACATTGCATCTGTACGGAAGGCCAAATGTCTTTAGACGCAACGTGTACAGACCCCATTTTGTGGAAAGTCACAATTTTGTGTGATTAGGCTATACCACCTATACGCTAAAAATTTTAGTTTTAACACAAAATGATGTCCGTACACAAACTTGATGTCTGTTCAAATAACGTTTAAAGGCATTTTAGTGTTGTGATCGTCCATGCACACAATCCACATATACGCTGTGATCTTATAGATTATAGACGACGCCCCAACGTACCACGAAGTATAATTTAGGCAAGAAGAGCGATGGTTGGGTGGAGACACTGTAGGAATGTAAATTGACTGGAGTGGAGGTTTCCTGGGGTTTCCTTCCCCGGTTACACAGAGACAAGTACTGAGGCTACTACAGTAGTATCCTGGGTTAATAGGCTTCTTTTTGCGTATGCATCTGTTCCTGGATCTTCGTCAGCATCTCTTGCATCCGTCGCAACTATGAAAACAAGAAAAGAAAAGAAAAAAGTCAATGACAGAATCACTTTCCACAGAAAAACAAGAAAATGCTTTTGTATGTGTGTGTGTGTGTGTGTGTGTGTGTGTGTGGGGGGGGGGTCATGCAGATATGCTACTTTTGATGGTTTTGTGTGACGCTGTAGTGTGATCAAGTATAAGGTATTAATTTACGAAGAAAATTCGAATAAGGAGGTTTCTGCCTGACAACAATGATATACACTATATGGTAAAATAAAATGATAATTGGTGCATTTCTATAGCGCTTTTATCCAAAGCGCTATACATAGGCTAGATTGTGCATTACATCACCCATTCACACACACATTCATACACCGATGGCGGAGTAAACCAAGCAAGGCACCAACCTGCACATCGGGAGCAATTAGGGGTTCAGTGTCTTGCTCAAGGACACTTAGACACTAACTCTGAGGGAGCCCGGGATCGAACTGGGAACCTTACGGTTCCCATCCAGCCGTTCTACCGGCCACTCTACCCCTGAGCCACTGCCGCCCCGTATGAAATGGCACGCCCAAATGAGGGACGCCAGGGTTCAAATGGGTAAGGATACAGATGACTAGCACAAGCTTCCATTCCAAAGCTATCGTTTACACACAACTGCACAGATACAGTATCCACTATCTGCAGGGTGCACAGTCACAGCCCAGCTCTGGACAGCTGATCCTGTCGGGACAAATCGATTAGCACTCAGCGAATGAGGCCAGTCCCTCTGGGTCACGTGACCTGGCGATGCTGGCCAGAGGGATCTACAGGGTCAATGAATTTCCAATTCATGTGCATTGGATAAAACTGCAGTTGAGAGTGCTAAAGCTAACTTTGTTTGTGTAATCAATAATGTTCTAGTGAAGATGTGGGTTTATTAAGCCATGGGTTCCTACCACACATTTCCAATGGAATTCTTTATTTAAGTTTGGAAATAGAAGCTAATGCTCTTTACAAATCAATACAGCCTAATTTAGATATTTTAACCACATGCGCAATTAGTGAGTTTAAACACGCACGCACGTACGCACGCACATGCACACACACACACACTTAATGTGTTTTTATAATATTCCAGGTTTCAGCGTCGAAACGTGTAAGTGTTTACTTGTGTGTCAAGTATAGATGCATTGATAAGTCCTTCATGTTCATATTGATCTATTACTGTATACAGAAACAAACTTAAGAGTTACACAGGAAAAATAAACAAATGAAGGAAAATATGACATTTATTCGTTAAAAAATAAATATAAACATAAATCTCAGATGGAGAGAAAGCAGGGACTCCCATATACACAATGGGCTGGGATTATGAACATAATGTAAATATAGCAGATATACAAGCTCACAGTGCGTTGCAGTTGTGAGCTTATAGATCTGCCAATTTCCGGTGTGAGACACCAGCGAGCAACTGAGGCGCACTGGTATTCACACTGTTGGTCTAAATCTGGTTTTTGGCCTTTCAAGATTGGAATCATGTTGGTTTCAAGTCTGAACAGCAAAAATGATTTTTGACTTAGACTTGTTCAGACAACCAATCTAACTCCAATCTGGATAGGAAATCAGATTTGGGTTGGATTTAGACTGCATGTACTACAGATCAGGTGTTACTAACAGATAATAGGGTAGGCCTACCGAAGTCTTAACATGACTCCCGCTACCCCTGGTTCACGGTGTCATATAGCACTGTGACCCAGAGGGATAGCGCCCTCTAGTGCACTGGTGTCAGTATAGCACTGTGACCCAGAGGGATAGCGCCCTCTAGTGCACTGGTGTCAGTATAGCACCGTGACCCAGAGGGATAGCGCCCTCTAGTGCACTGGTGTCAGTATAGCACTGTGACCCAGAGGGATAGCGCCCTCTAGTGCACTGGTGTCAGTATAGCACTGTGACCCAGAGGGATAGCGCCCTCTAGTGCACTGGTGTCAATATAGCACTGTGACCCAGAGGGATAGCGCCCTCTAGTGCACTGGTGTCAGACTTCGACGCTCTACGAAGCTTATTTAATGTCTCCCTTTATTGACGTTTTGGTCTAAAGTGTAGCTTCATACAGAGTAAAGCTACCGCAGTAAGCAGTTGAGTACCGGTATAAAATAAATAAATAAAACTGAATATGGATGGACACATAACGCTGTATTATAATACGATTAATATCATAACTTAAGTTAAATCAAACAACGGTCTATATAACCTACAAATATTAATGCAGGGGTCTGTTTGTATATAACCTACAAACTGTATAATGTATAATGAATCTGCATTTGATGTATGTGTTGAGTCGACTTTGCTTATTGTAAGTCGCTTATTGTATTAGCTCTGGATAAATGCCTAAATTGTATAGATTGTCTTCCTACAGTGGTCTGTTTATATACTGTATAACGTGCACTGTTACCACTACAGTGGTCTGTTTAAGACAGAACAACCCGGCCGTCACCACTGCTTCCTAAAGCATCCTAGCCATGAGCGAGACTCCAGCGTCAACCTGACCCAAAACTCTTCTTCTAGGGTCCAATCATGCTTTTTAGGGGGAATGGTGGGCATGTTCTGCAATGTATCTTTACTGCTAAGCATTGCCTCACTGTGGCCTCTAAACGTATTGACGTATGATCTGTTAATCAGTGACGTACAATCCAGTGGTTCTCAACGTGGGGTCCAGGGGACCCCAAGGGGTCCTTGAGCGGGTTCCAGAGGGTTTATAGTTAAAACCCAAATAGACCCTTACAGGTACCTCTGGGAGTGTACAAATGGACCCTTCCGGGTCCATTTGGTTCCATTTGTACACTCTCAAGAGTTATGGGGTCCTGGGCCCAAACTGGGGCTCCTCTTTTGAGAACCACTGGGCCAATCAGGAGGCTTGGGGCTCGCAGGGCTGAGGCCCAGTGTCGGCCTGATGCTCCGAGTGACGCCGGGCCTCATGGTCATCATCGTGAGCCTGACTGTGATCATGATGTTCACCACCATCATCGTGGTGGCGCTTTGCGTTCGGCTCGAGCTCGGCGTGCCGTACCTCCTCATCTTTCTCTTTGATGAGTTTCTCCGTTTCGCTGTCGGCCACACCGGGCACCATGGGGATGGGGAAGTCCGTGCCGCTCTCCCTGGTCAGTTTACTGCACACAGATACACACACACACACTTGATATTTGTAGTAGATCTCAGCAACATTTCATGTAAAATGAACTTTTGTGCAATTGTTGAATTTATTCTATAAATAAACAACATTCTAAGCTCTCAAAATCGTGAACGCCAAGGACAGAATGATCTGAGGTAATAAAAAACAATGGTCAAACTACAGTAAAGATTGCGTCCCATATAGTGTCCAATCCTAGATCCTTCCATTGAGAGAAATGTCTAAATGGAAGGGTAGGGAGACCACCTCCACCAGCGCAGATTAACTCGTTATAAGTTAAAGTAAATTATACAAAGCTTTATTAGATGTGCCTTTAATTTAGACGTAATATCACAACTGGGATGTTTTCACCAATTTAATTATATCAGTAGGCATTTTAAAATGACCTATTACATGTATAGGGGATGAAACTTTGCTTTAGCTTTGCTGTGTATGGTACGCAGCATAATGCAGTTGTTTGCATGAATCGTACTTGCGCTTGCGTTCCTTCACCACCATGCGGGTCATGCTCTGGATACACTGGGCCCGGTAGTTCTCGTAGTGAGTCTCCCGCGTCACGTCCTTCAGGTCCTGCATGTGCGTCCGGACCAGCATGTTCCTCAGCTTGACGAAGTCACAGTGAGACGAGTTCTCCACTGTCAAACACAAATGACAGAGACAGAACAGGGTGACGGCTTAAATTATACACTGTCGCAAGGTGGTGTCGCGGCTCCCTATAATTGATCTTTAAACTGCGCTGGACAACAATTAAGCCCTCTTTAAGTGTTTAAAAATGCACCACACTGATCTTGAAGAGCTGCTTGGTGTGACACATCCTAGAACAACATGCAAAATGACAACAAAGCCTGCAGTACCTTCAACTATCCCCCAGGGGTACAGACGGCCTCGAACCCTCTTCCCTTTGGCTTCCACCACTGTGTTGCTGCCAATCACTGCAAACGGAATGCTGTCCTGGTGAAGAGAAGAGAAATAAAATGTATGTTTCTCATCACTTATTTCATGCCTTTTCCCTCAACTCCAGGTCACTAATTATCTTTCTCCACCAAGCCAAAGGGCAAAGGGTGCAAATGATGTTTTTTTTCTCTAGTGTTTTTGTTGCCTGCAGTAAATCTTGCAGAAATCAGTCACGAATGTTAAATTGCTTTTGGAGGAACAGGGACTGAAAAGAGGGGAGGGGTCTTCTTTGCAGGCGTTATACGGAATACACTAAATGGATTATGGAATACATGCTTTGTACATTAATGCCCTACCTACGTCATCATACAAGAGTGTCACACAAAAGTAATGAAAATAGCAGATCTACATATTTAACTATTTTAAAATGTTTTTAACATAATAAAAAGGGGAACCGTTTTGGACCGTTTCTAACTGTCAGCAACATTACAGTATACATGTTTTCCTTCTCCACACTCCGGGCTCCGGAGTGATTCAAGTAACTGCCATCGCTTCAAAATGATGCTGACTGAGCAAGGAGCTCAGTCAGCAAATGTGACTGATTTGGAACGGATGTCAATGGGGCTCGCTGATAGGGCTGAACATTTGGGAGACATACGTCATACAGTAGATACATTTTGCAATATGCGGTTCTCAACCTGTGGGCCATGACCCCATGGGGGTCACCCACATGATTTTGGGGGGTCCCCAGATGACAGTGAAGTGACAATTGAAAGTACAAACTACACTATAACAACTTGTCAAACATTGTCCAAATTGTCAAATAACATAAGAAAGAGGAAATATTTGCGAAAAAATAGCCAAGCTTGTAGATTTTCACAATAATATCTGTGGAAACGAGTCAAACTAAATGTCATGCCTCTACACCTACACATTCCAAGTGCTTGTCAGGGTGGGGGGTCCCAGTTAAATATGATTATTTTTGGGGGTCAGAAAGTTGAGAACCACTGTCATGGGACTCATGGATGACTGATGTGATGTCACAGGCTGTCCACATCAAGTCCATGATCCACATTGGAGGCACACCTTTCCCATCTGGATTCTGATTTACACGTTATTAGTGTGGTTGCCTATGGGCAACCATACTATTGTTCCCCTTACCTTTTCTTTATTGTTTATTGTTTTCTTTCTGTATAAACTTTTTTCTGCCGTGCTACTCCTCCCACAGTTTTTGCCGCACACACTTGAGCCAGATGTCAAAACGACCGGCTTTATCGGGAATCGTGTGCTATCTCCTTGCTAAGACATCCGTTGTATAGTTTAATTGATATGAATTAATTAGTGAATTAATTTTCCCCATTCACTTGAATGGGAAAATGCCAAAACTCACATTCAACCATTTATTCCTCTGAGACCTTAAGGGCTGTAGTTACAACAATTGGAAGGGAGGTTCATAATAATTACGAAAATTAATTAACTTATGATTACTTCGGTCGGCCTCATGGTGGCGCTATAACAGCCCACTTTACGTTTTGCATTATAACTCTGGAAACGGTAGGTCGTGAAATAAAAAATATTTTTCCCTCGATTCCTTGGGTCATGACGCATCTCCACATATAGGCCACGCCCATTTGCGTCTGGATAGATTTTCCGCCATTTTGAATTTTGTTCAAAACCCACTTTTGGATCCTCCACCTACAGATTTTGTCCAAATCTCACAAAAATCGGTACACATGATCTCCGGACCTATCCGATTAAAACAGCACAGTCAGAATTTAGATTTTCTGTATCGTTCGTCCGTAATCGTCTTCCAAAGTTAGTGGGAGGGGCCTATTTTACAAAAAATGCCACAATTCACGCACGGAATGTCCGATCCATCCCAAATCTGAATCACATGTCGAGGGTGGCTTAATCAACACAGAGCCAAAAGCAATTCCATTTTCATCCATAGGGGGCGCCACAATTGCAAAAACACTTACCAGTTTGTTGCAAAAACATATTTTCGGGGGGGGAAAAACCCTCCGAATTACTTACGCATGATCACAAGGGTGACTTGACATTGTCATTGGCTAGCAAAATTACCGGGAGGGGCCTATATCAGCCAGTGAGGCAACCACACTTTGCAATTTCCCAGAATTGCTTCTTTCTAGTTTTATTTGTGAGGGGTATACAGGTTTAATGTTTGTTTTTCCTTAAACAAACATTAAAAACGACATTGACATGGACAGAGTTTAATGTTTGTTTTGTCCATGTTTGCTTTGTCTGATAATTACGTCATAAAATATGTATATATAACGCCCCTCACTTCACACGGGTGTGATTTTTTATTCATCTTTCAGCTTTTATTAGTGTGTTTGGGGTAGGCAACACTATTGTTCTAGGTCCGAGAACCTTTATGCCAGCTAAAATAAACCTGTTTTTTGTTAACCTTTTTTGTTCATTGAGTTCAATGGATGTTTTTTGTAACCTTTTCCAAGCAAACAACTGACTGCATTTACTGTAAATCCAACATGCGGTCGCAATAAACCCATGAATTACAAGCACGCAAATGGCTTCCCACATGAAGAAGAACGAATACATGAAGAATTCAAGATAGAATTCATTTCCCAGCTGATTCCTTGCGGCTCGCGTCAGTGCAACCGCACTTGCAATTTCACAGAATTGCACCTTTCTAGTATACAGTAAGTCAATGGAGGCTGAATTTTGCCCAAATATGGAATTATATGTCTGATTACAGTTGGTGGAGGTACAGCATTGTGTTAATAGCTATGTCACATTGCATCGTTATATATACAGGGTATAACGCTTTTTGAAATGAATAGCAGCAATCATTTGCAGTCACTTTGGGACAACTTATAGCAGCTCAAAACCTTTTAAATACTATACAAAAAAGCCTCAGAAGTAAAATGCGTTTAGAGGTAGCAGCTCTTTTTATACGTGGTCTAGAGGTCTACTCGGTACAGATATAGCAGTCCTTAAGGTGGCTGTATTACATTGGCTAACCTTTTATCCTAACAGTTCACAAATCTTGCTGCTGCAAACTCACTTTGGGTGTATATCAATGTGAGGAACAAAACGAATCAACAAATATAGTAGTGACTTGAGGCCTGACACGAAGGTTTCAGCATGGCACTCCAGATGAATGCCGAGCTGGATTCTAACATCGCAGCTCCTGAAGAACTGAATGACCAACAGAGCCGCTCGGGACAAAACAACAGCATCCATGAACAGTCGGAAAAAATCTCAACAAGTGACAGACGTCTCGTTTATGACTTCAAACAGCTGAAGCTATAGAAAGACGTGCAGAAAAACTGGGATTTGTTCTATAAGAGAAACACGACACATTTCTTCAAGGACAGGCACTGGACAACCAGGGAGTTTGAAGAGCTCAAGGCCCGTCGACAGTTTGAGTCCCAGCGGCTGGTGTTGCTTGAAGCAGGCTGTGGGGTAGGAAACTGCATCTTCCCCCTCCTGGAAGAGGATCTCAATATATTTGTTTATGCCTGTGACTTCTCACCACGAGCTGTGGACTTTGTCAAGCAAAATCCATTGTGCTGCCCTGAGCGGTGTTGTGCCTTCCAGTGTGACCTGACCCACAATGATTTGAGGAACAATGTGCCAGACGGCAGTGTTGATGTGGTTACACTTATCTTTGTCCTGTCAGCCATCCACCCTGACAAGATGAGGCAGGCTCTGGAGAACATCTGCAAGGTGTTAAAGCCAGGAGGAGTTCTCCTGTTCAGAGACTATGGCCTCAATGATCACGCCATGCTTCGCTTTAAAGCTGGCAGCAAGCTGGGCAACAACTTCTATGTCCGACGGATGGTACTAGGTCCTACTTCTTCTCTAAAGAGCTCCTGGCTGAGTTGTTTGAGGTGGCAGGTTTCAACTGTGTGGTCAATGACTATGTCCTCAGAGAAACCATCAACAAAAAAGAGGGCTTATGTGTCCCCAGAGTATTCCTCCAGAGCAAATTCACTAAACCTGGGCAATCTCAGAGCTCCTTATGTTCCTATACATAACCCCAGATAAACATATATACTTTAGAAGCTCCGCCCTGAAAATTACGATGATTTTGATGCATTAAAGGGACATTTCACAGCTGGAAACTGCAGTCACTCAATGTTAATAGTATTCAAAGTAGATAACAGTAGCACAGTTTGAAATGTGTTTATTTATTGAAAAATAATGTAGTCTGTGTGTTTGACTAGCCTGGCCCAGCCAGCGTGCTTTCTTGTCTAGAGGGGCGGGCACGCATGGAGCAAGTCTTTCTTGTCTAGAGGGGCAGGCGCGCATGGAGCAAGTCTTTCTTGTCTAGAGGGGCGGACGCGCATGGAGCAAGTCTTTCTTGTCTATAGGGGCGGGCGTGCATGGAGCAAGTCTTTCTTGTCTAGAGGGGCAGGCGCGCATGGAGCAAGTCTTTCTTGTCTAGAGGGGCGGGCGCGCATGGAGCAAGCGCTGGAGAAATATTGGTTCACCAATAATTGGTGCACTGCTTCTCCTTGTGGAGAGGGGGAGGGCTGTCTGAGACAACATGTAGTCCAGGAAGGAAGTGAGACCAGTGCCTGTGACATCACAGGCACTTTGAAATACTAAAATATTTAAAAACACACATTACGCACAAAAAAACCCCCAGGAAAGTTCTTATTGTGTCCTAAACATCATTAAAATAAGATCTGGTTGCAAAAGGGGTGAAGTGGCCCTTTAATGGAAGTAATGTGCAAACTAAATATTTACCTCCCACTCTCTTCCATTCTGTTTAAGTGAATGGGCATGCTTCCTATGGTGAAGCAAATTCCAATCTTCTTCATGTGGAGTTCAAACCTTGACCACCTAGCAAAGAAGTATGTGTAATTGTAATTGGCATCTGACATACCACGTATGTCGGGATGTGTGGCAGGTTAAAACTAACCCGTAGCTTCCTGTGAGGGAGGTTAGGTTTAGGGTTTGGGTTTTGGGTAGGGACTGGTGTCGGACTAATGCCTGCCGGACTGTTGGTATGTCGGACCAAACACATGCACCTCTTAAAGAGTCTCTTTCTGTGTCTCCTATTGACAGATGACCCGTCATCAACTTATTGGCACTGGAATGCGACAAAAACGAATTAATTCAAGGCTTCACAGTGAGCGACACCCACAGCCACAATACTAAAGGGAGCGAGAACCAGTACCACCCACTTCCAAAACAAATATGGGTAAATTCTCCTTTTACAGCACTGCCACCCAAGCGTGGAATGCCCTGACAGTAGGTGTCCGGGTCTCACTTTTAGCTCCTGGTCTTGCTGCTTGAAGTCCTCGTCCTCATCAGAGTCACAGTCGGGGAACTGGTAGATCTTGATGCCGTACTCCTCGATCTCCTCCCGGATCTGCAAGGACACCAAGGTATTAAGGTGGTTGCACACCGGTGCGTTTTTTAGCTGCGTTTTGCGGGTCCGAACGTAGTAGGCTATCACTAGTTAAAATAATAAATCTTTACACCCCACTAGACCCTTATACAGCTGCGTAAAACAGATACAATATTCGGTTATATAAATATTCGGTTCAACCGTTTTCATTTCAAGGTCCATTATTTATTCGGCATTTGAGTCACGGACCACCATTCGATGAGATTTAGCCTCTCAGACCCAAGACGTAGAATATATTGTTGTCGTCGTCGGGTAGGATTTTGTCCACAATTCCATGCTGTATTGATGTGGTACCATAGGAGACATATAACAGGCAAATGTTGATCAAAATAACAATTATTCTACATTATCTAATTGTGTAGAGTACTTGTAAATTAAGTAATCCTTGAGAGAGTAAAATTAAACTTAAGGGTCCATTTGGATTCATTTTACACTCTCAAGAGTTAAAGATCTATGAGGGTCCATTTGGTTACCAACTCTCCATCAATTAGCTGGGGACCACCTGAAATCCCCTCAAGGACCACTGGTTGAAAACCACTGGTGTAGAACTGTAGATGGAACATGTCTGATTTGCAGCAGCCTTGCCTTGATTTTCTTTTTCTTGACCTCAGTCGGGGTGAGTGTGTCTGCCTTGGCCAAGATGGGCACGATGTTGACCTTCTCGTGGAGGGCTTTCATGAACTCCACATCCAGTGGTCGCAAACTGTCACATACAGGAGACACAATAAGACATCATAGCGCCATCAACGCACAAAGTTTGCATGCGTATGTAGTAGACTATTGAACAATGCTTGCTGGGTTTTCTAGGGGGTAAAGAACGGTTATGGGGAAATTATAACTTTAAATGTGATACTTTTTCAGCCTTTGTTGACTTTTGCACCTGGTTTTGTTACAAGTTTAAAATGTGGTGACCCAATAGCCACATGAGCTCTAATGTCTCTCTCTCTCTCTCTCTCTCTCTCTCTCTCTCTCTCTCTCTCTCTCTCTCTCTCTCTGTTTCCTGTCTCTGTAGTCTGCACAGTATCTGTCCTATAAAGGGTCAGAAACAGCCTCTAGACAGCCAAGGTTACGAGAGAGAATTATGGCCCACAGGCCTCAGTTCTTATCTTATGCTTTCAGCATTCGGCAAATGTGGGGCGGCGGCTGTTGCTCAGGGGTAGAGTGGATGGTAACCGCAAGGTTGCCAGTTCGAACCCGGGCTCCCCCAGAGTTAGTGTCGAAGTGTCCTTGAGCAAGACACCCTAATTGCTCCTGATGTGCTGGTTGGTGCCTTGCATGTTTTCGCCGCCATCGGTGTATGAATGTGTGTGTGAATGGGTGAATGTAATGTACAATCTATGTAAAGCGCCATGGATAAAGGCGCTATATAAATGCACCATTTACCATTTACCATTTAGCATTCCTTAAAGACTGCTGAAATCTCCCTCCCGTTAGCAGAGTTGTATAGACACCCTGTTTAAAAATAATCTACATAGACCAATTAATTCATCTCACATCTTGGGTATGAATAACACATTTGCAAGCATGCATTGTGGGATTCTCTGTTGAAGGCTAGCCTATGATTGCAATGTATGTCACCCTTCATGAGTGTGTGACTGTGTGTTCCATGACTGGCCACCAGAGGGAGCTCTTTTATCACTAATACTGTAGTGGTCACATTGGGGATAAACGGAGTGCACGCATGGGCACGCACATCATGCACAAAGTGCACAAAAAAGTACCACATCAGCGTTTAGTCCTAATGACTAGTGAGTATTGCAGCAGATGGAAGTCTCCCTGGCCTGGAGGAAGGACAGAGTGCCTTTAACTCCAGAGTAGTGCTGCTGCTGCTGCTGCTTAAGAATGCATGGGACTGAATACACAGCCTGTAGAAACAGGTACATCAGGCTAATGTACTTTGCCGTTTGATGATGCCCCATACATACAGGATAACAGTTGAATGCAGCAGCTTTTCAATCAACTTATGTCAAGACCAGCTAGGGGTCTTCGCTGTTTTTATGGCCAAGGACCCCTTAACTGAGAGAGAAGCAGGGACCCCCCACTTGTTCAGTTGTATAAAATTGTGTTGCAGATTACATCTTTTCATACATTTCATACTGTAGATAGACTTGTTTAAGGGCACTGTCTCACAGTGCTTAGTAAACTTGACCATTCTCACTCAGCTGCGACATGTTGTGAGTTGTGAGTGACAATGTGTCCTTCCCTACTATCCTATCATGTGGACATTTACTGTGTTTTCTGGAGTGGGCAGCCAAGCTGGAGGCACTATCCACAGTGGTGGACCGGTCAGGAGCTTTACCCCTGCTCCCTGGAAGACAGAGGCAACCTCTGCTGATGGCTAGAAACCAACATGTGTGTCATACATACCCGTGTCCAAAGGGTGAGATGAAGTAGAGACAGCAGTGCACACGGTTATCCTGGATGTTCTTGCGGTTAAGGCCACTCTCGTCCCTGAAGTACTGTTCAAACTGCTGGTCAATGTAGTCCGCCACCGACTTCCAGCTGGGACACACAGAGACAATCATGAATGAAATACAACAATGAAACATTTGGCGAATTAGCTTCTTTGATTTTTTTTATGTCCTTTGTTTCTGCAATAATAAATTATAATAATATGATTTGGGAGCCATTTATTACGTGATTTCCGACAACATGATATTGACATGACGTTTGACTCATAAACGTATAGATCTGACACGGTTATAGGGGTACAGTATTAGGACTGTGTGTGATGTGTGCGCGTATGGATCTTTGACACAGGTACCATTCAGTGTTGTTCACAGCGTCCCCGAAACCTGGCGTGTCCACGATGGTGAGCTTCAGCTTGACGCCTTTCTCCTCGATGTCCACTGTGTGTTTGGTGATCTCTACTGTCTGAGTGATTCGCTCTACAGGGGGAGAGGAGGACACGCACCATTGGTTTACCAAAAGCACTTAAACAATCATCGTTGCCGTTTTGCAGAAACATCTCTATATAACATATTTTTTTCTTTTTCAATACCCTACGTGATCATACAACAGCGTCACACAACAGCATCAAAAGCTCAAAAGGCGGTGCAAAGATGCACGTTTAGAGCTTGTAGAACAGTAACAGTTTTTGGGGATGATAGGTTAATAAATAATATGAAAGATAAAAATAACCCCTGGATTAATACAGCATTAAAGATTTGGCAAGAAACATTGAGAAAACGTGACCTTAAAAATGGGGCCAAAATGCTGAGATGGTGTGCGTATGACACAGAATTTATTCCAAACAGAACTGACTGTCGATTTAGGAGATGGATCTCAAAAGGCATAACCAACTATTATACCACTTTTGTACACAAGGGGGCACTCAAGAGCTTTGAATCTGTTCAGAAGAAGCATAACCTGGAAAAATGTGATTTTTATAGATATTTACAGCTCAGAAACTACATGAACCGGACGTTGAGTGGTGCCTTATTTTTGGAGGCTTCAGACCTCATGAGGGTGTTTTTGTCAGCAGGAGACTCTCCTACATGCAGTAGGATTATCTCTAGACTGTATAATGGTCTCCAGCAGAACACGACTGAAAATACGATATATGTAAAAGAAAAATGGGAAAGAGAAGGGAATTTCACTATAACTGAAGAAGAATGGGAGAAAACTTGCGAATCGCTATGGAAGTCAACATGTTCAAATATGTGGAGAGAATTTAATTGGAAAAATCATATACGGTATTTTATAACACCACTGCAAAAAAGATACAGAGGTACAGGAGTAGACTGCTGGAGGTCATGCAATCAAAATGCAGCGAACCATTTTCACGTGTTTTGGGAATGCCCAGTTCTAGATACATATTGGAAGGAAATTCATGATCATTTAGAAGCGGTGTTTGGGATCGACATCCCCTTCCAGTTTGATACCCTATACCTAGGAAACCTCCCACATGACTTATTTGATAGTAACGATAAAAAATTAATTCTGACCCTCCTGGTGGCTAGCAAGAAGGCTATCACTAGGAGGTGGATGCAACCACAACCACCCACGGTAGAGGAATGGATCGAGATAACTCATGATATATACAAGATGGAAAAACTGACTTACTCACTTAGATTACAGGAAGAAAAGTTCTTCTGGATCTGGACTAAATGGACTGAATATATCGCACCTATCCGATCAGACTTTTGCTGAATAAGGGAAAGCAAAGTACTGTGTTGCTATCGCTCGTCCTATGCCTCTTTTGTCTTTATGTTTTATTCTCATTTCCTTTCTTTCATTGTAACTTGCTGAATGTATGACCCTGTACTTGCTTACAAATAAGTTGTAATGTAGATTTGTGAAAGCGTCTCCTTTCCCCCTTTTCCCTTAAGAGCTGCCCAGATGTTCGTCTTTTTTTTTGTTTTTTCTTGTTTGTATGTTTTTTGTTTTTGCTCCAAAGAAAAAGAAAAATGTGTTAACTTTGGTCACCATTGAGAACAGTGGAAATATATCTCTGTATATGCATGATTGTAATGTACTTCTCATGATGTAATTGTTCACTATGCTCGTACACAATGATCAAAATAAAAACATAATTTCAAAAAAAGAACAGTAACAGTTTTGGACATATGACGGTTTCCACCCGACAGAGACATCATGCTTTTTGTAAAAAATAATAATACATGAAACATTCAGGTTTGTGAAAGTGTGAAGAAATGGTATCAAAGCTAATGAAAGGACACACTAGCACACACCTTCAGCATTGAGAAGTTTCCTGTCCTTGTAAAGATCTGTGAGAAACAGGCTGTTGACCAGAGTGGACTTTCCAAGACCTGACTCTCCTTTGAAAAATAAAAAGGAAACAAGAGAGAAAAAAATAGATTTGAGACCCTGGAATGCAGGATAATTGTATGAATGAATTGTATGAATTCCACTAATGACCAATGCGGTTATTAGTTATGCGGTTATACTATAACTCACCTGCGACCATGAGAGTGAAATCAAAGCCCTTCTTGACAGATTTGCGGTGCACCTGGTTTGGCAGTGTGGCGAAACCCACATATTCCTTGTCCAGGTCCTGGAAAACATAAAACAGACAAAACACAGGGAGCAGGTCGGTCAATAATCACCATTAGAAGAAAGCTTTTAAACCCCATATGGCTGAGCGGAGTCCCTCAGGGCTCTCTGCCACAGTCTGCCAGTGTCTTCTTGGTTTTTGCTCTACATTAAATATCTTCACTGAAAATGGCTGAAAATAGATAAGCTCAGAATGTGTTGGTCGATCGGCTATTTTCTGCGAATGTTTCCACTCAGAATATGGATCCTGGGGTTTAAGTGGTTAAGCAATGTGTGTATATTACGATTATGATCAAATGTTCAGTCCTGAAATAATCCTGAAGTCAGAGGTTAGGTTACCATGACATAACCTCTGACTGGATCAGTACCATTCACAATGACTGGATCAGTACCATTCACATGACTGGATCAGTACCATTCACAATGACTGGATCAGTACCATTCACAATGACTGGATCAGTACCATTCACAATGACTGGATCAGTACCATTCACAATGACTGGATCAGTACCATTCACATGACTGGATCAGTACCATTCACAATGACATAACTTCAACAATAGCATGTACAATATTACACCAGGACAAAGAGACAACAGCAGAACTGTGACAGCATTGATGTGCACAGCCGCGCACACACACACACACACACACACACACACACACACACACACACACACACACACACACACACACACACACACACACACACACACACACACACACACACACACACACACACAGTTTACTTTGTTTGCCATGGCAAGTGCGATATGTGTCATTAGGCAAGTGAAATATATCCAGTGAGTGGTTGGTTTGGTTTCTGGTTTCTTGTTGTCTAACATCTTGCTGTAACATATATTGGATGTACCAGTATTATGGATGTTCACATTTTTGACAACATACTTTTATGACTTGACTTGTGACAGTTTATGGCATATAACTGCTGTATTTGTACTGTATAATGCAGCTGTGGTTGCGCTAAACGAAATGTTGTATTACAGTTACAGTAACAATAAACATATTATTGTCAGTCATCTCAATCCTCAACCCAAATTCAAATGAGGCTGCCTCCATATCAACACAGATCAGACTATTTCAGTAATAGCTCATAAAACACTATACAGCAGCTTTGTCAAAGGACTGTATGAATCCATCTCTGTGGGATCAAAGCTCAACACGCGACACAATGACAGACTGTTCCCCGCCTGGATCTCTTGGGTGTGCTGATGACGTTACCTCAGAATAGAAGTAGGGGTCAAATAGACCCCAGGGGCTCTTGGGCCTGGGAGGGGGCGGCGGCAAGTCAAATTCCACCACCCCATGCGATGGCGACCTGGGCTCTGGACCAGAATCACTGCAGAACACCGCAGGCGGCTGCAAAAGAGACGGAGTGTGGGTGCGGTCTTCATCCTGGGTTTCAATGTGTGCTTCATGAGCGAGGTGCTCGTGGTCTTGGTGGTGGTTATTTTGGGGGTCATGAGCGAGGTGCTCGTGGTCTTGGTGGGTGTTATTTTGGGGGTCATGAGCGAGGTGCTCGTGGTCTTGGTGGTGGTTATTTTGGGGGTCATGACCATTGTGCTCGTGGTCTTGGTGGTGGTGATTCTGGGGGTCATCATGACTGTGGTGTTCGTGGTCGTGCTCCCCTGGGTGGTGGGAAAGGTCTTGCATGATATTCTCCAACTCCGAGTCCTCTGAGTGGGTCGAATGCTATGGAGGGGGGGGGGGCCAAGATACAGTGGCAGGAGTAGTGACATGCCGGCAGTGCAGAGGAACGATGGGGTAGGTTCCACAGTGCAGAGGAACGATGGGGTAGGTTCCACAGGGAAGAGGAACGATGGGGTAGGTTCCACAGGGAAGAGGAACGATGGGGTAGGTTCCACAGGGAAGAGGAACGATGGGGTAGGTTCCACAGGGAAGAGGAACGATGGGGTAGGTTCCACAGTGCAGAGGAACGATGGGGTAGGTTCCACAGGGAAGAGCGTTCACAGCACAGGGATAAGTGTTGAGAACATAGGGATGATACGGGCGACAGTTCAGAACACAGGGATAAGTGTTCAGGAGGTGAAAATAGGGAAGAGGGCAGATGAGGTACCAAGGTCAAGGGGAATATTACACATGGGAGAGAGGGAGAGAGAGAGAGAGAGAGAGAGAGAGAGAGAGAGAGAGAGAGAGAAAACATGTTTTTAGAATGTGTATAGCAGCATTTCTGGGGGTCCAGATTTAAGTTTAGATACCTGAGGATATACGTTTGGATTCATATATCATTAGGGTTTTGGTGCCCAGATACTGTATACTGTACAATTTAGTTTCGGATACAAAGTTGGTTTTGCAATGACCCTGGTACAGTTAGGATTAGAGATTAAGAAAGGGTGGGGGTGTTTTTGATTTGTGTATGGTTGTTTTCAATTATTTTCTTTCTTTGTATTGTATTCAAAGTTTATTCCATAAAAGCCAACATGTTTTGACCTCTCAGTCTTCATCAGGAAACCGTGGTCCAAACATGTTGGCTTCAATATGGAATAAACTATTTTTTAAATATCATCTCCTCCACATTTTTGAGTGCTCTCTTTCTTTTTTGTTTAAAGCATGTAGTGTTGGAAGCCATTACTATGTTTACCTCTAATGCCTCATAATGCATAAATACATAAAACATTTGTGCATTTTGTTAGGTGCATGCATACAATCTTGACAAAAAGGCATCAGACGGAGAAAAGGTAACCTAGGCTAGATTCTGGTGGTCAAGAAGAAAGAATAACAGATCCTAACCTTTCAAGTGATGAGCTCACTATATAATCTAGATGTCAAATAAAGCAGACACAGTTCAAAGTCTCAATGACTGTCCTGACTGAGCATCTTGGAAGTGGTCAGATTCTACATTGTGTTTCAAGTGTTGTTGTGGGGGAACAAAAAGGCATTTGTCTGGCTCAGCACTTTCTTTGGCAGACATCCAAGAGACATCAATTCAATTTAGAGTAGCCATGCAGGAGATAAGGACTATAGGGGAAACAATGTAACAAGGTCTATGATTACAAGGTATAGAGTAAGTTTACATTCAGCAGATCAAAGAGACAAGAAGCATTTTGCGAATTATGCTGCGTTGTTGAAACAAAGAGTGTTTTTGTGTTGGATGAAGCAATAACCAATAAAATAATTTCAATAAATTGAGTGTTTGATTTAATTAAGTAAAAGTGGATGCGACTTTATAATGTGGTTATATAGCAACATAAACAAAAAATATCAGTGGAAACATGTTTTTATTTTAGGTTTCTTTAGTGGCTATTGCTATTTTATTTTACTATGGTGAAACGAGAAGGTGTCAAAGTTCCAAGTGGGAGGGTGGGGGATTGTTTTGCAGTCGGAAAAAAAATACCTTTAGTTACTCCACTGCGCCCGATATTGCCAAGAGAAAACCTCAAGATTTTTCGTTCCGGTGAAAATAAATCCCTTTCTGGCCAAAAAGTACATTTTATGTGTGGTGGGGGTCTCAGAGTGCGTCCATCAAGGAAAGTAGGCTTTCTAATTACACAAGCCGCCTTTGTATTGGTGAGTAGGTAAAACGTTCTTAATATTTTCGCTACAGAGGAGAGGCTGGTCTGCATTTCATGCGACGGCAGGAAGAGAACAGTCCCTAAATGCAACGGCAGCAAAGTGCATTAGGCTATGGACCAGAGCTACAGTACTCATCACCCAGCTTACTAACAAACTGCATCGCTAGGCTGAAAATGTCCCTGAGGGTTCACTTATAATGCAGAGAGTGTAAAAAACATTTATTCTACCTGTTAAACTTATTTTATTTGTTTATTCTATTATTTGTTAATACCTGCCTTATGATGTGATTTTATACCTGACGTTCCCTTTTTCATTTCTTTAACCATGTCACTTTAACCAGGCACATGAAACTTTGACTTGATATGCCGTGTTCCACCTACAAAACAAGCATTTCATTGCTGTCGGGCAGATTGGCAGAAACATCCCATCTCCATAATAACGTTTTTTTTTTTTCTTCTCGTAAATCAATGCCCTCGTCCTTTGTCATACTACAGTGTCACACAAAAGAAGAAGAAGCCGATCTCAGTGCTATTTATTTATTTATTTATTTATTTATTTATTTATTTATTTATTTATTTATTTATTTATTTATTTATTTATCCTGAAAGGTTTTGGACATACAGTACCCAATGCCATTTATCCATTATTGCACCCACTCTTTTACACTGGTAATCGTGTGATGTGAGACACTACACTAAAGTTGATTCTATTCGATGCTATATCCTATTCTCCTTCTCTTTCCAAAGTAGAATTGAACGCCTTTATCTCTGCCATTGTCAATAACACAGAGTACTGCTGCTGCACTATTATTAGTCAAACACAACAACAAAGTAAGTCTGTAATGTATACCTGGCAGGGATGGATGCTCGTATTACCGCAGGTCTCCTGAGCAGCAGAGTGAGTCCTACTGCTACAGATCAATAATGCAGGAGCACTGAGGCCGCTTGACTCAAGGAGTCGCCTATGACTGACAATGGGCTGTTGATGCCAACAGCTCATACTGATACTCTTTCGTAAAACAGAAAATACATTTTTAGGTTGGGTTACCAATTTTATCCGATCATCTTCAATTTTATAGTATTTCAGTTCCAATTTTGTTTCATCACGTCCAATTTCACTTGTTTATCCTGTATCCTAAGCGATGCGTTGTGAGCTTGTAGATCTGGCATTTTTTAAGATATTTGAATAGGGCTTAAGGGGCCAAATAAAACTCAGTTTTAAGTGTATTTTATTCTGTATAGACTTTTATACTGTAGTTTTATACTGTATAGACTTGTTTGCTTGTTCATTGTATAATTCAAGTCAAATGTTATTTTCATGTATTGAAGTTTAATAGCCTATTGCTTAAAAAAAAAAATCTATCAAAAAAGTATTTTTATTTATTTCAAAGTTAAGTTGTTTTTTCCAACCACAAAATATCGGTCAAAACATTAATTTGGTTGAGGACACTAGCTCTCAATGATGATGTGGGGTCTGTGTCTGCGAGAGTGTACATGGGCTCCATTTGGGGTCCCAGAGGTAAAAAGGTTGAATCATACTGTCTAGGGGTCCCTGAAATGAAAAGGCTTGAGACTGGTCTAGAACTCTCCAAACTCTGGGTCGGACCCAAAACGTATCAGTCGGGCTCTAATCCAATACCTCTTCATCTTCATGGTGGTTAGGGGAGGCATGGCCGCCTTCCTGCTCCTCCTCTGAGGAGTTCTCCCCGTGGTCGCTGTCCTCCATGGCTACTGGGGCTACGCTGCACTCCGCTAACTCAAAGAAGGAACCAGGAGCAAAGGAGCGTGCATATGGAATGTGGAAGGTTTAGCGGGGCGAGGAACGGAAGAACAGGGGGACGTGAAAGAATGACAGGACCCCCGCAAGAAGAATGTGCCGCAGGATATTTGGGTGCAGGAATGGGGTTGGTGGTTGTATGACGAGAGGAGAGGAGAGGAGTGCATTGTGTTCGTGTAACAGGACAAACAAGAGGGGAAGTTGAAAAAAACAACAACAAAAAATAGAAGAACCATGAAATTAATCAAGTACAAAATAATGAGCCACAGCACAGTTGGATCTCCTTATTAGAAATGATATAGGTGCAAGTGTCAAGAATCACCATGAGGACTGATTGGTAAACTTAATTTATGTTCGATGTACTGTACATGGACATAATCGCGATTGACATCACCCTCCGCCAACCAGTTGCTGTTTACAATCCATGTCTGTCCAGACTAATACAGTACTATCTACTGTATGTAGTGAAGACTTTGAATACATTTAATAAAAAAGTGTTTTTGGGCATAGTGTAGGGCGGATACATATTGATATAATACGGAACGTTTTGTGAGGTCACGCACGGACGGATGTACAACCTGTCTCTGCTGTTGTCAGCAGAGACATAATCAGGCTATGGCAATTAATACAGTGGTCAGAGATCTATCCATCTGTCGTTACTTACAGTACAATAATGTAATTGGCTATTCCACTGCACTTAGTTCAATATGTTCTGTTTAGTTGAGAGATTAACCAGACATAGAATAGATCCACATAGAACACACTTCAGCCAACACAGATTCACCTTTACATAGAACTACTGTATGTTAAAACCACTTTCAACCTGTCCTCTCTATTTTGGGCATGTCCATGACAAAGTATACTATAGTGCCCAAGTAGTTTAATGCACAGTAAATCACTGTTTCAAATGAAGCAAATAAATAAATAAATAAAAAGGTTTAGGGAAAACAGATCATCTTTGTATGTTCTTGGGCTGCATAAACTGCAGCATTTCAATACTTTCCACCTAGGGGTAAAAAAAAAGGATTCTTATGTGATCCCTACCAGATTTTCCACCCAACCATGTTCTAATTCACAACAGTTTTAATTACAACTGGCCATTCGGAGCTTAAGGGTAGAAAAGAAATTGACAGGCTGCACAAGACCATTGACCTCCTTTCCTGGTCAACAGCTGTAGCACATGGATTGATGTCCGATGGCCTCTTCAACGCGTCCACTATAGCCTCCGCTGACCCACATAGACGAGCTGGTCAATGAGATCTGCTGACCACTGGCACAGACATCACAAACTGTTGCTCATTCAACTTGGTACAAAATACTTGTTACGTATTAGTGTCACTGTTCTGTATACTGTATCCTCATTCTCAAAGACTGAGGCCATACTAATGTCTAATTAGAGACACACATAAGGGTGTTTGGGGGTGCCATTGTCTTGGAGGTGCCAACAGCACAGATTATCAGCATGTAGTTTTGAAGGATCGTACACAGTGATATCATTTAGTGCAAAACTGGGACCTGCTCCAACAACCATTGTGCATTGTATGAAAAATGTAGACATATATATATGTAAATATATATTTTTTCAAGCTGCTCTGGAGCCACCAACAGGACCAAATCCATTCACCGTTGTCTGCACCCACACGCAAATACCGTTGATTCCCTTGCCCTATTTGCAATTTTGTATGAATGGGCGTGTGACGCCACTGTATATAAAGAAATAAACTGAGTTGCACAACGGTGTCACTTAACAAAAATAACAGATCTTTAATCTAAAGGCCAAACTGCACTAATGCAACTACTCGCAACTCCTTGTAACATGCAACTTGCAACTACTCACAACCATTATCGCCAATGGCAGTTACAAGGCGTTGCGACTAGTTGCATTGGTGCGGTTTGGCCTTAACAGCACGCATTGTTAGATGAAAGATCCGTTCTTTTCGGCAAGCGACGCCCTCGTGCAATGGAGCATACATTGAACTTCAGGAAATGGGCCAATAGTCCCTGGGAGTATTATGGTCCAAAAGAGAACAACAACACATGCAACTGAAATTCCAAGTCATGTTACAATGACAAAAACAGACTCTATATGAGCAGGTTTATGACAAAAAAAAACAACTTAAAAGAAGTGAACACACAAAACACCCTCGCAAACACACATGTAACCCCCCCTAATCTGCCTGATGAAACCTCACCTGCTCTATTCCAGTACCTCGCCTGTCGTATGCTTTACCAGCTCAAACAGCCTCTTGCATCAGTGGAAACACGCTGTTCTTCATGTACAGTATACCAGAAGCCTGTCAGTCAGGGGCAGGAATGAGAGGTTGGACGCTTTATAGCCCTCTGTCCCAGAAGGACACAGTGTCCTTCAGCTCCAGTGAGCCGTTCAGTGCCCCCCTCCCCAGGGCAGGGACATCGACCCCTCACACATCATTGTTCACATAGAGGACCCCACTTTGCCCAGTAAAACGCTACAGCTATACAGCCCATAGGCAGACATACCGTCACAGTGAATGCATTTTTATTGGCACATGGAGCCACAGCAGCACTCTTTAAACCCCAAAATAAAAAAAACTATGCACAACACAAACACAAACCACCATCAAACTATAACTGCACCAAGTTTCTGTGTGCGTGTACGTCGTAACCCGAGAACCGTTCGCCCCACCAACTACAAATTCGACACGCGCGTGGTCGGACCCACGGTTGTCCAGAACCGCCACAAAAGGCCTCTACCCGGGCCAGACTCCATATTTGGGCATGCCGAAATACGGGTTCGTCCCACCGACTTCTGACATTCCGACATCTGCATAGACTCCATATTTGGGCATGCCTGACAAAGAACTCCATATATGGGCATAAAAGGGGATACCGCTGACATCACTTCTGACATCACGATGACTTGACCAGCTCAACAGAATGATAAATTGCTAGCGGACAAGTACTCAACAGGGCGTGAAACCGTTAAAAGGATCTCTGGCTAATAAGACAAATATGCCTTAAAACATTATACTTGCCCTCTATAACTAAAATTAAAACAATCACACCCGTGTGAAGTGAGGGGCGCTAATATATTAAAGTCTAACTCATGTTGATTAGGTGATGTAATGGTGAAACAAACGGTGCCAACACAAACATTGTAATGAGGGACAATATGACGTAAATTTTCCCTTCATTGTCAATGGCGTTTTTAAAACAAACATTGAACTAAAAACCAACATTAAACCTGTATATAGGAGGGGCTAGTGCCCCTCAAAAATAAAAACACCATCAATATTTTATTTCTTTCATAAATCTTTCGTCTGTACGTCTGTAATCCACGTAACCCGAGAATTGTTCGCCACACCGACTTCAAATTCGACATACGCGTTCCACACCCCCACAGGGAGTGCAGTGCCCGGTGTCGAGTCGGTCGGACCCATGGTTGCCTAGAACCGCCACAAAAGGCCTCTTCCCCAGCCTCTGCCCATGGTCCATATATGGAGCTGGCCTGTTCTGACATCACAACACTCCATATTTGGACATGCCTGATACAGAACTCCATATATAGGAAAAAGGGACACAGAGACAGATCCAGAAATCTCCATATATGGGCATAAAAGGGACACAGACAGATGGGTGGAACTGCTCCGACCTACATCCGGGCACCGATCTAGTAGCCATAATTCTCTGCTTCTGCTGTCAGCAGTGCGTGACCATGCACTCTTTCTACAAATGGAGGAGTATAAGCTTTTGAATGGAAGTCTGTCATGTTAATAACAGCAATGTGAGCACATCACATGTTGAGCACATCGCATGTTGCATGTTGCACACAAACAATAAGTACATCAAAAGCAAAAACAGGACCCGGACGGTTAGCTCAACCTATGCTGCCAATCCAGCCGGACGGTGTGCCGCGGGTTCGACTCCGACCCCGACGGCCTTTGCCGCGTGTCACTCCCATCTCTCTCCCCCTTTCCTGTCTGACTACTGTTCCCTATCAATAAAGACATAAAAAGCCCCCCCCCCTCCAAAAAAAAAGCAAAAACAGACGCAATAAAGTCTTCTTTGAGTTCTCCATACGTTCTTTCTCATAAATGTACACTGTTGTGGAACACAGGTTTTGGGCTTTTCACCCAATTAAATAATAATGCTATATTATCCTTTAAGTGCCATTCCTGAATAATGAGCTCCATTACTCAGCCACCATGCCTGAAATTTCAACTCCTCAGCCACACGCACACGCGCGCACACACACACACACACACACACACACACACACACACACACACACACACACACACACACACACACACACACACACACACACACACACACACACACACACACACACACACACACACACACACACACACACACACACACACACACACACACACACACACACACACACACACACAAATATTGAATGGGGGTTCCTTGCACAACATTTTATTTTCAGATGGGGGTCCCGTGGCCAAATACATATTAAGGTCCTTGACATGAAAATGTTTGAGAACCACTTGTTTAAACAACATTGGGAAGCAAGCCCAAGTACTTTGCAGAAAAACAAGCCCAAAGTCGCTTAAAATAAGCTACTTGGCAACAGAGTGGGCCCTGTACACACTAAGCACCCTTAAGTGGATCTCTGAAAAAACGTATCGCCAAAGTCAAAACTGGAGCACAGTAAAGCCATTTTTGATGTACCACTGCACAAGTCCGGCCCTCAATCCACCGGAGTGTGTGATTATCCTCAGTATTAAAGTCTTAGGTAAGACTTTCAGCCACAGCTGAAAAGGATTTAAGACATATATGAGACCAAGGAATTTCATTATTGATTGTACCAGTTTGTCTGGCATAGAAATAATACACTATCCTTCCCTGGAGTTACTTTATCAGACTGCAAAGAGGGATCTAATGGATTTAAACAGAAAGCAGATAACTGCAGATTCAAACAACTCAAGAACAATACAATCATTTAACCACATTAACCTTGGTGTGCTGTCCCTTTTCTCAAAAAGGGAAATAGACAAGGTTTCACAATAGCAAGATCGGCTTTGTTCGCAATTTGTTGTACAACAAAGTAGATAGGAGTTAAGTGATTAATGGTGGTTAGCCGCACTGATGACATCACTCTGTCGTCCGGTCAGGAACCAGGGCTACTTGGCATGCCTGGTACAAAGCAACCTGGCACACAGCCTGGCATACAGCCTGCATGGCACACACAGCCTTCTGAAGAGACAGACCTCCGGATTAAAGTCCTGTCCGGAACACTCACTAGCTCTTTCACAGCCGGACAAACAAAGGGGAATTGGAGACTTGCTGCACTTAAGATTGCTGCAAAACTAAAATAAATGCAGACGATATTATTAGTGATGCGTTCAGTTTTTCCACATACTGAACGTTTCCAGTTTCCACAGCCCTCTCTCTTGGCTTTATTATGTAAGTTTCTTCTGCCAGAATAGAACAAAAGTGCCAGCCCAGTGCATTAGACTATTCCCTTGCCTGGCTTACAGTCCTTGTACTGTATGTTGGCCCAGTCCAGATTCAGTAATGGGCAGTTTAGGATATTTAGGACTGAGCTGGAGTGGACAGTCAGTCAGTCAGTCAGTCAGTCAGTCAATCAATCAATCAATCAATCAATCCAAAATTGAGAATCTTCGAGAGCATGATAGCAGCTGATCTGATTAAAGGAATGTTTCACCAGTCACCACCCAAAATGATCTATCAGTTACTTCAGTGTGGTAATTACTCATGGCTTCACAGGGTGAGTAAGCCAACTCACTGCTTCCCAAACAGTGGGTCGGGTCCCATTTGTAGGTCACGAGGCCATTTTTATGGGTCACAAGTAAATTTTTTTCCCCTTTTCTTTTACAATAAAATAAAATGTAAATAAATATTCTTTCAAAACATTTTTAAAAAGTAAAAATATTATTATTGATAATCATTATTACCACAACGACTTGCAGGTCTAGTGCTCTGCTTACAGGCAGATACAGAGATCTCCATGTGGGACACAGACAGACAGTTAAAACGGGTGCTATGACAAGTTGACAACGGGTATTACTAGGTTCCCAAGTTGCATCGTTCTCAAGTAGGCCGGTGGCCGACGGGCACGTACAGGTCTAGTTATAATCAATAAGCAATCAACAATGACCCTAGTGGAGTGAAATATGTATTACAGCAAAGACCTACTCCCTGATCCTAGGAGGGTATAGAGGGCAGCGACTCAGGAGTCCTGAGTTGGTGTTGGTTAGTCTGCACTCTCACATACAGCAACATATTGCACAGTAACTTCAATCACGTCTGAAGCATTTCACTGCTTGATCACAGTCTATCAAATATATTGGCAGTGATGTACCATATTTAACTACAAGATGAGCAGGTTACTACAGACCAGATGATGTACAGTACAGATTAAACTAAATTATGAGCAGGTTACTACAGACCAGATGATGTACAGATTAAACTAAATTATGAGCAGGTTACTACAGACCAGATGATGTACAGATTAAACTAAATTATGAGCAGGTTACTACAGACCAGATGATGTACAGATTAAACTAAATTATGAGCAGGTTACTACAGACCAGTTTTAACCACAGTTACAACTGCGTCCAGTGTGACAGCTGAGCCCCTTGAACAAGACATCCGGAATGGGAACAGAAAATGCTGCTTCTAAAAATCCACTGCTGTGGATTCACTGTTTCAGGCTAAACAGAGGAACGTGAACTACAATTGGAATATTTGAGAAACTAAAAATTCCAGAACTGAAATGTTATAGGGCATTAAGTGAATGAATAGCTGTGTGTTGATGTAACAATCGCAAAGATATGGATTCAGGAGCAACGACTTGCAGCAAAGCAGAGAACACAGGCTTGACAAAGTCCCTATTTGAACCCAGAGTGGATTATTAGCTAGCACACACAGTGAAGCCCATACACACAAAAAGGAATCCAATCATTTTTAATGACCTCTAATAGGCTCTTTGAAGGGCAAGCGGAAGGTTTGTGACTTGGCTATGCTGACCAAGCTTCAATCAAAGGTTGATCAAGGAAGCCATTGTATCCCAGTATCTGACATCAGGAGAGAAAAGAGGGGAAAGCACTTTAACATGTGGGTGATAGAACAAGAAGAAGAAGAAGAGGGACTTTTTTGTGATGATGATGATGATGACAGGAGGACCAAGAGCTCAGTTGTTAACCCAAGCAAGTCTCTGAGAAGCTGTTAAAAGAATATGAACCCCCAGTCAGAAGAACATCAACAAATGATGTCGTCTGTCTGGGTGGAAACCTCACATGTCCAAAACTGTTACTTTTCAGGATTCTAATTCAAAAGCATCGGAAGTATCAGATCTGCATGAAGCTCCAGCGTGTCAGGCTTGCAGGTCGTCTGCTACTCGTGCTGCTTGTGTGTGACGCTGCTGTAGTATGATGACCAAGTAGGCGGTAAATGTACGGGGGACAAAAACCCACAAAAACGTAGACTACGGAGATAGGAGGTTTGTGCCCGACGGACGGTGACGATATGCATCTTACAATGTGCTGCTATGTAAATGTTGGAGCCTGATGGTGCGTTTGGCTGCTTTGCATCGTGTTGATGGATGAAGACTTGTAGCCAGAAACTGCTGCTCTCAAGAGAGAGTCCACTTCAACTTAACTGTACTGTATGACATGGGAAATGGATTCAGACGTACCCGCCTAGCATGATGTTATGAACCTATATAGCATGATGAAAGCACATTTCAACTGAGGAGGGTGGGGGTGGGGGGCTGGGGGGTTACTTACTTTTCAGCTACTATAATTATAGCACTTTAATTCAATAAATGCTAAAATGGGTCTCCCTTTTGGCAGGCTGTTTCTCTGCCCATAGACATGCTAAAATTCTGCTTTTATTATTATGTTTTGGCCAGGAAATACTTTCTTAACTATGTCGGTTTGAGAACTACAGCGACGACATCCCAAATGGGGTTTTCTTTTTTCACTTGCATGGGGGCCATGCAAATGACCATGCATGTCTTTAAAAATAGCAACAATAGCAGTTATGAACTCACAACGCATCATATGGCAACGCGTTGTTGTGAACTTGTAGATCTGCTACCGTACAATGAAGTACATATATAGCCTAGTCGTGGTCGAGTGGTCTCATGTTATAAAACATGGCAAAAGACAAAAAATGGCTAGGCGAAAAGATTTGTGGTTTATTACAGCCATTTCTGCCAAAATTGGATGTATTTGAGAACGTTTTTTTAAAAAGCTCAGCCTGGCTGAAATAGCAGTGAGGTTCCTCTCTCTGGTGGCCAGTGAGGCTATAGACAGGTGGTGATCAGTGTTGCCAGATTGTGCGAGAGACCGCAACCTGCAACAACCAGAATTTACAGTACAAGCGACTTTACAGAAAAACAAGGCCAACATAGCTTATAGTAAGTAGACATGGCAACTCTGGTGGTGATGTGAGAGAGAGTGTGTGTGTGTGTGTGTGTGTGTGTGTGTGTGTGTGTGCGTGCGTGCGTGCGTGCGTGCGTGCGTGCGTGCGTGCGTGCGTGCGTGCGTGCGTGCGTGCGTGCGTGCCCGTCTGTGTGAAAGCGATGGTTGTTTGGAGCCCTACAGCAACGTCTCTATGTAAGACAGACTTATGCCCCAGTCAGTCACTGGGTGAGACCATGACACCACACTCACACAAACACATTGGGACACATGCACTTAGTGGGCGATGTCCAAGAGATAGAAGGCTCATAGCATCTCTGTCGGGTGGAAACCTCATTATGTCCAAAACCATTACTTTTCAGGATTCAAATAAAAATAGTAAAAGCTTCGCTCTGCGTTTCCAGCTTACAGATCAGATACTTTTGATGCTTTGTGTGACGCTGTAGGGCGTTAATTTATAAAAATAATAATAATAATAAAGCAAAAAAGGAGATGCAAGGTTTCTGCCCAACAGCAACAATATAAATCAGCTTGTCTGTAGTGTAGGCCTGTAGGGAATTAAAGCAAACAAATATCCCAAAATATCTGCCATTTGTGAAAGGACTTTTGATTTTAGGACATTCCTCTATGGAATCCAAATGACTGAAATCAGTACTGGCAACTGAGAACTTTAATACATGAGGCCTAAAACTAAAAGTTTGCAAAACTCTAGAAATCTGAAATGAACAGACTGCAACAGGGTTTATAACAACAACAGGTCAGAGCAAACACAATCTATGAGTCAACGATCTGTGACTCTACTTTGCTGGAACATAGCATTATTCACAGGAAGATCATGCATCTTCCTGTGAATAATACTGAAAACGCACATCACTTTGACAGCAGTAAACACAGCGTTTCAATCCAAACAGTCACTTGATTATTATTTAGCTATTAAGAGTTAGCTAGTGAATGGTAGATGTACCATTCATAGCGCCTTTCTTTGGAGTGCTTTACAATGTGCATTGTGTTCACCCAATCTCTCACTCACACGCACGCACGCACGCACGCACGCACGCACGCACGAGCAGCAGTGGCTCAGTACCTCCTGAGCCACTGCTGCTCTACCCTTTATGATTAACCTCCAGGGTCTATAGAGGTGTCTTTTCCGTTTTCGGTTATCGTTGTTAATTCGTTGCTTCCCCACAATACGGATGCTTGGGGTTTAAGTGGATAACCCACTCAATCTGATCAATGCACACCGTCTTGATTTGATGTCATACAAGAAAAACACATGTTGTTTATCGGAGAATCACGATACAAACACAATGAAGTCGTGACTCGTGAGACTTATTGCCGTTGTGGCCCTTATGGAACATGAACAGCCAACTGCAGGAATGCAAATAAAAGGAATTACGTTACAGAGGAGGGAATGTGATATTCATTCAATCACTAGCTGATCCATTCATTCAGTAACTAACTGTCATTCCTTCATTCAAACAATCCTGGTCACATGTATTCAGCTGACTGAGTGTATTCTAAACTCCTCATGAAGTTAAACACGCGCGCACGCGCACACGCACACGCACACACACACACACACACACACACACACACACACACACACACACACACACACACACACACACACACACACAATGTTCATGCATAGGATGAACCTAAAGCCCATTGGACAACCGTCTTCATTTCCCCAAGTACAGGAAGGAAAACAAAGAAAAAGCAATTAGCTTCACACACACGCCGCGTGCACTCGCACACACACACAAGACAGTGAAAACATCACACACACATGCCGCTAAAGTACAGGAAAGAAAACAATGAAAGCAATTAACTCACACACACACACACACACACACACACACACACACACACACACACACACACACACACACACACACACACACACACACACACACACACACACACACACACACACACACACACACACACACACACACACACACACACACACACACACACACACACACACACATACCTCAAAGTCACTGTTTGTTTCAGAGATATTTGCGTCAATGTAATGATAATCCATGTGAAGTCAGTGGTATTCCACAATAAAAGACCCTCTCAGTAGCAGCAGACAGCCAGTCAGGCAGTCTCTATTGAAGTGGTATTCCACAATAAAAGCTCCTCTCAGTCAGTAGCACCAGTCAACAGCCAGTCAGACATATAAGTCTCTCTTACAGAACACCAGCAACAGGCCCAGCTGAAATGCTCCTGAATGAACGTATCACTTCCCCACTGTCAGCGCACACCTCATTACATAAACACGCCTCATTGTCCCCGCCTCTCCAATCGGCATGCAGTGGATTTGCATGGCCACGCCTCCTTGGTGCGGGTCCTTGGCTTATTTTGCCAAGCACTCGGGACCAGACTCTAAACGCACCGCCTCTGCCCCCAGTTTAAGCCAATGAGTGGCTAGTATTCAGATTATTACAGGCAGCTCCATCAGCAGCTGCCCAGCAAATTCCTCTGTGCTAATTTAACTCAGGAAGAGGGTGTAAAGTAAACAAACATTGACCCATTAGGTCCTTTTTACACCTTCTAAATGACAAGTTAACCACTTTCAACCAGACATCCATATTTTGAACATGGCATGACCAAAAATTGCAAAAAATTGCCAATCTACAAGCTATGTTTGCTGATTCTAAAACAGGGGTTACATGGTTATACTAACAATGAGTGAGAATGTAAAAGAATAGAGGGTGAGAATGGACCACTGGGTGCAGTAACCCCCCCCCCCCCCCCCCCCCCTCCTGTGTGGTACATTCATCCAGAAGGGCTTGGACAACATCTGCCCAGTCTGTCGCCTCATTATGAAAAGCCACACATCTGTGACCTCTAGCACAGACACACACATACCCTAAAGCTAAAAATAGCCGATCAGATCGGCAATTGTTTGGTGTATGACACTGGTATCCATATAGCTGCAAACCAGGCATAATTTCAACCACCAACACCTAAACCTAATCTCTAAACATCTCACCTAAAGTTTAATCATACTACAACCATTTTGTCTAGCCTGGACAAGCCTGGCCCAGCCTGTGTGATTTCTGCTCTAGAGGGGTGGGTGCCAGCACGGAAAAAGCAGTTCACCGATCTGAGCACCCGCCTCCTCCT